>NC_135327.1:120157035-120481844 GCF_023851605.1 Tamandua tetradactyla | reverse complement strand
GGCTCTGACTCAAAGTGATTAGTTATTATACACACAGAATGAGAAAAATAATATGTTATTTCCCTTGCTACCTGCATTGGCCACTCATGTTTTCCTTTGTAAAAGAGCTGAGTTTTGTTTAAAACAAACAAAAAAATCAAAACAAAAAAACAAAAGTATTTATTGCTATTATTCAACAGGTTCTTAGATGAAAAAATGCACAGACACACACAACACATATGGCACCTAGTGGTGGCATATCCCAATTGCAGTTTCAGTTTTTTTGAATGTCTCATCCTATTACAGTCCAAATTGTTACATTCAGTAAGCGATCAGAGTAAGGGCACCACAGGCAAATGTACAACACTTATGATTTACTAAAACAGAGATACTCAGTTCTAAGTAAGTAGCTTTGTGTAGCCTTAAAGGAATAAGGCTCTGACATTAGACAAAAATTGAAATCTGTGAAATGTTAACAGTGATATAATATCAATACCTATTCTCTCAGGGTTGTGATGAGGATTAAATGAGATAATGAATGTAACGTTTTTACCACATTGTCTGGCACATTTCTAAGTAACTGATAAATATTTTCATGATGGTGATAAAGATGGGGAAAAAACTATAACAGGTCAAGCAAAGTGCTTTGATAAATTCCGTGAACTAGTCAAGTGTCTCACAAGGGCTTATGACAGTTTTAAAGGAGGTCTGAGTGCAAAGAACTCTTGCCTGTAAGGCAGACACCTCTGGCCCTGAGCCCAGCCTTGGCACTGGTTAGCCAGGAGGCCCTGGCCAGATGACTTTATCTCTCCTGGCTTCTGTTGGCACATAAATCCAAGGAGGAGGTGGGATGACCTTCCTACTTCAACCCCTTATCTCCTCTTTGCATCCTTTGCATCCCAAGTGGGCTTTCACTAAGGGAGAGTGCCGACGGAGCACTCAATACTAACTGGGAATTAAGTAACGGTATTTAACTAAATTTTTTTGTTTCATTTAATTTTTAAATAAAAGGTGTCAGCTTTCAGTGACAGAAACCAGCCTGGCCATGCCCACCTGTACCAAGGCAACCAACACCATGCGGAAGGGGAAGCCCACCCACGTCCCCTGAGGATATACTTCATGGATTAAATACCGTCATAACTTGTATTTTCGTTAGTATTTAATATGATTCCAAGTCTTTAGGAGTAAACAAAAATTTCAGTACAAAACATTCTAAAATGTTAACTATCAGTAGTTCTGAACTGTTAGCACTGAGGCCACTCACATTTTAAAGAAATACAACCCACCCTGTGTCTCTGGAGATCCTACTCTGGCGTTTGGAAGGCAAAGATGAAGCTTATTTTGTGTAAGGTGTGTTTACTTTACCTGAAAGCAACTTTCTTCTCTCTCATTTACTTGGCATCTTTGAAAAACTGTACATTTTCCTTTTATGTTAAAACTGCTTTGAGATCTGAAGGGGTCTTTCCTTGCTGGGCAAAAGAATATTAACTAGACATGCTATATATTTCTTGGTCAACTTAGCTGGTTAAATTCCTTCAGAATTAGCAATTTATAGAAAATTAATTAAGTGAATTTGTCCCACCTGCATATCAAAAACACAATTTAGAGTTCACAATACAGCGCTCTGTGGTATAAGGTACCGATGAGCAGCTTCCCATCGTAAACTGAGGCCACAGAGCTTCCCTGGAGCACAGATCCATTATTGGCATAAACTGTTGTCACTGTGGGCTTCTCAGATAGAATGTTCTGGATGCGCAGAACCTATTTGGGAGATAGAAAGGATTACCATGTAGCCGTCATTACCCATGCCACTTACTCACCAATAGCCCCTGTACTCCACAATGACATAATGATTGAGGGGACCTGCTGGTGAAAAGAGCAGTTACCAATCTTGCTAACGTTTAAATTAATGTACTTTTCAAACCTGCAAAGAAAGTACTTTCTTAAACCATCTAGTTACTTCATGCCAATACAGGATTTAGTGTTATTATAGTAATTCAGCATTAATAAAAATACTTTTACACTAATGTACCCACATTCATACTATTTGACAATAACAAAAATCATGTCATGGTGTGAGCTGACCATAAATGATGTACTTTAGAAATTGCCCATATACTACAGAAGAAGGGCACTGTCATTATTAAAACACCTTTGACTAGCTTCCACCCTAATTTAATCCATTAAAAGATTTACCTTTCTTAAAAAATTTGAACAATCTGAAGTCTACTAATTATTGGCTTAAAGCAATTAAAGAATCACTACATAACAGTTTACTGTAATTCTGGCTTAAAAGGACTAAACGAACCATCCCAGGACAGTTTATCGAATTAATATTTCAAAGGACTTGAATAATAAAGGTTGAAAAAAATGGAAATATAAAAACCTCTGATGAGGGAGGATTGCTTGGGTCATACACGAAGAGCTTCTGACCGTTAGCATGACAGCCTGCCCAGATGTCCCCCGAGGAAGGGTCGACAGATAAATTATCCACCAGTGTATCCACATTGAGCACCTTCCAAATGAAGAATGTCAGTGTATAAATGACACGAAAAACCTGATTAAACAATTTAGGGCTAAACTTTCCTGCCTCTATGCGTGTAGGGAAATCATACACATCTCTCTGAGTCCACCCCTCTAACACCAATATTTCTTAAAACAAAATTAATAAGCTGGTTTGGAATCACTTTTCATCTTTCCCTAAATTAAAGAAGTTAGAGTGATAATCAATCTATAGGAAGTTAGGATGGTAATCAATCTATCTAAAAATCTCTCTAAAATAATGAACTACTTCTCCCTTAAATGATGCACAATGAACAGTTAGCTCAAGGAACTCGATGTAAGCTAGATAAGAAGTTCTTCATCAACCTAAAATATGTGTTGTTGAGCAGGAAGAAAATAATGGTCTGGAACTCAATTTCCACCTTCATTTATTACTGAAAGAACTAGAAACATGCATAGATCTTCATTTGAGAATGAATCTATTAGACTTTTCAATTGTGAAAATTCATATTGGAATTCATCTTGTGCCATCAGCACTACATGGAATGGGCTCTAAATTGGATGGAAATAGCACTCCTAACTTGCTGCATGTAATTACGGTCAGTTCTTGTGACTGCTGCGAATAGGAGATTTTTCCAGTTGGAGCGAGATAATATGAAAAAACCAGAACAGCGATACTGGCACCCATATTCTGTTCTAAGTGAGGGATTGCTTAACTATGCATAACTAAGTATTAAAATCTGCTTTAGGCATAAAAAATAAATATTTTACCTTTACTTGGGTTAAGTTCATATTAGGGTGTCTTTCCAAAACATGAATTTCATGAGCTAGTGTATCAGCAACATAGATGTACCTTTGCAGAGCAGAAAGGACACACTGGTTAGAGCTCCATGCCGACAGAAAGCTTCATTAATGCAGTAAGAAAGTAAACAACTTCATAACCTGCCAAGGAGTTCATCAATGATGGGCCCTCAAGGAACGTTGGATAAAGGTCAATTTTTATTTAAAAAGTAAGCTTTCAAAATCAATTCGGTGTTGCTGCTATAATCATAGAATTGTTAAATTATTTTTCAAAGGGTGTGTAAGGAAAAATAATATAGGATATTATTGAATTTATAAAGTCCATGATAGGTGCCACTCAAAGGACAACAGAACAAAGGTTTTATTTACATTAAAAGCTTTTACATTTCATAATATAATCTGATATTTCTAGGGATAATTTACATGTAGTAATACAGGTTACATGTACACATTCCACATTTTATTAAAATATTTAATGACACGTTGGGAATTTTAAGAGTAAAAGATAATCATCCATTCGGAACAATCTTTATCTTGGGGAGGAAGGATAAATTAAACTATTTTAAGGTCATTTTACTCTTTGAATCAATTGTTCCATAAGCGTCTACCGAGCAATCACTATGGGTAAAGCCCCATATGGAGGATGCAAACATGAAGACACAGCCTCTCTGTTCGGAAGTTTATAGTGTGTTGGAAAGGTCAGGCTGGTTTGTCCACACTAAACATCGAGTTCAGCGTTATTGGTACCATGTGAAATATTTAAAGTAAAGAGATTGGAGAAATATCCAGCTCCTGAGAACACAGAAGGAATCACAAAGGAGGGGGGCAATTATGCAAGATATGGAAGCAGAGAACGGATTTGAACAGAGGGCCACAAAGACAAAGCACCTTCCAGGCAGGAGAAAATATATGAGCAAAGGCACAGGTGCAAGACTGAAGGGGCATGCTTGTAAAATAAGTTCTTGGTCTAAAGCACAGAAAGTAAAGGAATAGCAGAAAACAGGGGTTGGAGCTAGCCTAACTCTTTAGCCTTCCTTGACTTGTTAACAATTCAATTCCCTTGAATTACAGAATAAGTTAGTTGCAAGATAACAAATGGTGAGTTCTGTTTAACTATTACTGAGGATTTGCTTTGTGCCTGTCACAAAGATAAAAAAGACCAAGCACCCTCTTTTGAAAACTCTTAAAGGCCAGGGGACTATAAGAAGACAAGGTTGACAACAGTGCAAACAAGGGAGTCGAAAGGAAGTTTAAAACTCTAGCCAGAGAGGATGAGAACCTAATCCAGGCAGGTGTTCCTGGGCAGGGAAATGGTGGTGAGAGTGGAGGAAGGAGACAAAGGCCTAATCTACAGGTCTTGCTTACGGGCTGCAGGGAGCTGGTGAAAGAGAATGAGTTAAAGCTGAATCCCGCCCCCCTCCCCTTTATTATTTATTTTTAGCTTGGATGACTGGAAAATTTGACTCTCATAACAGAAATATAAAAGTTGAGGAGAATAACAGGTTTGACAAAAGAAATTGGATCATTTCAGTTACAGACAACTTAAATTAAATAATTCTATATTCACTTTCTGGACTCAACAGAAAAAAGAAAAATTCATCAAGAAAATAGGGAAATTTAGCTGTCAAGGAATGCCAAATTTATTTCCTCCTATATTCTGTAGTAGTTTAAGTTGTTCTGTGCACTGAGGTAGTAGAAAAGAAAGCTAATAAAGAATTTAATATCCTGTCTTATAAGCTGTGACTGAGCATATGAAAATCATGAGATAATTTTAGAAGGCAATTTGACAATATCTATTAAAAAAAGGGTTCACACTGTTTGAGTAAGTAGTTCTATTTTTAGGGATCTGCTCTACAGGAATATTTGTACAAATGTGCAAAGAAGAGGGGCTCATAACAGCACATTTAGCCAGTGCCTTGGGTGGGATTTAAAGTCAGGTCTGTATGACTCCAAAATCTACAGGTTTAACTGCTGTAATGCTCCCATCAGCAGTTTTTCCTAAAAAAAGAATAACTAGATAAGTTTCAGTGGTAAATGAGAACAGCATATTGGCTTAGGAAGGAAAAACAAACAACCTACAAATCCATCAACAGGGAATTGGCTAAATTAATTACGGATCATCCTTACAGTGGAATAATATGCAACCAATAAAAATGATGATGCATTTATTTAAAAGAAAACATCTCCTTGGTATTTTAATATGTATTTAATTATAGGGTTCAAAATTTGATATATGTGATATTTTAAAATGTATATATGTATATGTAAATATGATCCTATTTTATAAAAAGTTTTTATAAAATTAAATTCTATAATGATATATCCCAAAATTTAACTGCTAGATATTATCCAGGTTGTTGCCTTATGCCCTTAAGCGCATTCACATTTTATTTTAAATATACATTATTTTTATAATAAACATTTCAAGGAAGTTATTCCATGTTGAAAAAAAAAGATTTTTTTCTCCTCATAACTGAGGAGAGATAAAGATATTTTTTAAAGGGGTCGTACTTCTCATCAGGTGATATACTGATCCCGTTTGCCGAATCAAAACCTTCCGCTACTATTTTAACTTCATTTGGGCTGTAGTAAACAACATTTGTCCAGTGTAAGTTCAAGTATGTTTCCAAGTACTTCAAGAAAGTATCAGAGAAATAGTGGTCATTTGTGGCATAGAAATGTGCGGGTCCAACAGCTACGATATCATTCGCACTGAAAGAGAAAAATAACTTTGTGAGAAAATAAATAGCCTGTTCACATCTATATTAAAAGAGTAAGTATTCAAAAGCATTAAACAATATGTACTTTACATTTTTGTGCGAGGTTTTCAAGGAAAAGATCAGCTGAAACCACATGGCTATAGTCATTTGTAATACATTATAATGGTTTGTCAGAACAATTTTGTATGGTACTAGGTAATTTGAAGGCAGGCCATTTAGCAATTATGGCAGGCTTATTATAAAAGCAAAAAAAGAACTTAGGGCCATTAAGTATTTTTTTTTGACAGCAAGAAATAATAGGGTTTAACAATGATATGCAAGGACAAAGCTATCTGTAGGACAGAGACAGATAAGAGCCTGGTTGGCTGGTGAGCTGCTCAGGCAGTCAATCACATTTACCTAGCTTCCATCTACTCAGTTGCTGGATTCTTCTGTGTTTCCTTGCTTAGTTATTAGTCAGACTAAGGCTGACTGTTCAATCTCTACCTGATTCACAAAGCCAACCTGCCAAGAATGAACAGGCACTCGATAAACACTTGTGGAGATACGGATGATGAAACTGCAATAGTACAATGCTTCAGGTGAGATTTATATGCTACAAAACAATTACATTTTAAAAACCAGTTATGCAAGGGTGTTATTAAATTTAAATTCCAATTCCCCTATGCAAAAATTTCTGAAAGAGTTCCTTTATCCTCTGTTAAATTATGAAAGACTCTCAAAATGGGCCTGAAGAGCATCTCCCGGTAGCCCCACTTTTTCTAAGTGAATCCACACACAGCACGGATTATCAAATGGATGACACAACTCATATGTGTGCCCTCCACACTCTACAAGAAAACTATATCTTTACATTTTTTTGGTTCTTATGAGAAGTCTACCCTGGGAAATATTTGAAAATGCTAGAGATAAACTGATGAATGAACAAAAGGAGTAAGTACCTTGGAAGAAGCTCATGTTTGATTGTTTTTAGATGCAAAAGAGAATTTTCTTCCTCTACAAATTTAAAAATTTCCACGGTATTCTTGCATTCTGGGTGGTTTACAACAAAGAGATAAACTGTATCATCTAAAGAATTGAGAGAACAGAGTTAATTTACAAGACATAGCCATTGGACCTTTGGGCAGATGCTGACATTTAAATACCACAAGCAAGGAAAGGTTGAATGTATAAGCTGTTAGACAACCCAGCAGATCATTCCTCTTCCCTGTCTCTCCCATCACTGTCTGTCTGGTGTTATTTCTGATCATTGGTCCCTGACCTTTAAGAAAGAGTGTTTCCCACTCCATATAGAGAATTCACGAATAATCTGTTTTATAGTTAAATTCAGAAATATAGCTCTTTTTAAAAATGATATGATCACAAATATATGAAAAGGTTACAAAAGCTAAAGCTTCCTTCAGGTATTAAGTGTTAGAAATTTCAAAATGTAACATAACATACTACTGTAAGCTGAAGAGGATCAATATGTTTGTATGAAAACGACAGAAATGAATTTGTGAGTTAATCATTCTTCTCTTCCTAAAAATATGGTCCAAATCTAACTTTCATAGTCATTTGTAAACCATTTTAAGTTCCTTAATGTTTATAATTCATTGGCTCTTACCATTGTCTATAAAAGTGCTGATGCCATGTGGATTAAATGAAGCCAAATCAAACCCACGGCTGATTCTTAATTCCAGTGCCCTTGGTTTTTCCTCTTTCAGATCCATCATTAGTACTCCTCCAGGCCTATCTGGGGCAAAGCTGTGGAGTCCTTGACACTTTAGACCCTTTTCCAAAACAGAGAAAAGAATTAAATACAAATAGTTAAATTTTTTTGTGGACTAAAGTGGAACCAGCAATAAATGACAGAGACAGGTTAAAGATAGAGGCATAAAGGCAAAATCAAAAAGAAATTGGAGAGGAGGCAATAGAAAAAAATAATTGGGGCTGGATTGCTGAAAGATGAACAAAATAACTGGTTTTACTGAGCTGAAGAAGAAGACTGGGAGTTTCTTCTCTTCAGAGGGTAAAACAGAAGTGGGTGAATTGGGACATACTAGGCAGAACCGAGGGTGGAAATAAATGAAAGTTACAGACTGAGGGCTGAAACCCTCAAGCCTGAGATTTGTTTGAAGAATGTCAGATATCTTGGTTATTAACAAACCTGTCATGACTCTCGTCCTTGCTTCATACCCGATATCTAATCCATCAGGAAATCCTGATGACCCTACCTTGAAAGCACTTTCATCCATAAGGATACGAACATTTTGCACCACCTCTGCCAGGACGGCCCTGGTCCAAACCACCAGAACCTGCCATGTCAGTATCTCCTAACTGACCTTTCTGTTTCTGTCTTTTATTCCCTTTTCAACTCAGCATCTAGATTATGTCAGATTAGGTCATACCTCTGCTCAAATCCTCTAGTGGCTTCCCATCTCACTCAGATAAAAATTCTTTTGATGGCCTAAAGGCCCTACAGGATCTGCCCTTCTCATCCTCCATCACCATACCCACCCCAAAACCCCAGCTCTCTGCCTTCACTTCCTATTTCTCTCCTTCTCACACTAATTTGGCTATAGTGGCTTCCTTGATGCTCTTCAAACAAACCAAGCACACTTTAGCCTCAGGGCCTTCATGTACACTATGCCCTCTGCCCAGGAATGCTTGTCCCCCAAGAGATCCAGGCCCCCTCCTTAATTTTTCATCTCTGTGCCCAAATGTCAACCCAAAACACCTCTTTTCCTGGCACTCCTTGCCCTTCTCACCCTGGTTGCCCTTAATCCATTGCCCTTACTGCCATGTGATATATCTATTTCTCTCTATATTTTATACACGCATAATCAATACTATATATTTAGGGGGTTCAGGGTAGAAAAGAAAGGCTAGTGAGGAGGTTACTGCTGTCCCTCGAGCACAACAAGTTCACCTCCTCCTTGAGGCTTTTGTGCTGTTCTTGTGTGAGTCTTGTGTGTGAGTCTCTTCCCCACCAACACAAATCTGCAAGACTCACTTCTTCGTTTATGGTCTCTGGTCAAATATCACTCATCAGAGACCTTATCTGCACCCTATCTAAAATAGCAGCATGACTCCACTGTCACCACTGATGTCACTCTCCACTGCCCCAGCCATTTTTTGTTAAAGCACTTATCACCATTGGTGCAAGTTCGCTTGTGCACTACCTGTCTTTCCCCAATGGGACACAAGCTCCATGAGAGCAAGGAGTTTTTCTCATTTGTCCACTGCTGTATCTGGATGCCTGGAAGAGTGCCTTGCATATAGTCCATCCCTTTTCCTGATTCAAAATGTCACCTTCATCATGCACTAGATCCCCATCTACATATTGGTCTGTTTAGGAAGTCTCTATTTTGTTCTGTTGACTTATCATTCCTATTCCTGTGCCAATATGCCATTGTGTAAACTGCTGCAGTTTATCAGTCCATTTTGATATACAAGAATGACAAGACCTTATACCCTCTCTAAAATAGTATTTAAGTATTTCTATTCATTAATCCCTCCATATGAATTTGAAAATTAAGTTGTTATTCTGAATAGAAACTCACCATCATCACCTTATATTTCCTAGTGGTTTTTGCTAGTTTGGGGGAAAATCACGTTCGTTCATGTTGTTCAAACCCTGAATGTTCATTTTGAATCCAACTATTTCACCGAACTCTCTTTCCTTTTAATACTAACAGTCTGTTAGCTGAAGCTCTTGGATTGTTTAGAAAACAAGTAATCATGTTTTCTGAAAATAATGGCAGTTTTATCTTTATTTTTTCTCTTTTTATTTCTTTTTCTTGTTTTATTGGGTTATTAAGAACTCTGGTACGTTATAGCTGTTATGGTGGTGTTGGGCATTTTCTTCTTAACATTAATTGGGAATGCAGCTAATGTTTTACCATCAAGAATGATTCTGCTGTTGATTTTTAGAAAGTTCCCTTCTAGCTCTAGTTTGTTTGGAACTTTTAATCAGCAATGAGTGTTGAATCTGACTTAATGCTTTGTTGGTACTCACTGAAATGATCTAGGTCTTTTCTCTTTAAAGCAATTAATTAATAAATTATATATACTTTATGCTGATTCATCCTGACATTCTTAAAGTAAAGCCTTCTTGTTGAAAATATGCTTTATTTAAATATACTGCCTTATTCAATTTACTAATACAATACAGTCACATTTTATGCAAATTTAAGAGTGCAATAGAAAATAAAATCTCACTTTATGGACAAAATTAATTGGAATTCCCTCCAGTTAAAAAAAATCTATCAACAAATACATAATTTCAAGGCCAGCAGACCCAGTAAACAGAATAAACTGGGATTATGCTATTGCTTCATGGCAGTGCCTTTTCAGCTGTTAATAATCTCTATTCTTTATCAGTGCCTATAAGCAATAGCATGGTTTACATGCACAGGAAGTTTCCACCAGTGGTGGTGATAACTCTTTGTGATTATTTTAACATTCCCTGTTATTTAAATTTATTTTATAGTCTATGTCAACCAATCCCCTGTTGGGTGTGGTGTTAATTATGAGGTGACCCTAAACCCATAACTATGGAGTAGAATGGGTTACATGGGCTGAAATTCTGGTAAGAAAGGATTAACAACTACCATGATGTGTGTGCTACATTTAGGGGGCAGCACGCTCTAGAGGGTATTATAGACAATGCTGAGTAAATTTAAAACAGAATTAAAGTGGGAATGTTTCTAAATTTGCAAGAAAAAATTATTTAAGCAAGGAATGTAACATGCCCTTCTGCTAACATGGCTGTAGACTCATGTGCCTGGAGACCCAGATATATATATAAGCATATGCTTCTAAACAAAGCCAGAATCATTTGTGTGTGTGCGTGCGCATGTATACCACTTCATTCATTTTGTATAAGTGGTGAAATAAAATTTTTCTTTTAAAACTATTTTTTAATTATGTATAAATGTTCATGTTTCTGCTAAAGCGCACAGTATTTCTTTTTCCTCTCTCTAATAACAACTAGTTGTTCACAATCTTTCATATAAAAACTGCCAGGATCCTGAAGGGTGCCTCATTCTCTTCTAAGCCAACGTCTCTCACCTTTCTCTTATGTCTGACAACTATTTTATTAGTGTTGTAACTCTATTCTAAAGTAACTCCAAGTTTTGCACATCCCTTCTGAGTTGCAGAGACTGAAAAATAATGGCTGCTGAGAGGAAATAGAGTAATTCCTTCTACAGCCTGCCTTCAGAGTCAGATGTTTCTTCCTCAAGAAAAGCTGGATCCCTGGAGAAGCCAAGGACCTCCACCTCTTCCCAGGAAAGAAAGTGGTCAGAACCTTCCCTTCTGCCCCTTTATGTGGATTTCCAATCAGAATGAACACAGGTATGGGCCAGCATCACAAAGGCCAGGCAATTTCAAAGTCTTTCTAATGTGTGCCCAGGTAGGACTTATTTTTCAGCTTCTAAGAATGAAGGCAGAAGCAGAGGGTATAAATAAACTCAGTCACTGACTTTCCACTTACAACAGGCTATTGAGGAGGGAAAGAAGAGAAGGAAGAAAACAAATCTGCCTTGGTTTGGGAAAATCAGTATATTATTTGAAAGTAAATAATCACGACAAAGATATTTGCTTAAAATCGAGTATCTAATGGTAGTAAGGGTAGATGCTATAGTTAAAATAGTGAAACGGTAATATCTCATGCCCCAGATTGCCTTTTCCGTTGCATGCATGCAAAACACTGAATGCACCGGTATGTTTTAGTGCAATGCGATGGGGAAATAAAGGGCCATAAGTCACTTGACAAAGACTTTTCATCACTATATTTAAATAAGGTAGAGGAGATTTTCCAGGATCCTCTTTGACCTGTCTTCTTTTCAGAGCACGTTTCTGAAAGTGATGGAATTTTGAAAACAAGTTTCTGCTCAGCAGGCTGAATCAAACATCCGTGTACCTCCACTACTAAGTTAGGGGAAGGAAGGAGATACTTACCACACTAAAGAAAGCCAGGCCATTGGGAAGTATGTCAATATCTTCAGAGCCAGCTTCTATAAGTCCAAGAAATAGATAAATGCCATGTTCAAATTCCATTATTTGTTAGTTAGGGCATAACTAGAACTTTGTTTACTTTACCAATGTCTACATCTTTAGGGATGGTTCTGATTTTTTCCAAGGAACCACTCTTGAATAAACATCAGTCTAAATTCCTTTCTGCAGTGAACTTATGACTTTATATATTAGCTATTGTATGTTCACTCAAATCAAAGTCAAGTAATCACCACATTTACAGCTATAACACAGAAAAAGTTGACATCTGTACTCTCTTATGATAAACATCCAGATGTCTGTATAAAAGTAATTGACATCAGGGGAATATTTACTTTCAGAAGGAAGGGCTCAGAGCCATTTAACCATGCAAATATCTTTGTCCTCTTCTCTGCTCATTCAAATTGAAGCAAACTCAGACACTTCTCTCATTAACAGAGATAAAACACCTGGGATCACACATTCCCTCTTTAAAAAATAATGCCTGTTTGTTCTCATAAGCAAAGAAAGCTTTCTGTTTAATCTTTAAATTTAGGCTTTAAATTTCAGGGAAAAAATTGCAAAAGAAAAATAATGATAAATACCATGTACCTAATCCAGCTGAAGCTTCTAACTCGTGTCTCTGAGGCAGGCTACAATTACTATTGATTGCTTATTGACTGGCTGCAGTATACTTCACATAGCACAGCCAATAATTAGACATAAGGCCTTCCCAGTGGTCTTACTGTGTAAATTCCGCGGACAGATAATAGACCCAAATGCAAGAAAAGGGGAATAAAAATGGTTTAGATTAAGCCAAATCATGACACATTCTTTGAGTCCACAAAATCCAATCTTCCCCCTTTAAGATCTCTCCAAGGATTTCTCTAAGATTATTTCTAGGTTGTCAAAAACAAACAGAATCAATCTAGCTGAGCCATTTTGTTTCTGATTTATGATTTGGATTTTTTGTTGCCTCCAGTGTTGCTTGCTCTATCAGAGTGGGGGCAAGCAAAAACAAAACAGAAAAGCTAAAAATTTCTTAAAAAGAAGATAAATATAAGCTTAAATTTGGTAGAGTGGAGATCCTTCTCAACTTGGAGTCTGCGGATTCCTAAGGAGACATAAATGGGCTTTTAAAGGGCCCATGAACCCCCAGAACTCTATGTAAAATTATTATCTGAAGATGAGAATTTTTCCGTGAAAAAGTGTGGCTTTAAGCAGATTCTAAAAGGATCTGTGATCCTCCAAAAGGTAAAGAACTGCTGGATTCTACACCTACAGTGATTCTCAACTGGATATGAGCTGGCATCTGGGAACTCTTCTTACACACACACAAACACACATGCACACAAATGTACACAGCCAAACTCTAGTCCCAGTTTTGCTTTCTGGATCCATTTACTAAGAGCTCAATATGTTAAAATGTTTTTCATGAAAAATTATTTTTAAATTTAATTTAATGTGTACATGCCTACACAGAAAACAAAGAGATAAGAAGTTTTAGGTAAAAAATTGACAGTGTCAATTTGGTAGGATTATGAGGGAGAATCATTTTCTTGTTTATGCTTTGTTTAAATTTTTCTACAAATAACAGCTATTGTTTTAATAATCAAGAAAAGAACGCTTTTTTCTGAAGATATTTTCATTTCATATTGTTGCCTAATTTAAGGGAAAATACTGAGCCTTACATGTAGTTTTCTTACTTTCCAGTGCAGTTCCTTGCTCTTCATTTCTATGCCTACCTCTACAGTAGGCTTATATCACTCATATCACCTCTTTGGTCTGACTACTGCAAGAGGAACCAACGCTAGAGAATTTTCTTCTCCTTTAATTCTATGACAATGATGATGATGATGATGATGACAGCTAACATGTAATAAGTACTTACCAAGTACCAGGCTCTTTGCTAAATATTTTACATACACAATCTTATATAATTTTCATAACTCTAAGAGGCTATATTATCTTCCCTCATTTTAGAGTTGGGAAGTTGGGACTATGGAATTTATGAAAGGTTAAGCAACCTGCTTAAGGTTACAAACTACAAAGTGTGAGGCTAGGAGTCCAATAATTTTTGGTTTGACTTAAAATCATAGAGAAAATATCCAACATTAACATTTAATGAATTTTCTCCGTCAAAACCGTCCCCTGGCTCCTCTCCAAATGCACTTCACTTTGTGAATTCCGTTGTGATCAAGTCCATATGTTGGCTCTCCCCTCATCATTCTTATTTCCATGCCTCTCATATTTTCTATTTCTCTTCACCAATTCATATCCCTCCATTTTCTATAAAACCTCCCTCAAAGCCGTCTTTCTCTAGAAAGTCTTCCTAGTTTAGCATACCTAATTTTGATCCCTTCTTATTCCTTTAGCAATTCATATCTTGGTCAAAGACAGGTAGCCGTTCCCCAGCAGCTATACTCTTAGTTCCTTTCTTCCTTCTTAGCAAAAGGCCAGAGCTGCATAACTACAGACCATATGCCCTGCCCTGTCGGGCTGGCAGAGGTGGCCGAGTGTCTACGTTTGGGTCAGTAGAATGTGAGAAGACACAATATATGCAACTACTGGGTAAAAGATCAATAAGCATAATATATGCATGTACTTTTCCTTTCCACCCCTTCCTGCCTGGGAAAGAGCAACTACTGGAGAACCAGCCATGGCCCCAATATGCAGCAGGTTGTTGAAGGTAACTGGGTTACTTGTCCACCATGAACCACTGGACAAGCATAAGGAGCACACAGCCATCTAATCACTCCAGGCCTCTTGTCACCTTTGGGCTGTTATGGAAGAGAAAAGTAAACTTTCTGCTCCTCTCAGTTTCTATAATTTTCTAACAGCAACTTAACCCTCACCACTCCCAACAGAGTATCTAATGTTGTGGCCCATTATTTTATACCGTTTTGGCTTACCACTCAAGGATGTTATGTTAATCACTCTGGCAGAAAGATACTCTATTGGAAAGAGAATTTGCAAAAGTTACTTAACCTCTCTAAGGTTCCTTATCTGCTATAAAAAGAAAAAGGCATATGTTCTATCTCATGTGGTGTTTTCCTGTTTTTCTTTTTTCAGAGGTGGATTGCAAAGTACATGATAACAAGGGCTACAAACTTTAATTTTTTTTTAATCTCTCAAACAGAAGCATTGTCAAGCTCTTAACTACTAAATGTATAAACTATTAGTTAATTCAAGAAAGAAATTCAAAATTTTATTTTAGTTCAGGACTCTGAATGCCAGCATTTTCAAAGACATTTAGAAAATAAGATGTTTTAAATTTTTAAACCTTAAATAGAGTGAACTAGCTCTTGTCGTTATAATTTTAGTATTTAGATGTTGATAATTTGCCAAATCTTGGGTGTGTAAATGCTTGGTTTCTGTCTGAAAGATCAACTGGGAAAGGATACATGAAATAAAATTAATAGTGAACTTACTTTCTGTCCCACACAGGGCACACCTTCTGTATTATGCATGATAAATGACTACTATATATTAAAACAGAAGGGCATAAGATATGATTATGTAGATAAAGCATCGAAAGTTGCTAATGGTTCATTTTCTGTGATGGTGAATGGAGCATTGTAGCGTGTGTGCTGATGGCGGGTGAGGGTAAGAGGTGAGGCATGGCTACTACTGCTTTCAAAGTAGAAAGAAAAATGAGGAACTCTCTACCCATACTGCTATTATTAGAAGTTGCTTTAGCCTATATGGGAATATATGTCCAGTACATTGCTACTTCCTGTGATCACTGACCAGTGATTAAGCAACTGTGGTTGAAAATATATAACCACAAGCTATTATTACCCATCACACATCACTAATACAGCATTCAACAAATGTTCATATGGTGTGTGCCAACCTCAAAGCAAAAGCAAAAAAGTAAAAAAAAAAAAAAAAAAAAAAAAGCACACTTTTAATTAGATCTAAAAACATATCCCAAATGTGCTTCTAATCACTCTTCCTCTCCGCTCTGTTGCCTTTTGAAGTGCCTCAGAGGCATTAAACACTTCACAAGAGAGGCCATAGGTGACATATTTCCTCATTCTTTCCAATTCCAGACAGCAGCTCACACACATACAACATAAAGGTCACAAACACAGACAGATGCCTGTTCAGAATACAAATGTTTCTGGGCTTGGTTTTCTCTGAAGAGTCCTCCACCCCAGTGGGTTGTAAGGGGAATAAACTTGGCGGTTTGTCCCACACTGTGTCTGGCTGTGCCCTATTGTCCATTCTGAGGCTCGAATTCACAGAAAGTGAGCTTTGCAAGACCAAGGACTATTTAATAATTTGACAATTATTAGCACAGTAGCAAAAGTAACCACAGCAATTACGGATACACCCTTCCAAACCTTGTACAACATCCCTGTCAGATGACATCTGGCCTCAGCTTGGGTACCAGTTTTCAGCGGCCCTTTGCAGTTTCTGCCAGAAGGCAGTATGGGGTTGCTGGCTTTCTTGGGACTCCAGAACAATCTCAGTTCTAGAATTATCTGCATTATTCAGCAAAGTTCAAGTCGATTTGGTATTTGATACTTATTCTGCATCCTCCTACTAAGTGACTGGACAACTGAAACAAAGAGGAGAATCCCCAAGATAAAGTCAAACAGTCTAGGTGAAGGGAATTAGAGCTGGAAAAACAAAAAGGCAGTAATAGAAAAATAGGAAAAAGATGTGTAAAGAATGAGAGGCAAGTAACAGAAACTTTGAAGCTGAAAAGCCTGCTCTGAAAACTGATGGTGTCATGAATGTAAAGCCTTCTGGTGTGTGTTCCAGAAAGGGGTCCCTACTTTGTTTTTGCTAGAAGTGCACTGTGAGTGCTGTCTGCAGTGAATGTGGTTATAAACAGGAGATATTGGGCTTATTCGTGTTGCAAATTACAGGGCAATTTAGCAATGATTATAAAAACTTTAAACATATTATGTGAACTGAGTAACAATTTTACCACTACGGATCTATCCTACAGATATACAAGAGTTATATGTACAGTGATGTTCACTGATTTCTTTGTAGTTGCTGACCACTGTACAACTCAAATGTGCATTTAGAGGGAATTGGTTAAATAAATTTTATCGTATGTGCAAATATAATAAAAGGGGTAAATCTATATTTGCTGATGTGGAATGTTATTCACATTGTGTTATGAATAAAGTGGGCTGCAGTATTTTTAAACTAAAATGCCATTTTTTAAAAAAAACTAGATGTGTGTAATGCATATATTTGTTTGAATATGCACTGAAAATTTTTGGATGGATAAAAAAAGAAACTATTTCCAAGGCTATCTTTTTAGGGGATGAAGAGTTTGTTGATTTTTATTCTCCATTTTATATCTTTATGTACTGTTCACACATACACTGTTTACACAAGCATATATATTTGTTATTTAAAAACACAGAGCAGTTGCTAAAAAGAATAACTCTGTGTGCTGACAAAAGTTTCCAAAACGATAGGATCCAGTGCAGAAGCTTATTCTGAAATATTATGTACAATTTGATCTCAGCTATATCTTTTATTAAGTTCTATGTATATGAGTGTATAGGAATTTATAAATAAATTAAGTCTGGAAGGGTACCTGTGACGGTTAAGTTCATGTGTCAACTTGGCCAAGTTATGGTGTCCACTTGTTTGGTCAAACAAGCACTGACCTCATTGTGAGGCTATTTCATAGATTTAAATCATTAGTCAGTTGATTGCATCTATTGCTGATTACAAATACAATCAACAGAGGAGATAGCATTCAGAGATGAGAGAAGTCTCACTCAATTAGTTGGAGACCTCAAAGGTACAACTGAGGATTTCAGCAGTCAGAAAGAAGAATTTCCATCTCTACTGCAGCCAGGGAGATTCTCCTGGGAAATTAATCAAAAACCTTCACTGGAGTTCCCTGTTTGTGGCCTGTCCACAGAATTGGGATTTGTCCATCCCTATAGTCATATGAGCCAATTCTTATTTAAAAATCTCATCATATCATGTCTGTTCTGTTTCCCCAGAGAACCCTGACTAATACAGTACTTAAATATTGTTGAACGGTTTTACTGATGAGAAGTAGGTAACATTCACTTCCATGTACTATGGACTTTATTTCTTAAACAAACAAACAAACCCTTAAACTGTCTCTGATCTCCAGAGAAGGACGTCATTATATAAGGACAGAAGGGCCACCGTGGTAGACTAGAGTTACTGCCACATTATGATTTTTAAGAGTAAGATTGTAAATAAATGGTCCAAGATTTTTTAAAGTCTGAAAACTTACAATCTAAATTCAAACTCATCATTACAGATGAGGAATATAAGGGCCAGCTTTGTCGAAGGTCACATTGCAAATTCCTGGCAGAACCAGAAGTAGAAAAAGTAGGTGTCTTGACCTCTAATGCTTTGTATTGCTATCATTCCTTGAACAATCACTAATAATAAACATTACTTTTATGGTTCATTCATAATTCCACAATAATTACTGAATCTGTGTTACCTCCTAGGGACCGTGGTGGATTGCAGACGATAGAAGACAGGGTATGACACGGTCTCTGCACTGGAAGAATTTGCAGACAACCTGGGAGACCCTCAGTGGGAGGGACAATCCGGACAGACCCCTAACTATCTACAGCAGAACCAGGGCTCATTCCCAGGAGCCCCTTTTCAAAACTTCAGGCACTATAGCACATCCGCAGAGTTTAAAGGTTTGTTTGGTGGGAACAGGAAGACCCCACCAATTTTTCCCTCTTCTTCGGTTATAGCCTTAGAAAGTACAATAACAGCAATTTTTTAAAAATACATATTTTTTGAAGCCTCAATTATGCATCAGGCATAGGATCAAATGCTGGTTACAGAATAGTGAGCAAGACAAACAGTGCCACTGCCTAGGAGGAACTTACCTTCTTCCTTCCTTACATTTACAGGCTGACCACTAAGCTAATGGTATGCAGACCTCAGTAAGCACACATGACTAAGAATATAGACTTTACAAAAATCAAAGTCACTAAACAAGCAAGAAATCGGACAAGCAGTAAACATCGGATTGTTTACAAGCAGTAAACATCGGATTATACAAGTAATAAATTAGAGTATGAGAGATAAATACAGGACGCATGAGATGTAAAAGAGACTAGGCAAGGAGGGTTTTCTTGATCTAATGTGATTTACACACTGAAAAAGAGTAATTGCATACCAAAA
This sequence comes from Tamandua tetradactyla, assembly GCF_023851605.1. Taxonomy (NCBI): domain Eukaryota; kingdom Metazoa; phylum Chordata; class Mammalia; order Pilosa; family Myrmecophagidae; genus Tamandua; species Tamandua tetradactyla. The sequence continues at coordinate 120,462,696 of NC_135327.1, read as the reverse complement.
TACTGTTAATGATTGTTTTAGCATTGACAGTCAAACAATGTAATGTATACAACAAACAATTTCTTATACATACCAATTCCTTTTATCAGGTGGCAGTTTGGAAGGTCTACAGATTCTACTTGCCTGGAGGCTTTAAGTCTATTTCTGTTAAAAAAAAAAAAATTGATTTGTTTACATATTCCCTGACTTGTTCCACAGAGGATTTTAAAAGGCATACAGCATTACATAAAATACAGCAAAAATCTGAAGCATATGAAAGAGAAGGTAGAAAAACAAGGGTAAGAACCTAAAATAACATCTGAAATGAAGTTGAAACAAAAATGCATATAACAAAGTTCCATTTATGGACCTCGATGATAAAAGAGAGTCAGTAACTCAGGACATAAAGCTTCTAATGCAAGTTCTTCTGCAAATATAAACAGGTCACATTTCTCACAGCTTTGGTATTAGAGAAGAAAGCTCTAGAGGTGGAACCGGAAGTCTGTTCTTCTTTCTGAAGCCACAGAGGAGCCAAATAACTAACCGCTCTGATTCTGCAAGATGATACTAAGCAGCACACATCTCTGAAAGGACACCAAGGGAAAATGGCCTTGCTTGGAGGTTGGCACACAGAAGCCACCCCACAAATACTTATTAAGAAATAAAAGTAGAAGGCCCCATTCTTATGTCAATATACACTGGGGTGGGGAGGTTGGAGGGCACAAACTAACAGGGTGAGAGTTTTGCTACTGTTACTTCAAGAAAACTAAAAGGTAGAAATAATTAAGGAATGCTGAATACTAATAAGAGATCTTCTCCCTTCCTCTCTACCTAAAGCAGAAAACCTTGAAGTGGTTTGGGCAAACACAGGTGGGGTCTGTGGCTTTGAAAGACACATTCTACAGGCTTTCCCTTCTCTCCTCTCATTTCCTCACCTTCTCCTTCTATTCTCTAAAAGCTATAAGTAATAGCATTAATGCCCACTTGCAAAGTACTTAACATTTTTCAAAGTGGTTCACACTTTTTCACACACTTAAGAGAAAAAATATCAATTTGCCCCTTGTCCTTCCCCTAATGATATCCTTGACAGCCTCTGACTCCTGGACACCGAATATGGGTAAGACTACTACTGGTTTATCAGCAACATGGAAGAACGTCTAGGTCTGGGTATCGTGGAACTAGTACTAGGTTGTGTCAATGTTTTGGTGATTCATAGCACATAAAATTTCTAATACAAGTGAGCATTTGGACTCACACAACTCACTGCTTGAAACATAAAAAGCCATAAAAAATTACAATAAATCTCATACCGAAATGTCCCAGTAATGATTTAAAAAGGAAAAAAGATGATCCTCATTATTCACAGATCCTGTACTTGGAATTCACCTACTCACTAAAATGTATTAGTAACCCCCAAGTCAGTATCTCACGGTACTCGCACAGTCATTTGTGGACATGTGCTGAGCAGTGCAAAACCTAAATCACACCTGATGCACATTTTCTCAAATGGGCCGACCAAGGCAACACTCTCATGTTGTAAGTGTGTCCATTTATTAGGGGTGCATTTAGTCCCATATTTTCTGTGCTCTTTTTTTTTTTTTTGGTGATTTCACTGTTTAAAATGACCCCCAAGCACAGTGCTGAAGCACTATCTAGTGTTCTTGTGTGCAAGAAGGCTGTGATGTGCCTTACAACCAGGATATCTGTGTTAGATGAGATTCATTTCAGCATGAGTTGCAGTGCTGTTAGCCAAGAGTTCAAGATTAATTAATCAACAAAATATATTAAATAAGGTGTCTTTAAACAGAAACACACATAAAGCAAGGTATGATTGACGGGTGGATGAAAATGCTGTAACCAGAGGCTTGCAGGAACCAAACCCTCTCCTTGCCCTAGGAGTGGTGGCTCAGTATTCGCTAAGCCAGTGTCTGCTGTGATGTTACAGAACGTCACTACTGTGAATAATGAGAATTAACTGTATATATGATGTAACCTAGTGCCAGAAGTAACAGTGGTAAGGAGGAGGGGGAGGATGCTGAGAATCATGGGGGCCAAAGGAAATCAAGAATGAAATGGCTACAAATTATTGAGTATATCACAGTTGTGATTTACCTGAATGAATTCATTTGATCCTTAAAATGATCCTGTGAATTAAGTGCCATTATCCCTATTTTACAGATGAGGAAACTGACTCCGAAAGGTGAAGGAACTTTCCCTAGATACTGCACACAGGCAGGAAGGCTGAGTCAGGCCCCACATGGCATTAACCCTTTCCAATCCATTATCGAACTGTTCTCAGAAAAGTGTGAGATCAGTATTCTTGTCTTAGCAGTAAGACTACATGACCCTTGGGCAATAGGGCCTAGTTGTCTTTGTTTAAAATAAGAATGTGAATGATGTCCAAAGATTGCGTGAGATGTAGAAAGAGGTCAGTGGGTAACAACTGTGATTACTACATCAAGTCTTTGTATTGTACATTGGTATTATTGTCAATTTTATACAACTTACTATTATTCCTATTTGAACAAAAATAGTGACAATAATTATGACTACCTATTTCAAAGATAAACTATATGGATTAAACATATCTGTTTGAGGTAACAAAATTTGAACAGTGTAATAGAGCGTGCTGGGTAAATATTTTCAAATTTTCATAGTCAACTTTGCTTTGCATAAATGATTGACCATTATCCTTATGCTAACAGGACAATCTTCATAAACCAGTTCAGTAATTACACAGTATCACTTTAGATATGTGGACTGCCATAAGACTGCAGAATTACACAATGTTGTACGTGGCTTTTAGTTAATCAACTCATCTTTTCTTGGCTTTTTTTTATGATTTAAAAAAAAAAAAAGGAGAGAGGATTTTGCTCTCATTCTTTGTCCATTAGGAATTTCAAATTTCTTCAGCAGAAAAGTGCTAGGCTTTTGGCCTGGTAGAACTATTGGTTCCCTGTTCATTAGTGAATTTCTGCATTCCAGGTTGGCCAAGTCTGCTGACTGACAAACATAAAGTCATTTTCATCCCCCTTCCTCCCTTACTGCTTCCCTTTATAGCGATGGGCAAGCCAAACATTTGCTTATCTAGCTCCTTTGCATTTAGGGGTAAGCCTACGATCTAGGCTTTTGGGAAAGATATTTTTGTTCCCGGTAGAATAGGCAGATCCAAGAGGAGCGCTAAAAGCTTGGGGGCTACCGTGGCCATTTTGCAACCTGGACATGGCAAGAATAAAGGATATAAAGCAAACAGTGAAAGATCAAGGAAGCCAGTTCCTTGACATGACCCGATTCATTGAACAAGCCCTAGAATGACCAACCTACAGAATTATTTTATATAGGTTGAAGACATATCGTACCTTTGAGCAGTCCACTGCACTTTGAAAACAGTTGGCACTCAATATTCCTCAATCACATGACTATCTTCATTCAGCTCTAAAAACAGAGGCACCAGTTAATTTGAATTTTAGACAAATGGTAAATATATTTTTAGTACAAGTATGTCCCAAATATTCCATGAGACATACTTATACAAAAACCATTCATTGTTTATCTGAAATTCAAATTTAACTGGGCATCCTGGATTTTTATTTTCATGCGAGAAAAATAAACTCTTATTTTTTTAAGCCACCATTAATTTGCTTGTGTTACTTGAAGCTCAGAACATTTCTAATTGGTAACACATTCAAGGAGTTTAGGGAATATACAAGAGAAAGCTAAATAAACCTCTTTGGGCTAGCATATCAGTAAGTCTAAAAATACTGTCACACATACACAGACAAGTAGTAAGATAAATATTATAAACATCAATACGTGATGATATGCGAGGAGGAAAATCTTTTTACTTCTGCTTCAGTCTACTTTCTCCCTAACTCTGAATGTTTATAGGGTCTATAAATGTACCAGGTCAGAAACGGCATAGCTGTTGCCACGGTGCTATCGTGCAGACAGACATCATTAATCAATCACAGCCCTCTTTCCCTTTAACCTAGAGCCAGCCTCAGTCACAATGTTCCAGGTAAACTTACCTACCTATTAAAATCGGCACTCAAGAAGAAAACTGCTTGCTTTCTCTGTTCTAGGTTCCTTCAATTTTTCTCTCTGCCTCTCTATTTTTACAATTCTGTTAAGTACTTTTTAGTTACAATTATATAGTATGTATAATATAGGAAAGAGTGTATACCAGCTTCCTTCACTGATTGCCAGTAATCATTCCCGAAATGAGCACCCCCGCCCCCACTCCCTACCCCCCACAGGACACATGCACATCAGTGTTCTTAACTTAGGGTTCACTGATTTTCAAGGGGTTCACTGATAGAATTTTGAGCTCCATGAACTTGAACTGGGGAAAAATACATCTTTATGCTAACCTCTAACTGTATTTCCTCTGATAATGAATGTGGGCAACAGATCATAGCACTATTAGCAGCACCTGTCATTCTGTCACCAAGAGAAATCACAGATATTTTTATATAACATTTCAGTTATTGTAGATATCTCAAAATAACATTTACACTTATCACAACTTCAAAATATCTACTGCTAGGTATAAACCTACCTCTAGATCCATTTAGTACTCTCATAAAGAAACACATATCATAATTAGATTTTAAAAATAGTTTGATCATATAAGTTTTAGCTCTAGTCATGTATTTCATTTTTTTTGCATTATAAACATTATGCTGAGAAAGAGTCAGAGTGTCACCAGACTTCAAAGGGGTCCATGGCCCCAGCAGTTAAGGATTGTTACCTGAACATCACAGTCATCAAAGGGAACTTTTATTGGACCCTTACTGTGTGCCTGGCATTGATCTAAGCACTTTGCACAAATGAACTAATTTATTTCTCACAATCCCACTATGGAGCAGGTGGTTTTATTATCCCCATATTAAAGATTAGGACACTGACGCACAGAAAGATGAAATAACAAGCCCCGGATCTCATAAACAGTGGAGCTAAGGAAATGAATTCAGACTGTCTGACCACAAAGCATGAACCAACAATCATTTACGTGACTCACTCTCTATCTTTTTCACTTAGGAAACAGCATCCCCCTTTCAGAGTGAAATGAGACAAGTGTTCTTCTCTGGGGCTGTTAGTTACCACCTTGTAGCCCAGCTGGTACCAGTGAGGGGCACCAGGCTGTGGTGCCAACATGCCTTCAGCAGGCTGGGAGCACGGCATTACCACTACACATTACTTTGTTCCATATCTCACTGCCTTTGGGTTCACAAACAACTAATGGGTTGGAATATGTAGATTATGAAATCCTTATAAGCAAGGGCTTTATCTTTTATGTAGACTTTTATTATACTTTTATTTTATTTTATTATATCCATTTTATTATGTACATTTAAGCAAAAAAAAATTTAGCTTTTAAAGAAAAAGTTTTATCTTTTAGAGACAGACTTTGTAAAACTCCTTGGAATTTACTCCTTGGATCCCTGTAAATCCTGCATTAAGTAATTAATAATGTAGGCTCAGGCATGGAAAGCTGGAGAAATGTCGTTCCAATGGCGGAGAAGAAAGCAGGGTGTGGCAGAACTGGGGCAAACTGTACTTGGAATCCAAAGACCAGGTACTAAAACCTGTTGGACTACCTGTTTAACCTCTCCAAGCCTCCAGTTTTTACATCTATAATACAAGAAGGAAGAAGTTTATGTAGACTAAATGAAGGCATATATACAAGGTGACTTTCTTTCCAAATGGCAGGAAATGCACATTTTGGTTTAATTAAAGCAATTTTTACACCTTTTGTGCAGTACACTGTACATAATATTTACACAATAAAGGAGGCTAGTGGTTAGGAAAGAAGAAAGGCTGCCCCTTCAGAGATGTTCAAATACAGTCTGAACTGTCTCTTAAGGGAGCAGTCTTAAAGGGTCTTAGTCATCAAGCGGAATGTTCAGACACTTGTTTTTAAGGTTCCTTACCCATCTTTAAGAGAGTCTCTGACAACACCCACATCTTCACTTGAAGCCATATATCTTGCAACACAGAGTACCTGAACTGGCAATATTTTTTTCCCCCACTTTCTCCTTTATTGTTCAACTAGGGAAGAGTGGAAACAGTGGGTCTGCTATGCCATCTTCCCCTGGAAACATTAGCCAGCAACAGTTTAGAAAGAAAAAGACAACTTTGATTACATTTTTCTACCTGGGACTATAACCTGAGTGATAAAGTACCATCTTTAAAAATAGAACAGTGAAATCATAAACATTAGATTAGCATGAAAATAACATCAAAATGCCTCTATTCCTTCCTGTTCCTCTGACAGCCTTGCCTTACAGGGCAGTGGGAACATTGTGTTTTTCCAAATAGACTCTAAGGTTCTGAGAGAAGACATATTGTACCTTTGAGCAGTCCACTGCACTTTGAAAACAGTTGGCACTCAATATTCCTCAATCACATGACTATCTTCATTTAGCTCTAAAAACAGAGGCACCAGTTAGTTTGAATTTTAGACAAATGATAAATATATTTTTAGTACAAGTATGTCCCAAATATTCCATGAGACGTACTTATACAAAAAGCATTCATTGTTTATCTGAAATTCAAATTTAACTGGGCATCCTGGATTTTTATTTGCTAAAGCTGGCAATCCTATGCCCATACCAACATACTCACATCAGCCAATATGGGCTCTACTACCCATTGGTTACTGCCCCAAAAGTAACTGTCCTGTAAAGTTTATCATATGTCCATGTCTTTTATAAGGAAAATATGTGTCAAATTATAAATTGCATAAGGTATGCTAGGTGTGTCAGTACCTAAGTCAATAAGGTCCTATGTCAATAAACTTTTTTTGCTTTTCCTTAGGTTTGCAATATTTGTCATTCAAAACGACACGTTTAAAATCTTAAGATTAAGAAGAAGAAAAGACTTAATTATGAAAACTCCAACTTGATGAAGCATTGGTAGTTTGAATATTAGTGACAACTTTGTGGGTTTGTGAATTTTGTTGGTCCTGCCTTTGAAACTGAGGGCTAAACAGATCATATGAAATCATCTAACTCAAGAATGTTCTGCAGAGCAGGATGGACATCTACATAACATGAAAATGAGGGTCAATGTGTCCATTTCCTACCAAAAAAACTTTGTCTCTGTCCCTTCACTGCTCCGCCTCCCCAAATCTGCCCCCCGTCATGCACCGTTCTTTCACCTTGTATTGCTTTATCAGGACTGCTTCTCATCTCTGAGGTTTCAAAGTTTGGGCCCCTGTTACCCTTTCCAAACTATTTTAAAACCTTAACTAGTTTCCCTGTAGCTAGACATTAGAATTATCAGTAGAGGTTTTAAAAATAAAAATCACCACTGTGTGGGCCTCAGCCAGGCCAATGGAATCAGAATCGGCTCTCCAGGAGATCCTAAGGTTAGGATTGAGGCCTCTACTCCAATCCATCCTCCCAGGCTCAAATTTCTGTTGATATATACATATCCCAGGTTCCCTTTTGCCTATCAAAAAAAAAAGTAGGCCCCATTTTTTAACCTAAATTGAACAGCCTCAGAACCTATCCTTCCCCCAACCCCTATGATTCTCATCTCTAACTTTATTCTCCCCTCGGATTGGTCTATTTGCTAGTCTCCAAACCTCTTACTGCCTTTGCTCATGCTGCACTTTCCACCTGGAATGACTTCTTTCATCCCCACATATGAGTGCTTCAACCATCCTTTAAGGCCAATGTCAAATGACTTGTTCTGTCTCCTGAACTGTGACTGTAGGATGTAATCTCTCCTTTTTAGGCCTACACGGGTTCTTCTGTACCTGTCTGGACATCCCAATTTATACTATATTTGTTTATTTTTCTCCTCCCCTATAATACAGTAAACTTCTTAAAAGTAAAGTTAGTGTCTTCCTGTACTACAGGAACCTATGAGAGCACTTTATGTACAATTGGGTGGCTCAATATTTCTTGAATTCGTTTGCTTGAGGCTCATCAAATTTAAGTTAGTGATTTCAAAAATATGTATATCCACCAGCGATTTTTCCTTTTAACTAAAACTCCAATATCTCCTAGGAATGCTTAAACTGGCATTTTGGACTCAGGCCTCCGGATTGAATAGATAAATAAAGAAGTGATGTAACAACAGTAGCTGAATATCTCAAAGGTTTTTGATCTACAGCGCCGAGATTAGAGAGCAGGAGAATCTCAAACTAAGAGGAAAAGGATGCAAAACAACTTTATTAAGGACTGGCGCCGATTTGGGCAACAAAGAAAAGCAGCACCAATGACCTGAAAGAAATTAAAGTTTCGATGCGTGAGTAATACTTTTGTTTTCCAATTAAAGCACCGGGTTTGCTCCTGGATAATTCCAAAACACTAGGTTGTCCCGGGCAGAAAGGAACTTTGCAAGTGGTCAAGAGTTATAAACTTTATAAAATATCACGAGATTCGGCCCAAACTTTGCTAGTTTTACCAGAAGCTGGAGGTGGGAGTGTTCAACAAGCTGGTGCACAGAGCAATCGAAAGTTCCTCACCTCTCGCCGCGGTTCCCGAGCGGGGAGAATAGTCCTCCACCCATCTGAGCGCTCACCACCCGCTGCCCCGAAGGTCTTCCCTTCCCCTTCCCCAAACCGAGGACTCAGGCCTGGGGAAGCTCCCGGGAAGGAGCATCCAGGCGCCCAGCGCGCCCCAAGGCTCGGTCCGAGACGGTCCCACCTACCTGAGCGCCAAGAACCTCTCCCCCAGGAGCGTCAGCGCTATACCCAGGAGACCCAGAGCCACCAGCCGTCCCATGGCGCAAGAGCTGGGAGCGCCGATCGCCCAGCCCGGGAGCACTGTGGGTGGCGGCCCCTTCTCGCTTGGCCGGCCGGCTCCGCCCCATCTCCGGCCCCAGCCGGGCTCCGTCTCCCAGCGGCCAGGCTCCGCCCTGGGCCTGGCCCTTGGCCATTTCACCAGAGACCTATTTCCCTAGATACTTTCCCGGGAGGGGAAACGGTCTCCCAGGGCCTTTCTTTAGGCTGCCGGTGTGAAACAATTCTTTCACCTCCTTTCTCAAACTACTCACAACCCTGAAGCAGCCTGTGTACCTCTGTCAATTCCCTAATCTTCAAGGAGAAACCTTAGTCCAGTCGGTTAAGCACAGTCTAGAATAAAGGTTTTTTTAATTAATTTACTTTTTGTGGTAATACAACAATTACATTTACTATTTTAACCATTTTTAATGGTTAAAATTCAGTTCAGTGGCATTAATTACCTTTATGATGTTGTGTTTCTGTCATCATCATCTTCATCCAATATCAAAACTTTCATCCCACTAAACAGAAACTCCCTAGTCCCCAACTTCACCCACCCCCACCCTGGTCCTGGTAACCTGTAATCTGCTTTCTGTCTCTGAATTTGATTATTTTAGATATTTCAAATAAGTGGAATCATTCAATATGTATCCTTTTGTATTTGGTTTATTTAACTTAGCTTAATGTTTTCGAGATCGGTCCATGTAGTGGCAGGCATCAGAACTTCAATGCTTTTTACAGCCGTATAGTGTCTCATTGTATGTATACACTGTATTTTATCATTTATCTCTTAATGGGCACTTGGGCTGTTTCAACTTTTTGGCTATGAGCATTGGTGTACAGTGATCTGTGGGAGTCCCTGCTTTCAATTCTTTTAGGTATATACTTAGGACTGGAATTGCTGGCACCTGGTAAATCTATGTTTAACTTCCTGAGGAACCTCCAAACTGTTTTCCCCAGTGGCTGGGGAAAACATTACCACCAGTGCATCTGGGAATTCCAATTTCCCTGTATGCTATCCAACATTTTAGTGTTCTTTTTAAAAATAGTAGTTATCCTAGTAGGAGCGAAGTGTCATATCGTTGTGATTTTGATTTACATTTCCCTGAGGCTAATGATGCTGAACTTCTTTTCATGTGCTTGTTGGCCATTTGTATCCATTTTGGGGGGAAATGTCCCCCAAATTTTTAAAATGGATTGTCTTTTTGTTGTTCAGTTATCGTTCTCTATATATTCTAGATGTTAAAATAAAAGAATTAGAATTTTTCTTTATATTCTTTTGTGGCTTATGCTTTGCTGTTGTATCTGAGACTCTATGAAGGTTTTCCTGTTTTTGTCTAACTACTTTATGCTTTTAGCTCTTACATTTAGGTCATTAATCTATTTTGAGTTGATTTTTGTATGTGATATGAGATACGGTTAGAGTAAAGTTATAAAGATCCTTTTTTTTATTATAGGAGAAGGAAACTGGAACATGTCTTAAAACATTTCACACTGAAATTGCAACTCTGCATAACAACATATAAATGGGAGGAAAGAAAAATCATGTTTCTAGTAATATTTCTTTTGAACTAGAAACCTAAGTTCTTTTTGATCCAAACTCAGCTTACAGAAATGAAGGTAGATTTTTTTTCTTTAACAATAATAATATGAAGGAATAAAGAAAAAAACATATAATAGGGAATCTTACCTGTTAAGATTGAGACAGTTATAATAAGTGAGTACATCTCACTTATTAGTTGCTAATGGTTTTCAGTTTTTATAATATATAGGCAGAAATGGCCACAGACAATTATAAATTCAGAATAAACTGTGGCTTTTATGGGCAACCAGTAAATGAAATCAGTTGCCAGTTTCTCATCTCCTCTGCCCTACCTCCAGACCCATCCCCCCCGAAACTGACCCCAGTGCTTCTGCATTTATGTATTTCTGATTCAGACCCAAGGAATATTGTGTTATGTTGGATGGTAGATAGGCAGGAGCTTTAATTTTCTTGTATTTTGGACTGCTCTGGCAGTCTGGTAAACCTACAGATATTTTTTCATAATAATGTATATTATTGTGTGCATCCAATCAAATACATCGGATTGTAAAGGATATCGCTGAGGTTGAAATGCGATTGTGAAAATATTTAAAACAAATTTGTGCTGATAGTAATATGTGTGCTACACTATTAACACATTAAATAGCATCATCTTCAAACAGTGACCAGTGTAAATGTTATCCTGAGATATCTGCAACAACTGCAATGTAATAATGAAAATAGCTATCATTTCCATTAGTAGCAAAGTCACGAATGCTGCTAATGCTTCTGCAGTTTGGTGCCTAACCTTCATAAATGAAGAAAAAAAGCTAAGTTACACTTGAAAATAAAGGCCTATTTTTTTCTTATCCAATTTCTTAAACTTCCCCTGAATTCTGTCCATAGACTACTTGGATTAAGAACCCCACCATAGGGTAAGATTATCTATGCTTTTGTAGGTACTGTAGTGGGATCTTCTCACTAGGGATATTTTTGGTGTCAATAATTGAAGAAGAGAAGACCCTTACATATGGACTCCATATTTAGAATGAGGATCTAAAACACTGGGCCCGGGACTATTGCGTGGCCTTCTTTCTTATGTCTGAGAGTCTTGTTCCCAAGTTTTCCAAGGTAGAGCCAAGGAAAAAAATCTCTGGCTCATGGAAACTAGGTCAGGAACCAGATCAGATGCCTCCTCACATGTGCCACAAAGTGAGAAAACCTTAGCTTGTAAATAAGAAAATAAGATGACCAAATTGTGTGGGATTCTCTATGTATTGTCTGTGGCCATTTCTGCCTATATATTATAAAAACTGAAAACCATTAGCAACTTTCAGATGTACTCACTTATTATACCTGTCTCAATCTTAACAGGTAAGTTTCCCTATTATATATTTTTTCTTTATTCCTTCACATTCCTTCACATCTTTTGTTTTTTCCTAAATTTTCGGAAGAGTCATGTTCTTCCTAATTCCTCCTGGTCTCTGCTGTAATACAGAAATGAAAGGGTTGAAAGTTTGCACCTTTCAGACTCGATGCAGGATAGCAAAAGAACAGCTCTTTTGTTGGCCTTCCCTTCTTCCCTTGCCCATGATAGACATCGCTAATTGATCAGAGCAATATTTTTACTAACCCCAGAATTGTCCTTACCTTATCTTTAAAAAAAAAAAGTAAAAGACAAATAAAACCCTCAAGATAGTTGCTGACAGCCCTCAATTCAGAATGAAGTCCATCTGACATCTTGGTGCTGGGTCACTCAAGGAGCCCATTGTCCTGAAGTTTAGCACATGGAGGCAGTTGCAATAAAGAGTCAGGGTTTTGAATCCAGCAAAACCTGCCTAATTTCAATCTTAGAGAATCTCAGAGTACTCTCTTTTTAATTTTATTAACATGGCCAGTGAATTCCCTCACACTTGACCTTCTAATTCCCCCATACTCTTCTACTTGATTTTGCTACTGAAGCAACTTCTACAGAAGTAGTTCCATCCTTGCTCCCACTCCCATGTTAGGTCCAGGAACCATCATTTCTCACAGGCAATGGGAAAGAGAGATTTTCTGAGTTGCAAATCAGAGGCCTATCTTTTCCATCATAAGAATATTATAGTTAGTTATTAAATTTTGTAGTATAGCTTAGCAATCTTTTGAGATAACTTGGATTTACAAGCTATGCCAAGGATATAACCCTAAGTTATTTTATGAGGAAAATGAGTGCTGACTACCAAATAACCAAGTTACTCAATACAGAGCAGACTTGTTCTGGAAACTGTTTGTATGCTGGCATGTTACCAGATGGTATGAAATACTGGCATGAAACAGGGTTTCAAAAATAAAAATTAAGACTAGTTTATCATTATGAATTTAATGAATCTTAAGCAAAATTTCAGAAATAGCCATAGATCAAGGCTTCTCATACTATCAGTAGTGAAAGACCAGTTTTTCTTCATTCCTAGTCTATCACCTTTGAACAATACAATGAAAATAAATTACTATAGAATGAAATACAAAATCTGACCTACAAAATACAATTCCAGATTTTCGGATTCTTTATTATTTGATATAACAGACATGAAATTACTTTGTCAAATTTCTATTACACTTCCTAGACACTTACTGTCAATTTTTCATACTTATCTCACAGAAATAAAGGCTTCACAGACCGAAAATGGTTCTTAGACCACACTTTAAGTGGCATTGGATTTTGTGATTGTACCTTTAACTCTTTAAGGTTCCTTGCAGTGTATGATCACATGTAATGTTCATGGTAATTTTGTGAAGTAGGTGATGTGATTATTGTCATTTTATATAATATGTGATGGAGGTCTCTCCAATATCCCCTTTATTCCTAGTTCTTCATTCTTCTGTTTAAAAAAGAAGTAGCTCTTTCAACACAAAAATGCATTGAAGATATGTTATAAGAGATGGTTGTTTTCAGCAAGAGAATGAGTTTTCTTGTAGATGCTGTGCTCTGGGACTGCTCCAAGAATGAAGGCGATTCCCCTCACCCCCATCAGCCAAGCCATTTTCTGAGAATCCCAGTATATTAAGACAGTGAAGAAATGCTGTAACAGAAGTAGAAGAAATGGTTCTATATTTTAAACTATTTACATAGTTCAACCTGAACCATATGAAATTGTTTGTAGAGGTCAGAAACAAATATCAGTGGTACACAGGTGATTCAGTTGTAAAATGCTCACCTATGCAGGACACCTGGGTTCAATTTCTGGACGATGCATTCCGCCCCCCCCCCCAAAAAAAATCAACAATTTCAAATGGTTCAACCTATTACACACAAAAATAAAATATGCTATAATGTGCTAGTCATAAAAATATGCAGTTTATAAAAAAATATTTTTTCCTGGCTCACTAGAGAAGGAGACAAGTCATGGAACTCAAATTTTAAATGAATATGATTTTTCAGTCCCGTAAATGTATTTCTATGACATATTAATTAACAAAATCTGAGATAATGTTGAAAGTCAGCCTTGAAGGCTCTTTGTGAATTCGAAGTCTAGATCAGATAGCCCTCCTGTCCTCACTCGACCTAAGCCTGTTTCCACAGAGGGCCACAGAACTTTGCTGCCTTTCTCCAAAGGGCAACAGAATCCTAGGAGGAGAGGACAGAGGGATAGAAAAGGCTGGGAAGGAGAAGAAGCAGGGAGACCAGAGACAGGAATTCCATATCTCCATCTGTATGGCCTGAGCCCTATTCTAAGAAATCCAAGCATGGTTTTATTTTTATTGTCTAATAGCAAAATTGTTTCTAGTTTTCTATTAATGAACCATATGTGCATCCCCTTTCAGAAGCTACTGGGCTTAATGAAGGGCCAGTTGAAGTAACTATCACAACTATTAATTATGGGGCACTTCTATTCCATATACTTTACATTTACAATTACAAGTAAGGAAATTTAAGCCACAGATTAAGTAATTTACCATCACACTTCTGTTTAAAAAAAGAAGTGCAGAAAATTTTCCTGGAAAATGGAAAATGCTAAATCTAGGATCCAATATTAAAAAAATGTATGCCCAGACCCTATCCCCACCCTTGATACATCTTTTGTTAATTGTCAAATAAACAGATTTTTAATCCTTTGCTATCCCTGGTAAGAGCAGAAATGAATGAGCTGATAGTAAGAGTTTTGGAAAATGATCTCATGTACATTTTCACAAGAGATAGTCTAAACTTATTTGCTTCTTATACTTTTTCTCTGCCTACTTGCTTTAATTCACTTATCATTTATTGCATATATCCTGTGTTTCCAAATAGTTACTGATAATTCAGTGATAATGGAGGTTTACATTTCCTACCTTGACAGCCATCATAGTCTACTGCCGTCTGCTGAGAGAGATGAGCACCTGGACAAACATATGCAGTGTTGTGTGTCAGGGCTAAGAACTTTATTCTTTATCCTGCGTGTGTTGTAGAGCCGCTAAGACCTCAAGGAAGAGAAAACATTTGTATTTTACACAGATAAATCTGATTGCTGTGTGGTGGATTGTAAAATCTATTTTCCAAGTCAACCAGAGAAAAGGTACAGATGTGAACAAGGCAGAGGCAGCAGGGAAGGAGAAAAGGAAACAGATTTAAGGAATTTCAGAGTTGGAATTAATAGAAAAGGGTGACTGATATGTTGTGGGGGAAAGGAGGCATTGAAGATGACTTGGTGTCATGGTCAGGTACATGTGTCAACTTGGCCAAGTTGTGGTACCTGTTTCTCTGGTTGGGCAAGTGCTGGCTTGTCTGTTGCGATGAGGACATTTCATAGAACTAGATCATGATCACGTCAGCTGCATCCACAGCTGATTCCATTTGTAATCAGCCAAAGGGGAGTGTCTTCTACAATGTGTGATGCTTAATCTAATCACGGGAAGCCTTTTAAGGAGGATTCAGAGGAGACAGGTTCCATTCCTGCTTCAGCTGGTGAGCCTCTCCTGTGAAGTTCATCCAGACCCTCCATTGGAGTCGTCAGTTTCACAGCCTGCCCTGTGGATTTTGGACTCTGCATTCCTGCAGTCACGTGAGACATTTTTATAAATTTTATATTTGCAAGTATTCCCTCTTGATTCTGTTTCTCTAAAGAACCCTAACTCATACACTTGGGTTGATCAAATGAGTGAATGAGAGTGAACTAGCTGTGAGCTTTTCCCCTGAGAATGATGACTACATTTTGGAATACATATTTGATGTGCTCAAAGTCCAAAAGACAAGTTTTTAATGCTCAAGAATGAAGTTTTATCTGGAAATGGAGAGTTGGGAATCATTGGCCCAGAACTCAGCAAGCTGAGTAGATGACCTTCAAGAAAGTTTGAAGTTGGGCCTTAAGAAAAGTAGTACAGATAATGTCCTGAAACCATCATAAAAATATAAGTGACTAGGAGACGGCTTGAAACATGAAAGGTAGGATGGAGAACTAGGAATTGAATTGAGTTTTAGGACTCACCCTAAACTAGGAGAAGCAGACATTGGCACTGATGCAGCCATCTCCCCTCTCTCCTGACTCTGAATGTGTGGTCTTGAAATTCTTCACACTGCAGTGTTCCATGCAGTCACTAGCTTTCCATGGGGAATGAAAGCTATTTGACATCTCTCGACAGAGCCTGGAAACAAATGGAAGATGAGAGTGGGGGATGGGCTGAAAAGATATCTGCAGAGTTACTTGTGTGTGCCTAGCGTATGTCCCGCCCTCTTACAGCTTCTCTGCCTTTATTGTCAAGAGTGCCAAGAAAGCCCTAGAACGTGTGCTCCTTTCCAACACTCACTGCCTCATCTCCAGTATATGTGTCATCTCATTAGGCCCTTTATCACTATTTTTTGCAGTCCCCACAAGAAAACTTTCGTCAACCCTCACCCTCCAGACCCTCATGCCTCTATGGCTTGAGACTTTTTCCCATCTCCCACTTCTCCACCACAACTCCAAAAACCTTTTCCAGTTTCCAACTCCCAAAGTTGTTTAGTCATTAACAAAATCACTTATATCTTCAATATCCTCAATGTTTTCTTTGAAAATTCTCTTAAAGTTTTTATGTTATCTATTGATGCCCTCACCCTGAGGATCGTTTTTCCCCATTGACCTTGATTATTCTAGGTCTTGGCTCATAAACACTCTCATTTACTACAGTGTCAAAATTCTTGGAGATTTCAACATCCATATCTCGAACCTTTCCATACCTAGCTTCCACTGCATGACCTCTTTTCCTCTTTTTCTCCAATAACTTTGTCACCACCCACCCCTCCAAAATCTCAATTTCAAGATCCCATTTTCCAAAATCATCACCTCTTATCTTTTTAGTTTATACTCTGAAGTGTACTTCACCTTCAAAAATTACTTGACCTGCAGTCCACTAATTCACCACCTGTTCACTGTCACTCATCCCTATCTGTTTTCTCTTCCCACCTTATCTGTTAGGAAGAACGCTGTACCTGAAGGAGAACAAATGCTCATCCGATTGTGATGGTGACAAGAATTTATTCACAATCTTGCAAAAATGGGCAGCCTAGACAAACACAAAATGGTGGCTGGCATACCAAAAAATAGAACGCCGAAATGATTATACCGGTGCCTGGCTTGCAGATTGTTCTAGTTTGCTAGCTGCCAGGATGTAATATACCAGAAACGGAACAGCTTTTAAAAAAGGGAATTTAGTGAGTTGCTAGTTTATAGTTCTGAGGTCGAGAAAATGTCCAATTAAAACAAGTCCATAGAAATGTTCAATCAAAGGTATCCTCCAGGGAAAGATACCTTGGTTCAAGGAGGCCGATGAAATTCAGGGTTTCTCTCATCTAAAAAGTGCATGGTGAACACAGTCATGGTTTTTCCCTCATCTGGAAGGGCACATGGTGAGCACAGCGTCATCTGCTAGCTTTCTCTCCTGGCTTCCTGTCTCATGAAGCTCCTCGGCAGGTGTTTTCCTTCTTCATCTCCAAAGCACTGACTGATGCTCTGCTTCATGGTGCTGCACCACTCTCTGCTCTCTTTGAATCTCCTTCATTCTCCAAAATGTTTTCTCTTTTATAGCACTCCAGAAAATTATCAGGACCCACCCAAATGGGTGGAGACATGTCATCACCTAATCCAGTTTAATAACCACTCTTGATTTAATCACATCTCCAGGGAGATGATCTGATTACAGTTTCAAACATACAGTATTGAATAGGGATTATTCTGCCTTTATGAAATGGGATTTTGATTAAAACATGGCTTTTCTAGGGTCCATACATCCTTTCAAACCAGCACACAGACCCTCCCCTGTTTCTCTGCTGATTGTATGCTCCAGAGGTTACAGCCTATCCAGATAATCTAATTAATTTGAACTTCTGCCGAAGGATCCCCCTTTGATTATGTTTTACATTTTAATGACCCTGGCCATTAAGGATTTGGCACCAGTTCTAAGCGTGGGTCAGAGGCCCTCCCCTTTCCCTGCCTGCATCACCTTGTGCAAAAGCTAAATTTGGCTTAATTCTTCCATTATCCAGCTCAGATTCCATGATAAAGCGTTAGAGTCACTCACTTAATGTATCTCAGTTCCCTTGCTTCCTCTTTACTTTCTCGGTAAAACTCCCAACCCTGGTTAAATCTGGGTTTCCCTATATGTGCCCTTGTACAGCGAATTTTGCTGGAGAAAACATATAACTATATTGACTGGTACTGTTTAAATTTCTTGATCACTAGCCCCAAACATTTCACTAGTCTACTCATTCTCCCACTCTAAAATCTCCATTTTCACTCTCAGCTGATAACTTGGCTCCCTATTTTACCAAAAAATAGATGTAGTCAAAAGACTTCCTGATGCTCCTCTCATCATGTGAACCCCTGCTTGCATTTGGGCCCCTATATTCAACCTCTGTCTTGAATACTACTGAGGTCAATTTTACCATTTGAACACCATATTCAGATTTCTCTAGTCCACCTGAGAACATCACTCGGGTCTCCACTTTCTCCTACATCGTCAATTTTTTCTTCTTTATTGTGTCATTCCCAATAACAATTTCCAACTGCAGTTTCTGAGCTTTTGAATAGAAAAACTCCTGGACCCCACTTTTCCCTCTAGGTATCATCTCATTTCTCTGCTCTCCTTTACAGCAACATTCCTGGAGATATTGGTCTAAGCCTAACTGTCTCCAATTCCTGTCTTCCCATCATCTCTTCTATAGCCAAGCATTCCTTTACCCTTTTCTGATCCATGTCCTCTGGTGCATAGTTTCCTTTAATAAGGATGGAGCCTTCTTTTCAAGCTGCCTCAAATGCTCCTTGTCAAGTATCTGTATTGCCCAGTCAGTCCACTTATGTACAGATGATAAGCTGGAAGTGGAGCTCTTTCCTGATAGAGTGGTTGAAACAGGCATTATGGCTCCTGATCTGATTCAATGCCTGGCCAAAGTTTCCTAGTTTGGCTGAAATTAGTGAAGCAGGTAGAAGTCATATGAAGTGGTACATCTGAGGCAGCTTCCCATCATCCACAGCTGGACACTGTAGCACTTTCCTCACTGGAGTCCATGTTTCCAGTCTTGCCCCTTCAAAGCATCATTGTCAGGTGGTCTACTTACAAATCCATTGACTTTTTTTTTAATTATATGGGCAGACACCGGAATGGGTCTCCGGCACAGCAGGCCAGAACTCTGCCACTGAGCCACCATTACCCGCCCTTCTTTTTTCATCCCCCACCCCCTCCCGCCCCAACTGGGCAGGATCCATTGACTTTTATAAAAATGTTTTTACTGGTAGATTTTCACACACATACATTCCATACATGGTGTACAATCAGTGGCTCACAATATTATCATACAGTTGCGAATTTATCACCATGATAATTTTTATATCATTTGTATCACTACAGAAAAAGAAATAATAAGAAAGAAAATCATACATACCATAGCCCTTATCCCTCCCTCTCATTGATCACTGGTATTTCTATCTATACAATTTATTTTACCTTTTATCCCCCCTGTTCTAGTTTGCTAGCTGCCGGAATGCAATATACCAGAAACAGAATGGCTTTTAAAAGGGGAATTTATTAAGTTGGTAGTTTACAGTTCTAAGGCCAAGAAAATGTCCCAATTAAAGAAAGTCTATAGAAATGTCCAATATAAGGCACCCAAGGAAAGATACCTCGGTTCAAGAAGGCTGATGAAGTTCAGGGTTTCTTTCTCAAGTGGAAGGGTACATGGTGAACACAGTTTCTCTCATGTGAAAAGGCACGTGGTGAACACAGTCAGGGTTCCTCTCTCTTCTGGAAGGGCACATGGTGAACACGCATCATCTGCTAGCTGCTTCTTCACACCCTGCCCTCAAGGGGCTTCACCTCTCGGTTTCCCTACTGATAGTAAATAGGTCTCTCTCTTTCCCTATGTTTTCTCTAGCACTTGTTTCTCTCCATTCATTGTTTTTTCTTGTTTTTTTTTAGCATGGGCAGACACCAGGAATCGAACCCATATCTCCAGCATGGCAGGCGAGAATTCTGCCACTGAGCCACCATTGCACCGCCCTCTGTTAGTTTTTAAACAGTTTTATTCACACAACATGCAGTCTAACCTAAGTGCATAAGCATGCCTTCGCCACCATAATCCATATGAAGACATTTCCTTTTCTTCCCCAAAACCGTCCCCCCCCCACATGTTGACCTTTAGCTTTGGCATAATGCCTTTATTACATTCAGTGGAAACATATTATAATGTTACTGTTGACTATAGACCTAAGTTTGCATTAATTATACTTTTCCCCATATACCAGCTATTTTCAACACTCTGCAATGTTGACATTAATTTGTTGTCCCTCTTGCAAAAAAAAATTTTTTTATTTGTATACCTAACCACCATTATTGTCCAATCTAGGTATTCCTAAATTATACCATCTCAGTCTTTATCCTCTGTCTTTCCTTCTGTTTTGATACGTGCCCCCAGCCCTTCTCCCTCAATCATACTCACATTCAGCTTCATTCAGTGTACTTATATTACTTTGCTACAATCAGGTAGTATTGTGCTATCCATTTCTGAACTTTTACAATCAGTCTTGTTGCACAATCTGTATTCTGTCAGCAACGATTACCCAATCTTTACCCTATTTCTGTCTCCTGATAATCTTGTGTTCTTAACTTCAATTCTCAAAGTTCACTCATTAATATTAGTTCGTATTAGTGAGACTATACAGTATTTGTCCTTTTGTTTCTGCTAATTTCACTCAGCATAATGTCCTTAAGGTTCATCCATGTTGTTACATGCTTCATGACTTTATTCTGTCTTCCATCATATGTATATACCAAAGCTTGTTTAGCCAGTCATCTGTTGATGGACATTTGGGCTATTTCCATCTCTTGGCAATCATAAATAATGCTGCTATAAAAATCGGTGTGCAAGTGTCTGTTTGTGTAGTTACCCTCAGCTCCTCTGAATATATACCCAGTAATGGGATTGCTAGGTCTATGGCAGTTCTACACTTAGCTTCCTGAAGAACTGTCAAACTGCCTTCCACAGCGGTTGTATCATTTTAAATTTCCACCAACAGTGGATTTTGTTGTTGTTGTTGTTAATAGCCATTCTAATGGGGGTCAGATGATAGCTCATGGTTTTAATTTGCATTTTCCTAATAGGCAGTGAAGTTGAGCATCTTTTCATGTGCCTTTTAACTATTTGTATTTCCTCTTCTGAGAAGTGTCTGTTCATGTTTTTTGCCCATTTTTTAATTGGGGTATTTGTCTTTTTGTTGTTGAGTTGAAGACTCTCTTGATATATTCTGGATACCTAAACCCTTATCTGATATGTGGCTTCCAAATATTGTCTCCCATTATTGTAAGCTACTTTTTTACTTTCCTGGCAAAGTTCTTTGATGCACAAAGTGTTTAACTTTGAGGAGAACCCATTTATCTATTTCTTTTTCCAGTGCTTGTGCTTTGGGTGTAAGGTCTAGGAAACGATCTCCTATTACAAAATTTATGAGATATTTCCCTACATTTTCTTCTAAAAGTTTTATGGTCTTAGCTCTAATGTTTAGGTCTTTGATCCATTTTGAGTTAATTTTTGCATAGGGTGTGAGATGGATCCTCTTTCATTCTTTTGCATGTGGATATCCTGTTTTCCATTTATTGAAGAGGCTGCTCTGTCTCAGGTGGGTTGACTTGACTGCCTTATCAAAGATCATTTGTCTATAGATGAGAGTCTATATCTGAACACTCTATTTGATACCAATGATCAGTATATCTATCTTTATGCCAGTACCATGCTGTTTTGATCACTGTAACTTCATAGTATACTTTAAAATCACATAGCATTAGATCTCACACTTCATTTATCTTTCTCAAGATATTTTTACAATCCATTGACTTTTAGACCAACTCGATTCAGACTTTTGAGCCTCTCATTAAAAAATTCTTGCCCTCATGAAGTAAAAGAATATATTGTTGCCTATTAGTATAAGTGCTATAAACGAAAACAAAGAAGGAATATGAGAAATGCCGAAGTGGAGATGGGGTTATTATTACAAAAAAAGGTGTTTCAGAAAGGCCTCCCTAGCAAGATAACATTGATTAGCTCTTTGAGGAAGGGGTGGGAGTGAGCCCTGTGGACACTGGGGGGAAGAGAGTCCAGGCTCTTCTCCTCTTGGCACTTATATGAAGTTTTGGCTGTTACCTTAAGCAAGGTGGGAACACGTTGGGTGGGCCAGTGGAGTGGGTAGGTCGGTGCGCAGAGGAATGACTGGCTCATGTTTCAACAGAATCACTCTGGCTATGTGTT
This sequence comes from Tamandua tetradactyla, assembly GCF_023851605.1. NCBI lineage: Eukaryota > Metazoa > Chordata > Mammalia > Pilosa > Myrmecophagidae > Tamandua > Tamandua tetradactyla. The sequence goes on along the minus strand of NC_135327.1, from coordinate 120,440,733 downwards.
GTCAATAAACCATAGAGGTGCAAGGTTGGGAGTAGGAAGACAAGTTTAGGGAAGAGAGGATAGTGGCACGGATGAGAGTGGTAGAACGGGAACTGGTGAGATATATTGGAATCCTAGATATCTTTAGAAAATAAAAGAGACAGGATTCTCTGATGTATTGAATGTAGGGTACAAGAAAAAGAGATGACTCAAAAGATGACTGGGAGGACTTTGTCCTGAGCAACTGGAATGATGGAGTTGCCTTTAACTGAGATGGGAAAGAGTCAATGGAATTCAGTAAATATTTGCGGAGTGAAAGATTAAATGATGTCAAAATGAAATCAACTTTTACCTTTTACTTTAGGATGGATTGAAAAGATGACATATTAAATGATGCTTAATGGAGGGAAAGTGACCCTGTTTTGATATTTGACTTCTTTAAAAACAAAAACATGTACCTCTCACTATACAATTCTCCATTTAATTCTGCGTTGCACAGTACCAATTCTTTATCATGTGGTTTTATGCTGAAATATTTCCCTTTACACACACACGCATACATAAAATAATCCATCATAGTACACTCTAAGTACATATATATTTTTTAAACTCCAAGCGCTACCATATACACTTATCTAATGAGATCTAGTGAAAAACTTTTCTGGTACTTTCCTGTAGGTGGTGTGCTCCCCTAAAATGAGTGCTATGGAATATTTGTTATTTCCTTTTCTGAGGACTCTTTCTAGACATTTGTTCTTCTGGTGAACAGTTTTGACCTACCCGGGCTGACAAAGGCAGTGCAAGTGCCAAAGTTTATCTGCCACAAGGGAACAGAGGAAGAGGATCACGGGGCTGTGTGCGTGGGTGTGTGGCATATATAGAGGAGAGATTTGAAGCTCATTCAAGGAAATGTGAGGAGCAGAGGGCAACCGTCAGAGGCTGGGGACAGTCCTTGGCATTGTGTGGGATATCCTGAACCTGACAGCAGTCGTGGAGGGCAGGCCAGCCTTTTAATGAATGGAAGCTGAAAAAAACCATTGCCCTTGGCAGAGGAGGGTCAGTGACGCTCAGTGGGAGAGGCCCAGGAATGATTACCCCAGGGGCAATGCAAGGAAGAGTCCAAAATTGCTCATTCAGTTTGTGCTCCCATTTCCAGGAGCTAATCCCGTTGCAATTTGAGATATGTATGTACAGCACAAAGAAGCAGGAGAAATTCAGATTTTATATGTTTGTATTATTTTTGGAGAATAATCATGGGAGTCCTAAGGAATTGCTTTCCCAGACGTACTTCATTTCTTGGTTTTTCGCCCCTAAAACAGTGTTTTTTTAATTAATATTATTGTTACTTTTTATGCCTACACATTTTCTTCTCATTATTTTATATTTCACAGAAACTGGGGAGTTTACATTTCCTGGGTGTCTAAAGGGGAAGGTGAGCTCACTTTTTGTCATGGGAGTTAGCTGTAGGCCTATTTCTTATTCCAAATACAGATAGTGCTTGTCATATGTTGGCCTCAAAATCTCGGGTTAATCTTCTCTTTAGTATTCTTTTAAAATTTGTCCAAGCCCCATTTTACATAATCTTTGCTCCAGATTTCTTCAAAGACTCCAAGGGTGAAGTTCAGGGATTTATATCTCCCGCCTTTTTATCTTGCACTGAATTCTCCATCTGTGCTCTGTGTCTTATTTCTTGTGTCTCTTCTCTTCTCTCCACCTTATGAGATGCAACCCACCCTCCCTTTCCTTTAATTAGCCACAAAGAACCATTAAGCAAATTAACATATGTGATACTGAAGATGAGGGTAAGTGGGGAGTGGAAGAGGGTTTCATCACAGCACAGTTAAGTCAACAATATCAAAGTTATTAAGTATCCTGATTCTACATAGCCTTGCCTTGTCTCCCAGCTATCCTTACCACCAGGTGTTTCTCTCTGGTCTTATTTCCTTCTTGGGCCCAGTTGTCCTCCGGTTTTGCTGGGCTGTCATATCCGTTTCTCCAGCACCCTTCTTCCTCCTAGGTCTGCAAAAGGTCAAGCCAAAATTGTCTGTGTTTTCTTATTGTACCAGGAGAGAACTTAAGGATGCTTGTCTTTAAATAATCACAATTGGCCTTCTCTTGATTCTCTTCCCTTGTGTCTCTAACGTGCTGACCAGATGGGAGCAGAAACGATCTGTATTCCTGCCGCCCTTGGACACTGCCCTCTGGTAGGGTGGTGGAAGGAGAACCCCTGCTCCACCGGATGTCTCACCTGGGCAACTGGGAGGTTGGCTCTTCTGAGGCCTAATCTGTAGGTGCAAAGGAGGATTGATCCAGTCTCTCAGCTTTCCTGGCTCTGGTTTTCAGGTCAGGGTAGGGCTGTCTCTGGTCCTTGGCAAGTTTTTCACAGAATTTTAGCAAAAAGTTTTGTAATCCTGTAAGATGTTACCAAGGCCTTATCATAGTAAGGAAAGGCAATATGCACAAGTGACCTGTTTCTTAAGAAAGAAAAAATACTACATGCATTTTAAAACCCTGTAAAAATTTTACAACCTAATAGCTCTTTCTCACTCAGCACACATTTTAAGCAGATAGCAGTCATTTGAATGAAATATTCTGTTTTGCAAACTTTGGTATACAAGCTCCAAGTATGCCACTTTATTTTCTTCAAGATAGGATAGTAGATAATACTTTAAAAAGGGCTTCTTTCCCAGAAAATTTGGCTTAGCTGTAGGATCCTCCCAGTATTGCCCTAGGATGAAATCTTCATTGTGAGGATTTCAGTCTTTCCTCTTTCTGTCACTGCCTCTAGCCCTTGCTCCAATATCTACATTTCACACCCAACTTTCACTAACAAGCAAATAAGAGTCTTATTTCCCTAAGAAGAATTCTGCCTTTAGCTTTTTAAAATGAGTTTTTTCCTCCCAGTTGTACTTGGAAAATAAAGTCTTGTATGACAGTAGTTCCCCACCCTAGGGGCCCTTTCAGCTTACCTTCTTCTTTCTTTAATATTCCCTAAACCCCTGGCAGTATGCTTCTCTCCTTGCCGTGGTAATAATGACAAATAACACATTTGGTTTCAATACCAAAATTACGTTCTGGGGCTTGTTGGTATATGCTAGTTTTACCCATTATATAAAGTCCCCTAAGCAGGAAGGTGGCTGGAAACTGTAATGCTAGGAGAACGGCTTTGCATTAATAATAAAAGGAGGAAGGTTAACTGAGTCTGACACAGACTCATTTTGAGACATCATAGAGAGTCAGAAGTATGTTGACCATGGTTATTGAACCCAAAATGGGTACACATAAACCCCTCAAAGGATTTTCTTTCATTTATTTTTACTTACATAAGCAATATATGAATGTTTTCTCCCTGCAAAATATTCAGGGGTAACTGATAAAATTAAAGTCCCTTTGACCTTTCTGCAGAGGAAAACACTATTCTCAGTTTCATACATATTCTTTTCTTTGTCTATTATTATTTTATATATGTGGCTAAAGAAACATATGATACTGTTTTTCACGTGTGTGTATTTGTTTACTAAATAGTATTGTTAACTATATTTTGGAAAATGGTGGTTCTGCCCCATAAAAGTCTCTTCAGAGGTTATCTTTGGTTTTAAAAATAATAGTTTATTAAAGTTGCAGATTTTGAAACCTAGTCCTTATATTTAAGGCAGAGCTTACGAATATTTTCTGTTCATAAGTCTGGCAAATTTTAACAATCATTCGTAAGTTCTTTAATTAATGTTAAGCCATATCTATAAACTTAGCTGATTAGACTTCTTTAATTATTTCAAACTGCATTCATAACATTGATATATTCTATTTCCTTTCTAAGTTCTACATCATCTAATTTAACATACAAAACTCTCCTAGGTATTTACATAACTCATATATCAAATAAATTACACCAGAAATAGGTGATTCTTAAATTCTCTTAATATTCCAATAAAGTTGATGAAGCATAGGTATTAAAATAAAATCACAAGTCTAATAAATTACTTGTGATACATTTTAAATTAGAATTGCAAGAGTGTTGTTCCAATGGGTTGTTATTTGCTAGACAAATACTAAAACTATAGGCATATAGATTGTAAGTATGGTCACATTTCTTAATGCTGAAATATTGATTATCAGAGATTTATCTTGATATTTCTATATTTAATTTCCCATTAAAGAAAAATTAGGTCATTTCACATGATTTTGGGAGTCCTTTTCCTATATAATTCTGGGTTCATTTTCTTTGCTTGATGAAGTTTTCTAACAGATATGGATGGGATAAGATCACATCCCTGTGACAATGGTAATATGCATAGATCTCTATTTATATGAATAGTTGTAGTGTCAATGACAGAATTCAAAGGGTGAGCTGGCCACATATAGAAGTTACATCCCTGGAGTTGTGTCATATCATTACTCATCATTTAAATCAGGCTAGACTGTGGAATCTCCACCCAGGTGGCAACATCACTCGATTATATTTTGCAATTTTATGGCTAAAATAAGTAAATGTATTGCCATCTGACTCTAAAGACCTGACAGTTTGCATGAATCTTGCCTGAATTATTTTTGTATACTGCTTATCATTGAGACTTATAAAAACTCTTACAGATATTTAAATTATATGCAGTTGAATTCTGCAACTCTCTGAACTTGTGGTCATCTGGGTATATTTTCCATGTAGGTACTACTTACTCATGCGGTCCCTCCACTTTATGGATGTACCATAGTTTATTTAAACTGCTCCCCTATCAAAGGATATTCAGATTGTTTCCAATATTTTGCTATTACAAATGATTGAATGTGCTTTCTTTTACAAAAGTACAAAAAGTACAAGTTTTTGTCGGGTAAATCTCTAGAACTAGATTTGCTGAGTCATAAACTTAGTACATTTCAATTTTACTCAATTACTGTACTGCCAGTTGCCTTCCAAAGTGGCTATACTAATTTACATGCCATACACCAACAGTATGAAAATAACTTTTCCCTTTATCCTCACCTATCATTTGATGACATCAAATGTTTTCTTTTTTCCAGACTGTTGCATTAAAAAAGATGTTTGATTTTCCTTTATATTTGTATTCTTCTGGAGCTTTGTGAGGTCAAGTATCTTTTTGGATATTCATTTGTCATTTGTAATTCTTCTGTGATTTGGCTTTCTTATATGTTTCTGGACTCATTATTCTTTATCATATTATCTGTTTTTCTTTGTGAGCCAGTGACACGTAATTTGAATCACTATAGCTTTGTAATACGATTGGACATATTTTATTGTTCCAGCCCAGTTATCTTTTATTAGCAAAACATCTTGGTTATTTTGAAAATTTGCACTTCCATATAAATTTTATAATCAGCGTATAAACGTTTATAAAAAATCCTATTGAGCTTAGAAGTGATGTAACTGAATGATAGATTAAGTTTTGGAGAACTGACATTTTTAAAATAGTGACTCTTCCCAACTCTAAACTTGGTAGTTAACCCATTTATTTAGTTGTTTTTTTTTTTTTGCTTTTCTGTAAAAAGTGTCTTTTTTCCCCATGATGATGACGTACATATATAATTTAGATTATTCCTAGGTACTTTATAGTTTTTGAGATACCATGTATGGGAAGTTATTTTTAGTACATATGTTCCAGTTGGTTGCTAATTGGATAAAAGAAAGATATTAAGTGTAGATTTTGTATCTAGCCCCCTTGCTGAAAATCCAAGAAGTTACCTTGCCAGTGTCTTCTTGAATTCACTTTAATTTTCTAAGTGATCAAAATTATTGACTGCCAAAATATGGTTTTTTTGGCATTATCTCCTCTCCCCAAGGTATATTGAATATTAGAAAAAGAGTACAAATACTTTAACTGGAATATTCTAAAGTTCTAATATTAAGTATAGTTTAGAATTTGGGTAGGTGCCTTTTTTGCAGGTTAAATAAGTTCCCTTATATATATAATATGCTAAGACCAATTAAAAAATAACTTATAAATGAATGTCAAATTCTATTAACAGTTTTACTGATATCACTTGAGATAATTATATTGACATGTGTTTAATCTAACGTGGTAAATTATATATATAGTTTTGTTAAAATAGTAAAAAATCTTAACGAGAAAAAGAATCCTACCGATCATGTATTTTTTTAAAATATACTGCCAGTTTGGATTTGGTAATATTTATTTCTGAACTCTCAATTTGATACCATTGTCTGTATGTTCTTGTGTCAGTATCATGCTGTTTTAATTACCATGTCTACATACTAACTTTTAAAATTGGAAGTGTGAGTCCTCCAGCTTTGTTCTTTCTTTCCCAAATTGAGTTAGGCTTCCTGGTTAAATGTATTCTTAATATTGATTCTTCTAGTTACTATTGTAAATGGTGATTTCTTCTTCAGATTGTTCATTACTAGTTAATGGAAATGCTACTGATTTTTGCATGTTGATATTATACCCCGCCATGTTGCAGAATTTGTTTCTTAGTGCTGGTATATTTGTTGTGGAATTTTCAGGAGTTTTTATATATAGGATCATTTTATCTGCAAATAAGAAAAGTTTTACTCCTTCCTTTCCAATTTTTAGATGCCCCTTATTTCTTTTTCTTGCCTAATTGCTCTGGCTAGAGAGGGAATTTAGGCTACTGGTTGGGGTTGCATGTAGTTATTCTCTTGGCTGGGAACTCCTCATTCCCTCTGGACGTGAGCTTGTTCTAAGGCCCTGGTCCTCCTTTCCAGTCGATGTCACCACATGTATTATTTCTGTCTGAGGCAGGCACCAGCCTGACTTGCTGTATTGCACAAAGAGGATGCATGACAAAGTGGTTGACCTGCTTGGCTGCTTCTACTGTAGAAACCCCATTTGTCTTTCTGTTGATTGCCCCAATGCTCCCTCCTACTTCAAATGTCTTTCGTCTTTCTGTTGATTGCCCCAGTGCTCCCTCCTACTTCAAATGTCTTTCATCCATGTGCATGGAACAACACCCTTTTTTTAAAAACTTTTTTTTAATTGTATAATATAACATATATACAAAGCAAAGAAATAAAAATGCAATAGTTTTCAAAGTACTCTTCATCAAGCAGTTACAGGACAGATCCCAGAGTTTGTCATGGGCTACCATGCCATCACCTCAGATTTTTCCTTCAGCTGCTCCAGAACGTTGGAGCCTAGAAGGAACAAATATTTTTTATCACCACAATCGATTTGCTTTTCTTTTTTTGTGAAAAATAATATACACAAAAAAGCGATAATTTTCAAAGCATAGCACAGCAATTGTATAACAGATTTCAGAGATTGTAATCCAGAGATGGGTTACAATTCCACAATTTTTGGTTTTTACTGCTAGCTGCTCTGAGATAATGGAGACTAAAAGAGATATCAATGTAATGATTCAACAATCATACTCATTTACTAAACCGTACTATCTCTGTATAACTCAGCCATCACCTTTGATCTTTCTATCCCACTCTTCAGGGGTATTTGGGCTATTCCTATTTTAACTTTTTCATGTTGAAAGGGGCTGTCAGCAGTATGGGATAGCAAGATGGAACTAGCTGATGTTCTGGAAGGCTGGCCCCTCTAGGTTTCAGGACTTATGTGGTCCAGGGACCCATTTGGAGGTTGTAAGTTTTTAGAAAGTTGCCCTAGTGCATGGAACCTCTGTAGAATATGATATATATTATATATTGCCCAAGTGTTCTTTAGGTTTCGCTGGAATGGTTTTAGTTGGGGTTTGGCAAGTTATGATAGGTAGCAATGTCTAACTGAAGTTTGCTTAAGAGTGACCCCTAGAGTAGCCTCTGACTATATTTGAACTCTCTCAGCCACTGATACCTTATTTGTTCCACTTCTTTTTCTCCTTTTGGTCTGGATGGCATTGAACAACACCCTTTTTAAAAAAGTAACATTTTATTGGAAACAGTTTGAGATTCACAAGAAATTGCAAAAGTAGTACAGATAATTCCCAATGTACTCAGTTTCTCAACTGATAATATCTTGGCACATTGTCAAAGCCAGGAAACCGATTGGTGGAACTATTAACTGAGGTCCAGACATTATTCAGATTTCATCAGGTTTTATCTTCACCCCTTTTACTTTGAATAGCTTTACTGAGATATTATTTGTATTCCATAAAATTTCTATACCATAAATTTGCCCATAGAAAGTGTGCAATTGAGTTGAGGATATTCACGGAGTTCTGTAACCATCATCATAATCTAATTTCAGAACACTTTCATCACCTGCAATAAGACCGTTAGCAGTCACTCCTACTTCACTTCCCCTAGTCCAAGGGAATCTCTAATTTATCTTCTGTCTCCACAGACCTGCCTAGTGTTTTCAGGTATCATCCATGTTGTAACATGTGTCAGTATTTCATTCCTTTTTATTTTCAACTAATATTCTATTGTGTAGATATACCATATTTTGTTTATCCATTCATTAGTTGATGGACAGTTGGTTTGGTTCTACTTTTTTAGCTATCATGAACAATGATGTTGCGTACTGATTTTTTGGGGGGGTGGGAATGGGAAGTTAGGTAAAATGTTATCACATATATACATTCAAGCAACTGTTACAACAACCAGGATACAGAACTGTTCCATTGGCACAAAAAAACACTCTCGTTTTACCCCTTAATAGTTGCTTACTTTGTCCAATTCTAAACCCTAGCAGCTACTGATATGTTCTTCATCACAATATTTGTCACTTTTAGAATGTATCTAAACAAAATTGTGCAGTTATATAGCTCTTTTAAATTGACTTTTTGAATCAGAATAATGCTCTTGAGATCATCCAAGTTATTGCAAGTATCACTGTTTTGTTTCTATTTATTGCTAAGAAGTATTCTACTGCATTGATGGAGCACAGTTTTTTTATGAATTTATTAGAGGACATTTGGTTTGTTCCTAATTTGAGGGTGTAACACATAAAGCGGCTATAAACATTTCTTTATAAGCTTTTGGGTGAACATTAGTTTTCATTTCTCTAGGATAAATACCCAGGAATGCAATTTCTAGATACTATGGAAATTGTATGTTTATTTTAATATGAAGCTGCCAAACTGTCCTGATATTCTGAGTATCCGATTATCGTTTTATTTCTGTATGGAAAACTTCCTTTAGCTATTCTAAAGCAGAGGAGGTTTGCTTGTGATAAATTCTCTTTGCCTTTTTTTCTCTTTTTATCTGTGGCTATAGAATTCTGGGTTGACAGTTCTTTCCTTTCAGCACTTGAAAAATTTATCACCTCCTTCTGACTGCCGTGGTTTCAGAAGGGTTACCCGCTGTCATTTGAATCACTCTTCCCCTGTAGGTAATGTGTCATTATTTTTTTTCTAGCTTCTTTTGAGAGTTTTTTTTTGTCTTAAATTTTCAGAATTTTAACTATGATTTATTTGGCTATGTATTTCTTTGGGTTTATCTTGTTTAGGTTTCTTTCAGTTTCTGGATTCTCTAAGTTTATATCTTTTGTCAAAATTGGGAAATTTTTATCCATTATTTCTTCAAATATTTTTTCAGTCTACCTTCTATACTTCTGAGACTCTGATGACATGAATGTTAGACCTGTAGCTCAATGAAGTCCCTAAAATTTTCTATTCTTTCTACTTTCCAGATTGGATCATTTCTAGTGACCTATCTTAATGTTCACTTACTTTGTTTTGTCATCTCCATTCTGCTTTTGAGCCCATCCAGTAAATTTTTGAATTTAGGTTATTTTATTTTTCAATTCTAAAATTTCTATTTAGACCTTTTTAACTTCTATTTCTTTGCTGATATTTTCTCTTTTCTCATTTGTTTCAAAGGTGTTCATAATTGCTTGTTGAAGCTTTTTTAAGAAAGCTGTTTTAAAAATCTTGCTTAGATAATACCGACATCTGTGTCACCTCAGTGCTAGCATCTGTTTATTCTCTTTTCTTATTTCAGTTGATTTTTTTCTTGTTCAGAGTATGACAAGTAGTTTTGTACTGTATGTGGGCAGTTTGATATGTTTTATCACCCTGATTCCTATTAACTGTTCTATTTTAGTACCCTGTTTAGGTTCAGGAGGCATATGCTGGTGCTTTTTTTTTTTTTTTTGCATGGTATATTTCAAATGTCAGGTTAATTTATAAAGCCTCTGCCACACTATTCTGATCTGCTCCATTTGTTTATTACCCAGATGACAGCACTGTATTCCTGTCTCTCAATGCTGGCTGGGTAGGTTGAGGGGTGCTACCTCTTTGCTGCATGGTGAAAATGGAAGACAATATTTCACTCACTGGCTCAGCTAGGGATGGTCACTTCCCAGTTACTGTAGGAGGGTTAAAGTTCAACAGACCCTGTGAATGAGGGGCGCCTTCCTATAACTGCAGGACGAGGGCCAAAGTCAAGAGTTCTGTGCAGGGGAGGAGCACGGCTCCATGGCTGCAAGGAGCAAGTAGAAGTTGGAGTTCTGCCCACAGGCTGTGCTGGGCAGGGGCACCGCATGCTCTCTCCAGTGGGAAAAGGGGAAGGTGTTCTGCCCATCCTCTGGGCCACTGTTGTGTCCCTTGTGGTGGAGAAGGGGCATGGTGTTTTTTGTGATGTTTGTCTCAAGAACAGACAGATGTGGTTAAAGACTTTCAATCTGTTGGGCAACTGCTTTTTTGACTAGAGAGCGTGGACTTCTCTTGGGGCTATTTTTTTGTCTGGATTGCTGGTGTTTCTGGATTATGGACATCACTTGCATTCAGGCCAAGATGTTTGAGGCAAAACAAAACAAAACAAAAAACTCAGGGAACTCACTACCAGGCCATTCCTCAAGTCCCAAGGTTCCTAGTTAGTCAATCCTCCTTTCTCCCCCTTTCAGTTTTCTGTAAATGTCTTATACATTTTGTCCGTGATTTATTATTGTGACTAATGGTAAGAGTAAAATTGAGTGTGTTTACTGCATCTTGTGTGGGAGTGGAGACCTGCAGAGTAGAACCTTCTGTAATCGTGCCTACCTATTTGTTTAGCAGATTTTTCCCTCATTCTTAATTCCATCTGCTATTTTTTAAAAATCTTTCTAGAATTCCTCCAAGGTTACCCATTCATGCTTTCCTCTGTAGTGATAGATTTCTAAATCGCACATATTTTCTGTTATTTTTGGATATTCAGTGTGGAAGGGAGAAACTTCTGCATAAGCTCATTCTCCCGTCTAGAACCAGAGTATAAAGAATGTTCTTTTCTGTTAATTTATTTATATGCGAAAGGCTTGTAAAATATAAAAATTAACCATTTAAAACTCATTCAACAAATCATGCATATAAAGAATAACAGAATCACACAAAGAAATACTAATTTCAGTAAAAGTGCATCAGTTAATATATGGCATTTGATTATTTAAAACTGGAATTATTCTAGTTTAACATATATGAAGTACCACAAAGACAAACTAAACTATTGGATGGAGCCACTTATGAGAAATCAGGCAGCTATTGATTTGGGAATCGTTGCTATGGTTGAATCCATGGTAACAGTTGAGATTATACAAAAGGCGAGTGAGAAGGGGAAAGAGAAAGGGTTTCAGTGAGAATCCCAAGGGAAACTCAGGAAAATGAGAAAGAAGAAAGAGGGAGGGTCTCATCTCAGGGAGCCTTCTAACAAGATTTGTCAGTGATTTAAGGTGAAGATTGAAGGATCAGTGAGTTCTACATAGCTATTGAGACAGAAAGAAATAGAATCATTTTGAAAAGTAACCCGGAATTGATATGCTATCTGCAACCTAATTCTACATTATAATAATTAGTATTACTTACCATTTTACCAATGAAATTCACCTGGACAGCTTCAGAAACAAAACTAAATTATGACAGCTGTGGATATGTAAGGATTTTAATTAAAGTAGAAAAGATGCCTCGTTGTACTTCATAGCTTAGATAAATTATTTTATCTGATGAGTATAAGACAAATGGATAAAAATTTTGTAAATTTGTAAAAAAAATATTCTGACAGGTTTTCAACATATCTGTAAAGATAGGTTATTTATTTGCTTTCTTCGTAACAGTTCAGTCTTTCACTATATAGTTGAGAGTATGAATTTAGATATTGTCTGTTAAATCTTTTTGAGTAAAATTAAAGGTGACACAGCCTATGCCAGCAGATAAGATTTAATTACTTTAAAATTTGTGAAATACATTAGTTTGAACATAAATACATTTATATAATTTTTAGTAATTACAATAACATTAGTAATAGCTAGTAAAATATTACCAAAGATTCTATTAGACCTAAATTAATAAATGAACTTAAAAATTTATAATTAGCAACTTATGAGCAAAAAGTGCTTGAAAATAACGAATGCCAATCACGTTTGAAAACAATGTTTTACACATCTCCCATATTTTGTAATTATTCATTAGCAACCAACTCTTTCATAGGTAAACTTCAGTGTAGCTAGTGAAATTGTAATTTCACTGGCATGAATTGTTTTCTGTTCTAAAGGCAAAAGCTTAATTAAAATTTTAAAATTTCAATGCTTTTAATTTCTCTCTTAAATTTTCTCTCAAGTCTATTTTGTTAGTAGTCAACCTTTTTCCCCGTGATACACATCAGTAATTTATAAATTGAATGAATTTATAAACTCAGAGAATTCTTATAAACTCTCTAAGAACACCTTTAAATGACCATATAAGAGCTCTGTGCACCAGCTTTGAAGACATATTATGTTACCAGACTTGACTTATAATGATCTCATTTTTATAGACTAAGAAAGGTAAAAAGTCTTATGTTTATTGTCAGTGATAAGTTATTTTTCTCAATATTAAATTTTAAATTAACTCCTATAAAGATCATGTAACGAAATCTATCGTGCTGATTTTTGGATGTGTATCATCCATAGGAAAACTGCACATTCCGTGTTTTCTGTTATGGCAGAAGATTAAATGGCACCTTAGAAGAATTAGAAAAGGATTAATGCTAGTTGGTAAAGTATTTTACAATAGAGTTCTTCACTCATTTCTATTCCCTTTCAAATGTGATTTCACACTAGTATTCCTACATACAAAATAATAATCACTGTTGCCATGTTTTATTCTGGGCACAGCACCCACAACTCCCGGGTCACCGTCTACAATATGAAAGGGCCGCCTTGGGTTGCTGGCCCCGTGCTTGGTCCTGTGCTAGAGAGTGAGGTGTCAAGAGGTATGTGATGCTATCAGACTGGTTGCGGAAACAGACATGTGAAACTTAATTTTTATGGAACCTCTAAAACAACAAGGACATATGCTCAAAACACTGTGCAAGGAAGAATTTACAAATCCGATTGGAGGAAGCCACAGAACACTGCTTAATTTAGTTAGAAGTATCAACTAAACTATTGCAGCTTATTTATAATAATGAGCTGCCATTTATTGAATTCTTACTACATACTAGTCTCTAGGCCACGTAATTAATGTGCCCTCCTTTTTATAATTCACAGAAGAACCTCATGTCGTAGGTATTCTTATCCCCATTTTACTGATGAGGAATCTGAATTTTGGAGAGGTGAACTAGCCAGTCAAGGCCACACAGTTCTCCTAAGTGTGTGTGTGGAGGAGGATGGTTACAGTGGCGAGGTATGGGGGAAAGGGGGCCACATGGTTTAGCAGGTAGCGTGCTCAGCAGGGGCTTCTTTTAGCATGTCAGAGTGTGTACTGTGAATGATCACTCTATGAAGATTGGAACGTTATGACCAGGTTCAGAGTTGTGGATTGCTAAAAGGTGTTTTTAGGAAACCAAGGAAGATAAAAGAAATAAAACCCAGTCCTGGGGATAAGCATCCTTGATCAATTTGGCTTTTGAGGAAAGTTTAGATCCCAGTGCTACATTGTTAAGATCTGGATTCAAATCCTGACTGCACCAGTATGGCTTGTATGACCTTAGAAGGTTCTGTAAACGTTCAACCCTTACTCCTCTTTGTGAAAAATACCTGAATTATTCTGCATTAAAATTCAATAGTAAGCTTCTAAAAATATTAAGGTTTTTACTATTGACCTCAAGAAGTGAGGTAGGGTGGGATGGAAGGTAAAAGTCACAAATGCTTTGCAACGCTATGTAAAATTGTGTATGTGTGTGATTGTGTGCATAGAATTTCAGAGAGAATATGAATGTGCTTCTACACAGCTATTGCACCCAGGTGAATGGACAGCACATCATTTAATAACTTAAAGTCAAATTGAACTGGAGCACCCATTCAGCCTCTTTTGGTAGGATATCCAATCCTAGTCATTGTGTATCTGTCTCAGACTCTCCCTTGGGCAGCATAAAGGCTCCAGGGGTCTCACACAGGAGTGAGGCCTCCCTGAATGAATTGGCAGGTTGTGCACTATGTAACCTCAGGGGCGCCATTCACAACTCGAGAGGCTTGACCGCACTCTTGGAACATGAAGGAAGAATAAAAAGAGCATGAAACAACCTGCCCACTAATATTTCAATAAAATATCGGTCATGTGCTTTTTTATTTTATTTTTTTATTTGTGTGTGTGTTTGGGGGGATAGTCTATATTTTTCTTTAGCTTCTCAACGCAAAAAGGGAAAATGGCTTGATCTAGCAAAAGAGATGGGTATCAAATCTCTGGGCTCCGCAAAGCAGGCAAACATCACATTTGCATTGATTATAGACTCTTTTCGTAGTGCTGACGCTATCTGTGGGCTTCGAGTGGTCTCATTACGTTTTCTATTAAATTGGGCCAGGGTGGGGCCACCCATTGACCTAAATGCAGTTGGGATGATTATGAATGAACTGCAATATGTACAATAGATAATAAATTCTGGGAAATGAAATCTGTCATCAGACCACTCTTTCACACAACACAAAATTAGATGGGGTATAACACTGAGACTTGAGGCAAAAAAAAAGTGTCCAGAATTCAAGAGGGAGAATTGCACTCATTGAGTTATAAAGCATGTGGGGTGTCACTTCTATGAACAGAACATGAAAGGGCCAGTATTGATTCAGTAAACAGTGTGCAGAACTACTGAAAAGAAAACCATGCACATCATGGACGGGGTTGTGGAATACACAAACGTTTCGCATATATATATGTAGACACCTGGAATGTAACATCATTATTAGCCTCATCTTCAAAGTCAGGGAGAGAGGGAAGAAGAAAGAGCTTTCAGAAGAGTCATAGGGAAAATACTCGGGTTAATGAAAGCCTGCACTATGTCACATCTGTCATTTTAAGTGCTCATTACAATGATTATTTTTATCAGCATTTTTTTTTTTTTACAAAATTCAATTGATCAGACCTAGAGCCATGAGTAATCACTTGAGTATGAGTAGACATAAGTGGGTACTAATGAGCAGCATTAGATCTGAGCCCCCTTTTTAGCATTGTTCTTACACTTAAGTAGCGTCCACTTTTTACATCTGTTGCCTTCGGGTGAATTTGGAAATTCCTATTTCATGGCAGTTCAATTCAGTTTTTTGTCACTTTGATCCCAGAGATCTTTAGTAATTTATCAAATGTAATGCTCTTAGAGTTTTTGACGTGTCATACAACCACACTTTCCATTTCTTTATCCTCACAAAAAATAACGCATCTGTACAGATGGTCAAAGCTAAAGAGTGTGGGCATCACAGCGGAATGGAAAGAACATTATATGTAGCGTCAAATAGATGAAAATTAGATAAACTGTTGAAGATTCAGGTTTTTTCATTTGTTAAATGTGAAAATAGTACATACCTTACAGTGCCACAGGAATTGTACATAAAATGTCTAGCACAGTGTCAGGATATGGTTGACACAGGGTAAATAGTAGCTTCTTTTCTTCAAAGCAAAAGTACAAAACGACTGGTACAGACTACTTTATCTTGTGAGCTCTGGATCAAAAGAATTTTTGAACTGGAAAGGCCCTCAGTACAAACTTTTATTTTACAAATGGTGAAATTGATGACTACAGGAGGCAAAAAGAAATTTGTCCAAAGAAAAATAGCTAGTGTCCTCATTTGAAACTGCATATTAAATGAAGGAATGATAACATCATATCATTACCAGAAACAAACTTCCTATGTGGCAATAATAACCTGTCTTCTAAAATATGCCCTAGCTGCCTCTATATGAAATGTTAAAGTAAAAAAAGATGAGGGAGGGGAGAGAACTCCATAGATATAAAAGGATATTAACACAAATTACTCAAATTTTCTCTCAGAAATCTAACTACATTTAAGATTCCATACAATGTTTTATAAAAATCACTAAACCAGAATGTAAAAAAAAAAGAATGAGGAAATTTGCATAAATTCCTCTTTCTAGATGTATTTTTACTGAGAAGTATGTAACGATTACCTTTCATGCCCAATCAATTTAACTTAGCTTACAAAGTTAAAACTGACATAGATTTGTTGTTCACTATATATTGCTTTATATATTGAAGAAAAGGATTTTAATTCACATGTGGCTTATTATGAGAAACACTAAACCACTTAATTACTGAATCTTTGCCCATTCATAAAAAGTAGAATTGCTAGAAATAAACTAATTAGTATACAATGCTGTTAATTTGGCATATGCTTCTGATGCCCAGAATTTTCCATTATATTAGCCTTATCAGATATATTCAAAAATACTAAACTTGTGAATTTCCATATAAAAGTAGAGGGCATTATGCTGTATGAATTTTAAAATAGTAGCTTCCGAGAAATTGCACCGTGGCAGGTCTGCCTTCCTGGGGTCATTCAGCAGCACTTCAGCCTATACAATTACCGCCCACGACTCTCTTCCCGAGCGTGAGGCACAGGCAGCTCGGTCGCCATGGCAACAGAATCTGCTTACAGCAGAGTAGCCCCATCCTAATACTGCTTACAGGGCCTCTTGGAAAAAGTTTTCTGCGTATGTATGTGTGTGTTTTAAAACGCATTCCCGAAATTACAGATGTACAATTTCTGACTATTCGATCCAGTTTTTTTCACAAGTGTAACCTGGCCACTGCATGTCTGGGGGACACACAATTTCTTAAACAGCAAAAGAAATATGATGTAAAAAAAAAAAAAAATTGAATACAGATTGGGTTTTCACTCTGGGTACCATTTTGAAAAGAACAAGAAGAAGAAGGAAATATTCCAGTATATTAAAAAACATCTGAAGGAATGGCTTATTCCTTAATTTTTAAAAGCTCCTGAAAATACATAGATCTAAGGAATGAAATGCCATTCCTTTACCATCAAAACAAGAAAGAATGAACACGTATTGTAAGGGCCACATGTATAATCCTTGTGCAATAAAAGTCTCTCCCTCTCTTTTTTTTTCAATAAAGCAGAGTACACAGATTTCCTCAAGCTTCCTTTTGTGCTCCTGCACCTCCAGGAGGCCGGTAAAGCCTTGCTGAGGCAGTGGCGGTAGCTCTATTATCATTTCCCACTCACTGTTTGGGCAGACCTTGCAGCTGTGATGATTGAATCTGAGAAGGAAGGCCAATAATGCTGGGCTGTTACATAATAGGACTTCTCAGGCACTTTCCATCCATTAACTAATTTGAAACTAAGAGTAGGGTATTCTTTTTTCCGTATTAGAAAAGAGATTTGCATGTGCTATTTAAAATTCCCTTCTGATCTACTACTAAACAAGAAATAAATTCACGCAATAACTCACAGCGTGGTTCATGGCAAAGTAAGACCAACGTTTTGTTTTCTTTCAGAGCCTTAAATTCAACTCCTGTTTTCTTTGAAAGTTTCTTTGTCAGCTGTCTTGATACCATATTTATTTACTTCTTGATCATTTCCTTGAAGTGTCTTTCTTTCACTTTTCCCTTCGCCTCCTTTCTTACTGTGCTTTCCCATCTCTCTCTGGTGGGCTCCCTTATTTGCTAAATAACGGGGTTACCTGTTCTTGCCTTTCTAAATAATGAGAAGAGGGGCACTATCAGACTGGCTACTTAGCAGGCCATTGACTGCTGAGCAGAATTTATGGAGAGAAGATGAGAGACGCCTGGTTCACCTCCTTTTTTTCTCATTCTATGTATATTTAAAACTGAAAAAAAGCCAGAACAGGGTTGTACTATACTTGAAATATTTTCATTTAACAATTTAATAAGTATGGGAAACAGAATCCAGTGCTGCCAGTGTACCTCCATGGCTGTATGTATTTAACCTCATTTGCAGATAAAAACAAATATCTAAATTTTTATGCCTTAATGAAGTTCAGTTCCACACCCAGTTCCCTCTTGTCTTAACAGAGGAAGCCCTAACACTTTAGGAGTCCAGAGGCAGTGGTGTTAAGTAACAGCGGCGTTGACTGCAACTGTGGCAAAAATGGCAGATTAATAACGCTGACATCTCTATAGCATTTACTGTGTGCCAGGGACCATGCTAAGTACTTTGTGTGGGCTAACATAATACCCTTTCTTAGTCAGGTACTGATGTTATCCCCACCCCCCCGCTTTTTTTTGCAAATGAAGAATCCGAGGCACAGAAAGATTAAATAGCTTATCCACGGTGGTACCATTCCATCTCTCACAGGATTCAAAGTAAGAAACACAAGGACCAGGGAATGAGTGTGAGTATTTTGAGACCCACAGCAGAGAGAGGTGGCTTGAGCAGTGGGAGTGGGGTGTGAGCACACTTACAATATCAGTAATAAAACTAGATGGGGGCTCAATAACACATGCCATTTTGATTTTCCCCCAATCCCATGGTTATCCCCAGAGATGGAGGAATTGGGTAAAGTTTATATCTGCCCCCGTATTCTCTCCCTGTGATGTTTCCAAATCAAAATGCAAAGTGCCTTTTTTCACTGACACATGGAATCAGGGCTGGCTTCATGAGTATGTGAACTGAGTTGTCCCGTAGGGCTCGGCGTTCAGAACGGCCCCATGCTTGTGGTAATGGTCTGTTATTGCCATCTTGAAATTCTTAATGATTTTTGAAGCAGTAGCCTCACATTTTCATCTTGCACTTGGCCTCAAAGTTACATGGCCTGTGCTGTGTGGAATCTTGGGAAATCTGCAGAAATTTGTAGCTCTACGCTACTAGGAGAGACCAGGTTCTGTTTCCTCTGACTTCCCTGGAACTGCAGTGCTATAAATCTGCAGTTACCTGTTAGGGAGTTTGCATTTTACTGCAGTGCAATACTTTTCCACACAGGGAAAAGCAGTCAGCCCTCACTAATACATGCTTAAGGATGTGCTGCCCAGGTCCACGTGCACAGCCTCAAGCGGAAAAAGGCTCAGGACAGGCTCCGAATTTAGCATCAAGGTTCCCTGGAGGGGAACCTCTGCAGAATGAGAAGACATAGTTAAACTCAGGTGGATCTGCAGTTGATTCCATGGAATGCTCCCGCAGAGTTACACAGGTCTGTGCATAACATTTTAATTGCAGTCCTCCTGGAAAATTTAATGTTCTCATCCCACAGTGTTTGCATAATCTAGGCATGCTGTAGTTAGGTCAAGATGTGCTGAAATTTGTAGACAAAATCGAATTGCTTTCAAGCAAGCCAGTCTCAGTTCTCTATTTTCTCTTTCAGTGCATAAGGAACTTGACACTAGAATAAACAGTTGCTCACCAGTGATGTTTCCATTGAATTGGGTGCTCTTAATGCCTTTCCTGAAGTTGAAGGTTAGTGAGCTGATTTTTCTCCACCAGGGCATAATGATCCCAGTGAGGAGAAACTATGGCATGGAGTGGGCGTGTGAGGAAGCCAGCTTCTCAAAGAAGACATACAGGGAATTTAGCACCACTGTGGTTCACAGAAGGAGTCAGAACTCACCATTCAAGATGATATGTCAGGCTGTGCTGAATTAATAATGACGGCTAACATCGTCGAGCATTTTCTGTGCCCCAGATACCCATATAAGGGCTTTGCACATGTCAACTTAGTTAATCCTTACCACAACCCAATGAGAGATGTACTATTATTATCTTTATTTTGAAAGTGAAACACACAAGGCTCAGAGAGGGTAAGCAGTTAAGTAAGTCAAAAGTGCAGCTGCCAGGCCACAGGAGCTACAGGTTTGTCCGGGACGAAAACAAGCAGTGATAAGTTCTCCGTGGCGCCCGGCTGTGCATGCAGCTGCTGAGCCTGCATCCTGTTTGTCTTACAATAAAGCCCCATTAACCAAGCCCGATTGGTCTCCCTTCCTCTTGCAACCTGAAAGAGGCTATAGAATACGCATGCTATTGTGACTGCTTTTATAATTTGGAGTTACTTTAAAAAAAAGAGAGAAAGGGAATAATCAGCCTCTCAGTGTATCCATCGGGGATTCAGGAGAGGGATGAAGAAGCGGCTCTTGCTTTTAAGGCATTAGTAATCATTGTTGGAGAGAGAACCAACAGATGGGAAACAGTGATGAAGGACCTACGAGCTGGGGTACGCAAATGCTGCCCTGCGCTCTTCAAGGTGTAGGAAATGAGAGAAAGGAGGGGTATTTACTTATTGGCTATCAAGTTAGGTGGGATGGGGGATAGAAAAAGAAATTGGCTAACTTTGGGCACATTTCTTAATCTTTAAACTTCACTTTCCTCAACTTGAACACAAAGCCATGGAATTAAATGATCTCAAAGACTTCTTCCTGCTTCAACATTCTATGAATTGTGACCTTTTCTCTAAAGTTGGATTTTTATGGGTGGTATTTACTGAATGTTAGGGCACACCCATAACTGATAAGACCCAGACTGAAGATCACATGCCAGGTCGATGCAGTTTCCTGAGTTCGCTTTACCCCCTACACACATATACGTGTTCTGAACCTTAGCTCTTTAGCTTTTCTTGTCTACTCAATTTATTGCTACAGCCATTTTCATACATTTAGTTTTTCTCTTGGCTATTTGCATTTCCTTTCTTTTTTCCAGAATATAACTGGATGTGCATGGACCGTAGTACTTAATAATAACTTGTATGTTTTGATTTTTTAAATAAACAAAACTTACCAAATGAGATAATCAGTCACGTTTGCTTGTTTTCATTAATTTTTTTCTTGTGACTTTATTATCTCTGTATACTTCTTTCAACATTTTTAAGTTGTTCTAAACCCCAACTGGCCATGATTGTTTAATATACTATTTAAAATTGATGAAGTCTGTGATGGAGATGAAACAAATTTTTAGAATTAGTTGTTATCTGTTACGCACACTGTTTTTCAACAATAAAATGGTCTTATCCCAACCATGCATGTGGTTAAGATAAAAATAAATATCTGCCGATATGACCATTGTAATATAGAAACATTAATTAAGGGAAGAGGGACATAGGAGGTATTTTTTGCAGTGTGTTTCTTAGGATGGGATGGATTTATAACATGGCGAAATTCTATAGAGCCCATAGATCAGTGGTTTTCAAATTTTGACTAGCAGACCAGCAACCCGTGAGAATTTGTTGGAAATGCACATTTTCACCTCTCACTCCAAACTCAATGAATCTGAAATTCTAGATGTGAGACCCATCACTCTGTACTGTAATAAGCCCTTCAGATGACTCTAAAGCACTCTGAAGTCTCAGAACTGCTAACATAGACTGGTTTGTTAAATAACTAGAATAGGTCACAAATCGTATTCAGTGACTATCTTTCCTGACATAGTCCCTCCACCTGCCCAGCCAGATGTAGATTTTGAGAACAAAATCACAACCTGGGGTATTGTGATTCCCCATTGCAGGTCGAATTTAGCATGAATTGCTCTATTTGCATTCGGGATCTTCTGTTTTCACAGGAGCAAACCTATTTCTCCAATGTGATTTTCTACTTCTGTTCATATTCTTTTTACTTTAGAGCAATATGAGTGCCATTCTCTCCCCAGTCCCCACTCCCCAACAGGAGGGACAGTTGATGTAGGTCATGATGGATGGGAGATAAAGGTCCTGGAAATTTAGGGGACTGTTTCCTGGTTGACGCTGCAGTGTAAAGAAAGACTTCTCACCATCCGGACTTCTTAGTCTCTACCAAAATCCTATGTCAAATACCACTTCTCTGAAATGTTTCTTGATTCTTCAAATTGGAGGGTGTGATTTCTCTGTTTTACAAAGCCCCAGTGCCTTGCCTCCTGTACTTTGTACTTCTCTCTCTACTGCCTGCCGGGATGGTCTAATTTCTTTGATTAGACTGTAAGTTCTTGAGATCAGGGACTGTGTCCTACTCACCTTTCTGTTCCTGCAACGTCCATCATGGTGTCGGACACACAATAGCTGAGTCAATAGTGCTGAATTGTGGAATGCAGTGGCAGGGCTTACAGCCAAGCTCTGAGAGTCATCAGATTTCTTTTAGCCCTGGCTATTAGCTATACGAGTTAGGTGTACATTGCATGCCTGCCTCAAAGTATTTCCTTGCAGGTAACTGACATTCATTCTTTTAAGATTTATGGAAAACCCACAGTCCCTGAGCTTTCTAAAAATACAAAATCCACCTTGGAGGGATCAAGAAATGGAAGAAAGATCTTGAGGACAAGCTTAGCTCTTTCACCCCCTGGAGCTATCGAGGGGCGGCAGAGTCACTAGAAAGGACAAGGGCTGGGAAACGGGAACAAATCTTCGATTTCACAGTCTTGCCTGGGGCCTTGACTGACAGTAGCTGCTGCTTTAACCTCCATCTGTGGCTTCACGCCTTTTTAGAAAGGACTCAGGAAATCTCACTCTTGTCTTATAGGGAATATTTTCAACATAGGAGAAAAATCGTAAGCATGAGAAGCAAGTTTGTCTTGCTTTCCCACACCCCAAAGACAGAGACTTCTAAGACAGTAATGGCCCATAGGGAATCTGAAAACACACGATACAAAGCACATTTAGTTTATTGTTTTAACTGCTCTTAATACCATTGCAGTAAAAACAAATAATAAATACAACCCCCTCCCCTTCCAAACAAGCCACTCACATCTTGAATAAAACTCATTCTATAAAATTGTATACCCATGACGAATTCTTGAAAGAAAAATTCGTCCTAGGAAAATATGATCAGGAAAGACACGGTTTGCGTGGACTAAAACACAATTTTAAATGTGATTTAATCTAGATCACTTTTCATCTGCATTGACTCCTATCTGCCGCCCTCCCCTCTACTGCAGCTGTTTTCCAAGTTCATTTCTCAAGGAACACTGCCATCATGTGGCCGCATTCCTTAAGACAGCTCATAAAAGAACGGCAGCCTGGTTTTAATTTTCATTCTCCCTCCAGAATGATGTTTGCAGCTTGAAAATGTGCATCATTGTTTGAAGCTATGGTAGTTGATTCCTATCTAAAGTAGTATCCTCAAAATTAACAAGGGATGAACGCTGGGTCAGCTTTTGCATTCGCCCCCAAGTATACAATTACCACATAAATTACATATACAAAATAATAACAGATCATTGCTGATTTTATACGTTTGTAAAGTTTTCATAAATTTTTCCACTTTAAAGAAAGTAGAATGTCTTTCTCATCAACACTAATGTGGCTGCCAAATATTTTCTTTAAACACTGTCAGTTTGGAGAGAGGAGATGTAAAACAAGAACTGTAGGGAAGCAACATTAGGTAGTTCAAAAACTAAAGTGTCAGCTTCGGCCCTAGCTTGGAGCCTCAGCTTTGCCCCTGATTAACTATGCAGTCTTGAACAAGTTGCATAAACTATCTGGCATCAGTACTTTCATTCTAAAGTGAGTAGGTTTGACATTCTTAACTTGAACCTACTTTCAGCTTTCTAATTCAGTGATTCCACTAGACAAGTTCTATAAAAGCAAGAATGTTGTTTTTCTTTAAGTAGATTATTTCCCTATGGTTTTCCTGAAAATATGCTTCCCTTTCCTCTCCACCCCCCACCCCCAGCCCCAACTGCAGCTTTGCCTAAATGACTCATCATACACGATTTTCTCTGTGAGAACCAGGGGACTATGTGTTATGCTCAGCATTGCTCCAGCTCCAATGCCTTTCATGCTGTGTGTGTGTGTGTGTGTGTGTTCTATAGGTGTTCACTGTTTAGGTATCTCCACAAAGGTGAAAAAGTTGACTCTGAGATTGTGAAACAGCTTACCGGCTTCTGAGAATTCGTGGGTCTTGAAAAACATTTGAGAATGTCAGAGAGGGCAATTTGGAGCATGGTCCGATTTCTGTAATACATACTACACCTTCTGCTTCATAAAGTTGTCAAACGTAAAAAGACAATGTAGATGTTGCCTGGAATAGAATTGGGCGGTCAGTGCTCTGATTAGGAAATATCATAGGAAATTATTCCCTTGAGTTGATTTTGTGAACTGCCTAACAGGGTGAGGGGTGGAACTGCTAGCTGGTGTCGATGTTTCAGCTGAGCTGGAAGAGCATGTAAATGCAGGTCAGCTGCTGGGAGACCTCGAGCACAGAGCTAATGCCCCTCCTCCTGTGTGCACAGGGATGCTTTATCTCAAGAAACCCTGTCTTTCACAGTCAACGGTGACATCAAATGGATAGCCTGTCAAAATTCAGGTGGACCAGGGCTTGTGTCAGTCGAACCATTCTGTCATCCACCAGCCACAAGACAGCCACTGAAAGGGAACAGCAGAGCATCATGCCAGCAACCAAGGCCCTCCAGAAACACACAGGGTAATTGACTACAGATTCAGTTTAAATATTCTTAGACGAGAGACAGCTGGTTTGTTCGCTGATATCAGTTCCAAGAAACGTGCGGTAGTGGATAAATGATCACTTTACATTCCAAAGAAAAGGATGCCAGGCCATAAATGAGTTCTAGCTGAAGATGTACTTGAGTAGGGCTTTGGGGCTGCCATTGGCAAAGCAATCATTTCTGCCAGTTGTGGGATTTGTTTAACAGATTTTATGCTAAATACACATGCTTCTAGTTTGGAATTATGACCAAGGATTTAGATACATAGAACTTCAGTGCTGGAGAGTTATTGAGAGTTCATCTAGCACCCCCAACTGTTGAATGTAGAACCAGAGCCATTCTGTGGGTGACTGGCGCTTCATAGGGGACCACTTTCTTGAGCAAATCTTAGTTGCCTACAGCAAGGGTTTCTGTCCTTGTAAAATACTGTCAAGCTTTGCCAGCATACAGGATGCTATATTTAATGCAGGAAAAACTGAAGACTGAGGAGGGGTATATTGGATTTCATTTTACTTAGAGGACACTGAGTCACTGAGAGGTATTTTGAATTACTTCAAGTCACGCAGCTAATTATTTCCAGAACTGGGAAGACATCCAGGTCCTCCATTCCAATTCTCCTTTTAGTAGCAACATCTAGTCTTTCTCAGGAGGGTTATGATGTTCTGTGAGCCCATTGCTAGGAAATACAGCAACAATAATTCTCTAACTCTTCTGTAATGCTTTCCAGTGCATGATGCATGTTTATACACATTGTTTCCTTTGATTCTTATAGCCCTGGGAATTTTTCTTATGAAATAGTATACTTAGTCCACAGAGTTATCTGTATGTACTGTTATAAAAGTACTGCTCAAATTTTGCTAGTTTCCAGATCTCTATTATAATCCAGTTGCCATGCCCAAGATCAAGGGTGCTAGAATGGCCTTCAGGAATAGATCATTGAAATCTTAATGTGATTCTGAAACTTTTTGCATGTACCCCCATTTAAATATTGAATATACACAAGTTAATTATGTACTTTATTGCTTATCTATGGAAGCAATAAAGCTGTCAACTATTACAAGTTGTTTTTGAGAATCTGCTCTGCACACCACCCTGTACACAGCAAATATGAAGACTCTAGGTCTAACTTTGAGAGAGCCATCCTGAGTTCAAGAAGTAGAAGAAATGAAATGAATGGGTATCCATTAGTTCCACTCACAAGTTTTATTGAGTTTCAAAAATATTTGAAAAGAGATGGAGGCCATCTGAGTGATGATAGCCTCCTGGGGTCTCTTCCTGTTTCATATCTCAGGGTTTTAGCATCCGCTGCTCCCTGGCCTGGAAAGCTCTCTCCCTAGATATCAGATCTTACTTCCACATCTCCTTCAAGTCTTCAATTAGATATCACCTTAAAAGCAAAAACCTCTCCTAACATTTATTTGAAATTGCCTTATTTGCAGGGCCATTCCACCATCCCAGGACATAGAGGAAGCTTTTCTTAATTACCAATCCAGAGGAACCCACCTTTTCCTAACTTACACAGAGGTGACGTAGGGGCCAGCTGTGGCCTTAGAGCTTCTCTCATTTTCCTCCATAGCACTTATCACCTGGCAAACTACATGTCTTACTGCCTATCACTAACATATACAGTGCATAAGGATAGGGATTGTTTTCATGTTCGCTTCACATACATACAGTGCTTAGAGAAAGCTAATCACTAAGGCTTGTCTTTGCTGCATGACGTTTGGGGCTTCAGCTGGAAGACTCAAAGACGGAGTGGGGGGCTAGAAGAGCCACAGAAATTGTGATGGATGATAAATAGTTGTTACTTTAAGTCAATACTTTTGGGATTATCTGTCATGCAGCAAAAGATAACTGATAGAGTGCTTGTGCTTACGCAACAAGCATTAAGTTCTCTTTAAATGCTTATTGAATGAAGGAATAAAAAGATATTTTTTCCCTTAGTGATTTAATGATCATAATATAATGTCTGTCATTAACCTGAACAAAACTGTATCAAAACCCATTTGAACAATAGGTACATTGGTTTGGCATCTCAAGACTTGGGTTTGCTACTTATTTGTCATTTGACCTTGAATAATTCACTTATTATAATTGGTTCATAATTTTCCTTACCTGCAAACTAGAAAAATGATCATTATAATAAGGCCACACTATTAATGCCATCTACATGGCAGAGCCCTGGTGACACTGTATACCTCTGGATCAGACCTCTCCTGAAACTGACTCTACAACTGAAATTTTCTCTTATGTGAACTAGTAAATCTTCTGTTCTGCTTATGTCAGTCAGTTCAAATTGTTGGGTTATCTGCAACCAGAAGCATTTTTGTCAAAAACGTTATAACCCAAATGTATGAAACAATAGCAAGCCAGAGTAGATAACGGTTAATGAGTGAGATGCTGCACAATAGACTTAAGTATAAAAGTTAAGAATAAAGGGATCTCAGAAGACTTTATCACTCATTACTGCAAGTTGATAGCAAGAACATCTGAAGTCACCTGCCAGGGAACGTCAGGAAGGCCCAGGGGTTTTGTTTTCACAGAAACTCTGGATTCTGTAGGTATAGTTTAGAAGCTGTGGCTTCTGCTTTCTTCCCTATTGTTATTTTAAAGTAATTGCAGTTTAGTACCACCAAGTTCATTTTTTAATGCAACCAGGAAACAAAAAGGTGTTTGTGTTCCAGAGATGCTCCTCCAGATGGACAGATTGTGTTGTGCACAGACTTAATGAAAACAAGCAACCAGGCCTCTGTGCCTGCTGCCTCATACATGGGTCCCCAGAGAGCATGAGCGTCTTCCGGGCCACGGGTCATGACATCAAGCCTTGTCAGAAAGCTCTTCATATTGTTCCAAGAGCAGAGGACACTGCACTAGACATGTCACAGGGCACAAATAAAAAAACTCATCTTAGGAGATGGAGAGGCTCATTTCTAAGAGCTGAGGAGATAGGGATTTCTGACTGTCCTGGCCAGACAGCGTGAAACAGGGCTGCTGCCTCATTTGGCCTCCTGAGTCCTAGAGTGATGTGACTTGAGGCAGTGGTCTGGATAATTTAAGCAGGTCTTAAACCTGTTTTATTAATACTAGTCACATTACTTCCTATATGTTAGAATGACTTTGATGGGCAATTTAAAGAGGTTGCTGTTTCCTTGTTTGATAAGTACAAATAATCTGTAAGTTTCATGCTCTGCTGTTTGGATAGATTGGTCAAAATTTAATTTTTAGCAGAATTATCCAGATAACATTCTCAATTTGGTACATTTCTTCATGGAAATGGGCTTAGTTTTCTCAAATTATTCCACAAAGTTTAAGTTTTTTGTTATTATTTATATAATGCAGGAGCAGGACTGAAAGAGCTTCTGTGGGAAAAATGAAAGCCCTTTTTTGAGCTAAAAATTAAAATTTTAACAATGTTTTACAAAGTTTGAACAAATGTTTTAAATTTCAAACAAATCGTTTTCCTTGTATCTTTCAACTCTCAGGGCCAAGTCTTGAGGTTATCACCCCAAGGAGAGAGAGAACAGAGCAGCCTAGGAAATACTGGCCATTGATGAGGTTTGAGTCAGACTCCAGGCTGACTTTTAGAAAGATACCAGTTTTGAAAATCTAGCATTAAGAAAAGTAGGATCTTTGTAAATCACTTCATCTCTTTCTGTTATGCATCAAGGATGAAGACTGAAGGACGCAGGTCAGGAGCTCCTTCCCCAGTGCTCTGGTGGTGCAGCTTCCACCTGTGGAGGGGAGTCAGTAGCTTGCTCACCAGAGAGAAAGACGAAGAGTTAAAGAGAAAGTAAAAATTCCAAAGCTGTCCTCGTCTTGCCAGGAGATCTGGACGTCTTAAGAGATTATGAGAGGAGATAGAGATAGATTATGGGTTAGAAACCATGCTCTCATCCCTACTTACACACTTCAGTAACATCTTTGGCAGAGACAGGCTTAGAAACAACCAAATACACCTGAGGAAACCCCAAGGTTAGTAGTCCAGATGACAGAAAATGTAGACTTTCTGGAGAATTCCATTCATCAGCTTAGGTCCCTGTCCGTTCTAACCCTAAAAAGATGACAAGAAGGCGGGAAAGGAAAGCTCTGTGTCCTCCTGTTGTCTGCATGAAGTGTGAGAGCCCAGGGGTGGCATTGTACCCTGGATAGAGGACAGCCAGGTCCCAAGTATACATTGGACTAAAATAGC
The DNA here is from genome assembly GCF_023851605.1 of Tamandua tetradactyla. Lineage (NCBI taxonomy): Eukaryota > Metazoa > Chordata > Mammalia > Pilosa > Myrmecophagidae > Tamandua > Tamandua tetradactyla. The sequence goes on along the minus strand of NC_135327.1, from coordinate 120,412,131 downwards.
CAAGTGGCTGCAGAGTTTGAGGACATCAAGGTTGGACGCACATAACCTGGACCACATGCTCCAGTGATTGAGCCAGACGTCTGAATACAGCCCTACAACATCAGTTTGGTGAGGATCCATTCTGCCGTGGAGATGTGGGACAACAGGTCCATCTGAGGACCCCATCTCCCCCAAGTCACCATGACATCACATAAGTGCCTCCTACTCCTGGCTGCTAGTCACCTGGTACACACGGTCTGGCCATATTGGTTATTTATCTTCGAAGTCTCTTCTCCTTAATACTGGTTGTTAAATAATTATTTTGAGTATAGCATGTATATCCCATATTCCTAGAAACCATCCTGTTGGGAAAGCTAGAACTATCAAAGACAGAGAATTTTATCTAAAGAAACTGAGCACTTACCTACAGAGTCTGCTAAAATATTTGGATCAGACTAAATGTATTAGATTTACTAAAATTTATGTTGTCCTCCCCTTTGCCACGAAGTGAGATGCGAGATACCCACAAGAGGGATCAAACTGATTTAATTGAATGTAATCAAACCGTTTTATCTCTGTGTGAAGTAAGTGGGTTGGCAACTTGGTGACAAATTCTAGAATTCTAGTGTACAGGTGATGGGAGAGTGTACAGGAGAAGGGATTTCCGTCACCATTTCAATCCACCAGAAGGTTAAATTCCACAGAGGAAGGGATGTTTGTTTGTGCTGTTCACTGCCATATCTCCATGCCTAGAATAGGGTGTCTGGCACATGCTAAGTACTTGATAGTATTTTTGAAGGAAGTACAACTATAACATGAGGCAGACTTTCCAAGAGCCCCCAAGAATCCCAGTATAATTTTAACAAAAGCATTGTGTTCCTGGTCTCATCCATCATAATCTGTAGTCATCAGCTCCTGCTAGGAAATATTATGTTCCATTTTAGGCAGCACAACTTAAGACAGATATTCATCACTAAGCCAGAGAGGATGTACAGCAGAGTAGGCAGGACAAGAGGATTCTGAAAATGACCCCAAATAAGGACCAGTTGAAGAAATTTAAGGAAAAGATGATTGATGAAGTTATTTTCAAATGTTAAAAAGACCTTTAGAAAAGAAGATTCTGACTAATTATATGATTAGATACAATTAGTTGCAATTATACAATGCAAAATTAGATAAATGGGGAAAAAATGGAAAAAAATAAGCAAATTTTGTCTCTACGTAACAAAGAAAATTCTAACAAATTTTCCAATAGTGGAATGGATTGCTTTATGAACCAGAATGTGAGATTTAATTATGTATTATTTTGTATCTTCTTAATATTCATGTGTGTTTATCTTTTTTTCCTCTACAATGCATTTGTGTACTCTTAAAGTCAGAATGAAAAATTTGGAATGGTAGAGTTATGTTTAAAACCTTATTACTCCCAAATCACCTAATGCCTAAACCAGATAAAGTACCACAAGAAAACAAAGTTACAGATCAATATCCCTCATGAATATATATATAAAAATCCTCAGCAAAATACTAACAGACAATCTACAGCACATTAAAATAATTATATACCATGATCAAGTAGAATTTATTCTTGGTAAATGAGGGTGGCTCAGCATTTATTCTAGGTATATAAGGGTGGTTCAACATAAGACAAACAATTAATGTAATACACCACACTAATTGAATGAAGGAAAAAAACACACATAATTATCTCAATGCAGAAAAGGCATTTGAGAAAATCTAGCATCCCTTCCTGATAAAAATAATCAGAAAACTAGAAATGGAAGGAAATTTCCTAAACATGCTAAACACCATGTATGAAAAACCCTTTGCTGAAAAATCATATGATAAAAGACTGAAAACTTTCTTTGACATCTCCATTGTCACCATTGTTAATCAACATTGTACTGAAAGTCCTAGCCAGAGCAATTAGGCAAGAAAAGGAAATAAAAGACATTCAAATTGGAAAGGAAGAATTGAAACTTTTACAGAAAATCCTAAAAAATCTGCAAGAAGGCTAATAGAGACAATAAATTCAGCAGAGATAGCATATGAGATCACTATGCAAAAGCCAGTAGTGTTACTATACTCTAGTAATGAACAATCTGATGAGGAAATCAGTAAAAAAAAAAAAATTCATTTACAATAGCAATAAGGAATCAAATATCTAGGAATGAATTTAAAATGTAAAGGACTTATTTTGGAAGACTGTAAAACATTGCTGAAATAAATCAAAGACCTAAATACATGGAAGGACATTCTGTGTTCATGGATTGTAATACTAAATATAGTTAACATGTCAAGTCTACCTGAGGTTATTTACAGATTCCATGCAACTCCAATCAAAATTCCAACAGCTTTCTTTGCAAAACTGTAAAAGCCAATCATCAAATTTATATGGAGGGATAAGGGGCCCCAAATAGTCAAAACTAATTTGAAAAAGAGGGGTGTAATTAGAGGATGCACATGTCCTTATTTCAAAAGTTGTTAAAAAGCTCAGTAATCAAAACGGCGTGGACTGGCACAAGGACAGACATATAGACTAATAGAATTGAATTGAGATAAGCTCACACCTATGGCCAACCGATTTTGACAAGACTGCTAAGTCCACTCAATGGAGAAAGAATAGTCTCTTCAACAAATGGTACTGGGGAAACTGGATATACATATGCAAGGGAAAGAAGGTGGAGCCCTATCTCACACCCTATACAAAAATGAACTAAAAATGGATCAAAGACCTAAATATAAGAATGAAATTTGGTAGCCAATGGTTTCTTATATTTCACACCAAAAAAACAAGGAACAAAATGAAAAATAGTTAAGTGGGACCTCAATGAATTAAAACTTCTTTATACCAAAGGATTTTATCATGAAAGTGAAAAAACAGCCTACCCAATAGGAGAAAATATTTGGAAACCACCTGTCCAATAAAAGTTTGATCTTATTTAAAGTTTAAAGAAATCTGCAACTGAACAACAAAAAGAGAAAAAAAACAATTAAAAATGGGCAAAACACTTGAATAGACATTTCTCAAAAAAAGATACAAAATGGCCAAAAATCACATGAAAAGATGCTCAATATGAGTGGACATTAGCAAAACGCAAAATAAAACCACAATGAGAAAACTTTTCACATCCATTTAGAATGGCTACTATTAAATAAATGGAAAAATTCAGTGTTGGAGAGGATGTGGAGAGGTAGGAACATTTGTTCCTTGTTGGTGGTGAGAATGTGAAATGGTGTAGCAGCTGTGAAAAACAGTTTGGTATTTCCTCAGAAAGTAAAGTATAGAGTTACTATATGACACGGCAATCCCACTACTAGATATATACTCAGAAGAATTGAAAGCAGGGACGTGAACTGATATTTGCACACTGATGTCCATAGTGGCATTAACCCCATTTTCAAAAATATGGAAACAACTCAAATGTCCATCAACAGATGAATAGATAAACAAATGTGGTATCTATACTGGAATATTATTAAGCCATAACCAGGAATGAAGTTCTGATATGTGCGACAGCATGAATGAAACTTGAAGGCATCATGTTGAGAGAAATAAGCCAGACACAAATGAACAAATATTGCATGATCTCACTGATTTGAAATAGTTAGAATAATCAGATGCATAGAGTGAGAAACTAGAAGGCAGGTTACCAGGAGCTGGGGTGGGAGTAGGCAGTTGAGGAGTTAATACTTAATCTGAACAGAGTTTCTGGATTGTGGAAGGGAAAGTTTGGTAATAGATAGTGGCTATGGTAGCACAACATTTTGAGTGTAACTAACACCACTGAATTATATTTTTAAATGTGGTTATAAGGGGAGATTTTGTGTTGCATTATGTTACTGGAATTTTTTTTAAAAAAACATAGGACTCTTGAATTGCAGAGGGACCAGCCCTTCTAGAACATCAGCTGGTTCCGTTCCCCTATCCCGTATTATGGACAGCCCCTTCCAACATTAAAAAGTAAGAAAGGGCAAAGCCCAAATACCCCTAAAGAGTGGGGGAAAGATCAAAGATGATGGTGGAGTTGTACAGAGAAGGTTGGGTTTAACAAATGAGTGTGAATGCTGAATAATACTAAAAGATATTTCTTTTAGCCTTCAGTACCTTAGACAGCTAGAAATAAAAACCTAAAATTATGGTATTATAACCCATACCAAACTCTGAAATCTGTTCTACAACACTTGTTGGGATGTACTTTGGAATGTATTGCTTGTATGTATATATGTTATTTAAAGAGAAGGAGGAGTATAACAGAGAAAATAGGATTTAACAAATGAATATGACTGCTGAATCGTTATATTGGCAGTTCTGTTGGTTTCCAGTGTCTTGGAGCAGCTAGAAGAAAAAACAAAAAGTCGTGGAAATGTAAGCCGTACCAAACTTTTAAATCTGTTCTATAATTGTTAAAACATGTGGGGAAATTTACTGCATATATACATATATATGTTATATTTCACAATTAAAAATGCTATTTAATATAAAACAAAAACAAAAAGAAAAAAAAAAACCATAGGGCTGTATAACACAAGCAGTGACCTCTAATGGAAGCTGTGGACTACAGGTAACAGTTTAATTATAATAATATTGTTTTATCAATTTAACTAAGTTCCCACACTAATGCAAAGTATGATAATAAGGAAAACTGTATGTCACAAGTGAGACGGGGGATATGGGAAATCTGTATTTTCTGCATGTTTGTTCTGTAAAACTACAGTTTCTATAATTGAAAAGTTAATTAATTCAAAACATCCTTTATTACCATTATGAATTATGGATTCTATTAATTAATTATCCATTATCTCACTCCTTAAGGTTATAAGGTGGCATATTCACATATGGGGACATGTCCCTCAGAGCTGAGTTAACATCTAGGCAGTCTCATTTTGAGCATCTGATGTCCTTTGGAAAGTGAAATTGCAAATACTTTAGGCAAAGCAAGAGTTCATGAACTTGACAAAAATGATGAAGAACTACCCCAATACAAAATCATTTACTAGTGTAAATGGTAAAACCATGTACTCTACTGAGAGTTATTTCTGTACTAATAATTGAATATGGATTGAATGAGAAAAATTTGAACCACTAAGGACTTATCATTTTTTCTCCAAGTGATACACATTTTCTTGTTTGGTTCTATGAATTTATGTAGTTGCTATCATAACCTAATATTAGGTGAAAAAAGCTTACTCATAATTGTTGCTTTTGTGGTTTGAGACAAATTTAAAGCGTTTCCTTCCATCATTTGGTGAAATTTGGTCTTCATTTATTCCTTCCATCATTTGGTGAAATTTGGTCTTCATTTAAAGTAGACTCAACTTTGGTGACTTTTCTAACAGTAATTATATCCAATAATGTGAATATAATGTGGGCACCTCTATTTCCTCTACAGGAATGCTGTCTTCTCTGATGTTTGTCAAAAATGGACAAAAAAAATATCAATACACTCAGTGCTATTAGTAGAGTTACTCACGTGGACATAAAAGGAAAAGGGTCGTTATCCGCCACCTACCACTAGTGAAGGCACAGTGAGCAATCAGTGAATTAATTTTTTCTTTGTCCTCTGTGCTAGAAGCTTTTTTCCTCATAAAATCTACAATTCTGTAGTTATTTGGAGCTAGAAGTTATTATTATTAAAATGTTCAGTCCAGAAGTAACATCATAAAATGTAATATATGTTCATCATAAATGAATTCAGAAAATAAGAAAGAGATAAGAAGTCAGGTGTAATCACAAAACTGGGAGATAACTGCTGAGGACCACTTGGGAATGAATGCTTCTAGACGTTTCTTGCTCTGTGTATGGGTGATACATATACTTAGAAATTTGTACGTTATATAATAGTTATACAATAGTATTATTTTTATTGTACATTGCATATGGATTTTATATGAATAAACACAAGTAAAAAATTCGACTCTTTGTACTCTAGCCAATAGTTAATTCTATCATTTTTCTAATTTTTAATGATTTGCAAGTCAAAAGGGGGGTGTAAATTTTCCCTGCAACTTTTTATTTTGAACATTTTCAAAATTGACACCTATATATTCTTCCTTAGATTTAAATTTAAAATTTAAAAACTTTTTGCCACATCTACTTTCTCTTCCTCTGTCTACACATATACACACACACGTAAATGTATGCGTAAAAAATCATACATGTATGTATATATATTTCTGAGCTATTTGATAAGAAAATTTAGAAATGATGACTATCCCCTGGTACCTCACTTAAGAATCAGAATATTCTACATAGCCACATTACTTTTCTCATATCTTAAAAAATTAATAATAATTCCATAATACCAAATAACATCTAGTCCTTTTTAAGATTTACACAATTGACCCAATATAGTCTTTTCTAACTGATTTTATTTTAAGTCCAGTATTCAATCAAGTTATTGCATTAAGCTGTTTTTCTCTATAGTCTCTTTTTATTTAAAATAGTATCTTACTCTCTCACCCCTCTGCTTTCTTTCATGACTTTGAATGTTTTAAAGTCTGGGCCAGTTAAAATATTCTGTGTGTTTTCAAATGTCATGTTTGATTTTGGAGGCTTGCACTGAAAAATTACTATAGGTTTTCAGAAGCAGATGCATCAGCAACTGTAACATTTTCAGTTTTGTCTGTTGGTTAATCAGAGCAAGACACTGAATCTCTAGTTGGGCACCAGATGTTTTTACTGATGAAAAAAACAGGTAATGAGAGCTTTTAAATCTTACATTATTACTTTGATCATATAAGAAATAATAGTGACATTTCATTTTCTGAAATGAAGGTTTCCTTCATAGTGACACTAACTGTGTGCTACTGAATGGATCAGTTAGTACATAGCTAGTTTAAAGGACCTGAAAAATGCAGTGACAGCCAAGGAGGATATTTTGAAGTTTGAAATGATCCCCATATAAATAGAACGGATCAGCATAACTTTGGGATAAAATTAGCCGGCAGTTTGTGGACTCTCCAGCATGTGCCTGTTTGCTTGGTGCTGCTCTCCTGATAAATCACAACAAGCTTAGAGAGGGGGACGAAGGATGGATGAGAGCTCTGCCCCTGTCACTAAATCTGCAGCTGCCAATTTAGTTAAGAAAAATTTTCTCGAGGCTCTAAAGTCAAATGACTTCGGAAAATTGAAGGCCATTTTAATCCAAAGGCAAATAGATGTGGACACAGTATTTGAAGTTGAAGATGAGAATATGGTTTTGGCATCTTATAAACAAGGTAAAAAATATATATAGGTGCAATTGTAACATCAATAGAAAACTGTTTACTATTTTATAATGCACAGTTTCAGTCACCCACTCTAAACCAGTAGCTCTTACTGTTTCTTTAATTATTTAAAAAATATTTCTACTTTAATGTTTTCTTTCTTCTTGTATTAGACAGCAGCATGGGCTGATATATAATTTTTCTTTCTTTCTCTCTCTCTTCGTCTCTCTCTCTCTCTCTCTTCCTTCTCTTTCTCCAGTTTTGTGCATGGAATTTCTAATACTGGACAGTCATATTTAGTAATGTTCTGTCTACTTCTAACTTTTCTTCTGACTGTGTTGACACAGAATGTGGAAGACATCTCTAGATTATTGCTAAACAGGCTGTTGATGCATAATTCAGACGATGTGACTGGCCTGGGGACAGGCTGCTAATTGTCTATTAACAACCACTTAAAGATATATCATCTCTATATTCATCTGGATGAAAAAGAAGATTTTTTTCCCCATGTGGAAGGTTAATGAATAGGTGAGGCTGTGCCACAGACATCTTGATAGTTATCATTTTAATGAGTTTTCAGTGCACAAAAAACAAAACATTAACTTTTTTTCCTTAACCACCATGATAGATCAAAATTGTAGATGTGTTTAACAGAGAATATCTGTCTTATAAAGAGCTGAGGAAAACAAAATTAGGGCATAATTTTTTTATCAAGGGATTTTCTGAAACCCACGCTTAATAAATTAGAAATGAATTAGAAGTGCGCTGATTCTGATTTCCCAAATCAACTAGTTAACAGGGGAATTGAGTAGCTAGGCCACCTGGCGAGCGGGCTGCAAACACCGTTTAACATCACTTCTGTTTAAACAAAGTAGGTGATAAAACAGTGTGTAAAGCATTTAAAGAGAAAAAAGTTATTTTTCATGTTTGAAAATATTGTCTGTTCTTATTTAAATCAACACCATTAGTTTTCAGATAAAAACGCTAATGGTATGTATTTCTTCATTAATTTGTGTTCTCTGATTATCCATTTTGAAGGAGCTTAGACTAGTTGAGGCCAATTACTGTGTTTATGATTTTTACTTGAGAGCTTTATAGTAAACTGGAATTGCTATTGTTTTTGAAAGATGAAATGAGTCTTTTTTTTTTTAAGGTAATTTAGGGGTCTCTGTTTTAAGAAAGTCTATCTCACATTATTCAGTTACTTTCATCTTACTGGCCTTGTTCAGTGAAAGCGCGCCCGAATGCTAAACAAGTTTTTCTTTAACATATTTTTGCCCGATGTAAAATGACTTAAGTTCATGTCAGTGGGTAATATATTTGACCCTGACTTGTGAAGATTGCCTTTTCTTTTCCTGAGCATGCCACATTGCACAGACCATGCATGCTAAGGCTCTGAGATTATGAGAGAAGAAGTTTTAGGGGCAGTCTCCCAGGACACACAGATTTTCTCCTGCTCCCAATGCTGTCAACACCCCTGAAGGAGAAGAAATTGCATCTAAAATTCTTCTTGCTAATATGAACAGGCTATGATGGTCCTTATGGAAGTAAATCTTCACTCGTGTTAATGGGTGTTTTCATAGTCCTAGGACTGTGGGACGTGACTTTCAGTTAGGGAGACTGAATTACACTCTCTGGGAAAAGAAAAGAGCGGTTCCATTCTTAAGCATGCTGGGTGGATGTATGCACAGAAATAATAGAATTGTGGTCATATATGTAGGGTTTTGCAGGAAATCGTGTGTGTGTATGTGTAGAGAAAGAATCATGCTCTCTGTTTAATAGAAATGTGAATAAGAATCTGGTCTCTAATCTTAAACCTCAAATTCAAGCTGCTTCTTTCTTCAAGTTTCTAAAAATTTTTTCACATGCCTTCCAGTCTAAAAACTACTTCCTTTCTGAGTGGGTTTAAGGAATGGGATCCATTCCCCCATGAGACCTTGAACTGTTTGAACTAAACTTTGTGAGATTTTATTAGATCGAAGCAAGCCCCTTGCCCCTTAGATTGTTGAAACCTGTGGAACTGCTGCATATTACTAGTTAATTTTTGAGTATACCTTAAAAAGCTCTACACAGACAAGTGTCTAAATCTTAAGCATGCAGTTTGGTTAATTTTCACAAAATAAACTATCCAGATCAGAAAACAGAACATTACCTGTTTATTTTGAAAGCCTGGGAATCTTCAAATTTCAGTTATTTTTGGCTTAATAAGCAGAACAATGTGTAAAACCTAAACAGCTATCACGTTCACTTAAACTATAGTATTAATACTGTAATTCTATAGTCAACGTTTCAACGGTGTTCAATCATATAGCATTTTCATTGGATTTCATAAGGTGACCAAATTTTATTCTTACCTATAGTATGTCTAAGCCAGTATGAAAGTCCATTTTTAATTTTTGGAAAGGTAACTAACTCAGAACTCTGCTGGTAAATAAATCAACCCTGGGATCTAAATTTTCCCTACTCCCCCCAAATCCACAATCTAATTGGGACAGTAAAAATTAAATGTTGACCTCATGAGCACATGATAAATGTGGACTTTGTGAGAGGAAGATAGAGCTAACTCATTTCCGCCTCCCTCTGTGACACTGGGCATCTCACTGAACACTTTCTCTTGCTTCTTTTATCTGTCCAACAGAGCCTAGATTGGAAGCAGTCACAGCCTGTGTTCACCTAACAATAATTCTTAAAGTTGGAGAGATCTCATTTTATTTTTCAAGTTATTTTAACTTCATAATCAGATCAAATCATGTTTTATTAATTGGAAATAAAAAAGCTTTCCCCACATCTTTGTAAGCAAACACTGAAAATACGTTGATTGGCATTTGAGATTCCTCTCAGTGAATGTCTGAGCTATGAGTGCTAGAAGCAAAAACAAATAAGCAAAATGGCATTGACCTGAAGGCCACTTTAAAATTGGAATGGAGTGAAGACAGACACAGAAACATTTTAACTGTTGAGTGCAATATGTAGTTGGGTGGTCAAGGGATGGTAATGCTATAAGTTTATTATGAGACAAGTGCACAGTATTTAGAATGAGTGCTGGGTCAACGAGTGAGCTCAAAGTCTATTCATATCAGTTCTCGCTGGTGACCTCCATATTGTAGGCATGGACGTCCGTAAGGCTCTTTCAAAAAGATTTCCAACCACACGTTTTGATTCCCCTTCAGATGTATGAGCCTTGGCTCATTAGTGATGTAGGCAGATATTGTACTTAGCCAGTTGGTATGAAATTCCCTAGTCAGCACGGTCAGTCGAGTCCTTTTATTAATCAGTGTGATGCACTGTAAGTACCATGTTTATGGCCCCAGCTGCAGGTTCCTTGGTTGGTAGTCATATTTTTAATTACAATAACCGATGAATGATTTCACTTGAAAACTTTCTGGCAGGTACTCTATCTCCTTTACTAAGTAGCAACTGCAGTCCAAATGTCTTGAAAACTCTTATTTACACTCTCTTAATGAATAATCTCTTTATCACCTAAGTTTCCTCTTTGCCAGAAATTCATTTTCCACCTTTCCTATTATCATCTTAGGGCCCTTTTCCCTTCCTAGATGCTCAAACTTTCTTCTTTTAAACTTTAGATGTTAAGCTTGGGTTTTTTTTTCCCCTCCCAGGGGAACTGTGGGAGTTATCCTGACAATATTAGCTATTAGAAAATAGCCAGGAATTGTGCTTTAGTCTGTAATCCTTCGGGACTGTGTAAACACGTGGACACGGGCAGAGCGAATGTCTGCTAATCCAGCCACGAGCAGCGTGCGTAACCTTTGGCTGTAATAACAGAAGCTTCTCATGTGTGAGGTTCTTTTGACTCAGATAACATTATAGCTGATAACTGTTGCAGAGCCTGGGCTTAGCTGAAGGTTTACCAGAGATGTGTCCATCCTCCCCACATGCTGGAGCAGGAGCAATCCCCTCTGGTTAGACAGTCACATGCCTCGCTCCTTACCGGGCCTCCTGAACCAGGGGGCTCGTTGCTCAGCTACATAGGAGTATCTCCTTAGTTTCAGATTTAAATTAAAAACAAAGAAAAGAAACCAGATTTGTCTGCATACTTTTTTAAAATTCCTTGAGAACATTCAGTTACATGTAATATTGCTATAAGATCGGAGATGGCTATAAGATTTGGGGGATGCCAGGGTTTGACTTGACCTTTGTCGTTACTCGTTTACGAGCACGGGCACGTCAAGATATTTAACCTCAACAAATCGAACTATTCTCATTTGTAAAAGAAGTCTTTGGCAAGATCTAAGTTGACCGTCCACATGTTATGAAGGTGAAATGATGTAAACAGCATCTCCATAACGTGGGCTGGGGAAGGGCAAAGGTAACTGCAAATATTACAAATCCACATGGGCATGGCCAGTATTTGGATGTCCCCTGTGGAAGTTTCACAAAGGAGAAAGAATCTGCATTTGCCCCTCTTTTTCATAGTTAAACCCCTTGCTCAAGCAGAGCCGTGCTACAGGGGTCACCATAGCACACAACCCAGGGGAGCGCCTGCGTAGTTTGCTTTAGAGGGAGGCCGGGGCTTCTCCACTTCCACAGAAGTTGCCAGGTCCTGTGTCACCTCAGCACACGAAGGTATGCAGACTGAGTACATGGTAAAAGTGCAGCCTGGCATCTGCAGAGGTGAGCAGAGGGAGGCCCTTTGAAAGACTAGATCACGTTCTAGATTCCAAAGCCCTGGGCCAATTCTGCTGTGGGAAGAAGGGAAAGAGTAAAAAATGAACCTGCCATGGGGTGCAAGGGTAGTTCAGTGGTAGAATTCTTGCCTGCCATGCAAGAGACCTGGGTTCGATTCCCGGCCCTTGCACTTCCTGAAACAAACAAGCAAGCAAACAAATGAAAAAAACAAACAAACAAAAATTCAACAAAATGGTGCTGCAATAATGGGATACTCACATGGGAAAATGAATGAAATGTGACCTCACCATACAGCATACAGAAGGAAAGAATCTGCTGTACAGGCTAAATATGTTTCTATCATGCTGTGTATATTGGTCGTTACATTTGGGGGAACCTTTTCTGATCACTTGACATATTATCAACACGAGGATGTGATAAAGCACATCAGCAGCATCTGCAATTTTGAAGAATGTTTGCCTCAGGTTTGGTCCTCAATGAGGGTAGGTGTAGTGGAAAGGACACTCTTGCTCATTCCCACACTTGGCACATTTGAACCTAAGTTGTTCAGTGACCTGTGGCTGCAGCCTTGCTTTGAGGCTTATGATTGTATGTCAGTGGCCTCTTCACTATGGGGCTGCCCATTTCTCTGCTCAAAATGGCAGGCTTGCCTGCTGTTTTCAGGGTTGAATAATCCAGAACCACCACCACCACCACCACTACCCCCCCCCCCCACACGCACACACCAAATTTCTTCAAATTTCTTCAAATTTCTTAAGACATAAGTCAGCATACCTTGATTCATATCCTGCAATCTGTTGTATTCTTATTTTTCTATTTCAGCTCCCCAGGGGCAGCTGTCCTGCTGCCACCCACATGTACACATTCCCATCTCCTAGAGGTGAGTGGTAGGCACAATTCCAACCAGGAAGTCAGCTGGATTCCAGGACCCAGTGGTCTCAGAGCCTTGTTTGCCAGTTAATGACTATATAGAGAAGCAGATGAAACTGACTGAGAAGCCAAGGATGACTTATTCGCATAATCAACAGGAAGGTTTTATGCTCTAGGTGCTTTTAGGAATTTGGAAGGAAGAAATATCAACAAGCAGATGCATTTCTGTATCAGAGATGTGACATATGATAGATGAATTCAGGATATGCTTCCCTTCCCTGTGATTTGTGAAGCAGACTTGGAGCTAAATCTATTTTGCTTCCACAAAGACAAAGCCGGATGGAAACCCCGCATTGCAGATACCCTGATCCCATTAACTTGGACTCAGGCAGACAACTTATGGCTCTAGCAGGCTGAAAAAGTGGCAGTTTTCTCATCTGGAAAATGAAAGACTTGGACGGGATAATCTTCCTTCCAGCACTAACGTTCCATGTTTCTCTGATTTTACATCAAAATGGTGTTTTCTTAATCAGCTCTCTGCTGTTTCCTTTCTGAGATCATTTTTCTTTCTATTGCAAAAGCAGGCAGGAGTTTCCAAGCAGTTGTTGCATAGAGCTGCCTAATCTTTGCAGCTAATCGGCAGGCAAAACACACCCTTACATGCAGATCCAGAACCAGCTTCTTTCTGAAGCAGATTGAAAAGACTCTTTTTGCAAATTGCTTGCTGAGGACCTGAGTATTAAAATAACTAATTAAGGATTGATATGAGTGTGCTTCATTCATTGTTAAAATCAGGTTGCATGCTGTAGAGCTTAAAAACTCTGTTCTCCTGAAGCATAGATTCAACGTACATAGCTGAACAGAAATGTGGAAACATATCATACACATATAATGTGCATGTATCTGTCTTCACACATGCACAGACGCACACACACATTCACACACATTAGAGGCACAACCCAGAGCATCTGTAATACTATGTTAGCTGTGCCAGGAAAAGTGCATATCATCTAAACTTTCCAACTCAGTATCTGGAATTTCAAATTAATATCTTGGAACTTAATTCTGTTTGTTGAATACAGACACCTACATAAATGTAGATAATTTTGAGAGGATTCACACTTTAAACCATCCTTAGTCCATTAAAACTTAGTGTGAATTTACTTTGCATTTCTTTTTAAAGAGCTGATTTAGGTAAGGAGAGAGGAAGGAGGAAGAGAAAGCAAGATGATCCTAGAATTCTGATTGGGTGGAAAGGTGGTTAAATTTATTGTGTGTGGTGTGCATGTGTGTATGTGTATGTAAGTAGGGATGGAGTTTGTGTTGCAGAAATACAAACCTCAGGTTGGGTTCATTCATTCCTGCTGGACTAATCAGCAGCATGAAAAAGCCTATGAATAGCCTCTATAAAATTAAATAGTTTTTTTTTCTCTGGACAGAGGGACAGTAGTTTATTTTTACTTATTTTTATGAATAGTAATGCACACCCAAGGTACTAAATCAGAAATTGCAAAGGGGATATTTAGAGACAAGTAAATAAACCTGTGTCCGTGCACCCTTTCCCCAGTTCTTTTTGATAGATCACCACTGGAACCAGTTTCTTGTTCTAGGTATCTACAAACATATTTGCATATGATAGTGTATCACGCAGACGGTTCAGTTCTCTGCTTCTCTGTTAATAATATATCTTGAGATCTTTCCATGTCTATATATTTATAGAGAACAGCTCCATTCTTTTTAATGGCTGCATAGTATTTGATTGTCTGTATGTACCATAATTTATTTAGACAATCCCCTATTGGTGAGCATTGAGTTTGTTTCCAATATTTAGCCATCATAAACAATGCTGAAACAAGTACACATTCTTGTATGGAGGTAGGGTTGGCAGGGTTCATAACTCTGGGCAGCACATTCACAAAGAGTACAAACCTGAGTAGTGTTCTGTGGAGTTGTTAAGAAAAGTGGCCTGATAAGGCATTTTATCCATGAGTGATTATTTAGGATAAGTATCCAGAGTGGGAATAGCATGAACTCGGTGTTTTTCACTTAAATAGGATAATGTTAGTACCTGACCTGACTGCGAGGCTCATCTTCAGTGTGGTCATCATTCTCAGAGTGCCTTCCAGAAGCTCAGTAGTCCTTGTAAAGGGTGGTGCCCGGGAATAATCGCAATATTCTAGGCACATTCTGACCCCATCTAATCAGTGAAGAAAACAACCTTTACTTCCCTTGTTCTGAGCACTTTTATTAATATAGCTTAAGGTTGTATTAGCCTTTTGGCAGCTGTATCCTATTGTTGGCTCATTTTGAGATGACCAGCAACTCAAATCCCTAGGACTTTCCTTAAATAAATGACAATTAAACCATATTCTGATGTTTTACTTGTCTAACAGAATTTTTATAACCAAAAAGCAAACTTTTTGCTTGTCCACATTAAAATGTATTTGGTTGTTTCAGCCCTAGAGTCTTTTCTGGGCTGACGAGCTATCTCTGTACTGACTTGCCCTTCCCTGCTCATAGTGGGTCTAAGTTGCAGGGCTATAGGGTTAGCATTGAAAGAAAGTTTATAAAGTCATCATTGCTATAGCATGCCAAACAATTGGCTCAGTAAATAGATGTCAGAGGCCAGAGGAAGAAAGTAGAGAGATGTGGGTAAGAGAGAGAGCTGAACAGTTCCAACAACTAATAGGAAAAACTTAAGAGCTCACTTCTAGGACCAGTTATGCTTCTCCTGAGCAATTACTTTGTGTTTCACTTGTGGTCATAGTTAATTGTGTAACTCATAATAGCTCATTTATGTTGGCTGCTAGGAAGTTCAAAGGCAAATCTGTAATCCAGTTCTAGCATACAGGACATAGGCTATGCTGTGTGTATCTATCTTACCCTTGCCCTGTCTTTATTTTCTTACTGTTTTAAAATACATTGCCCTTATTTTCTAGATCATTGAAACATCTTGTGTTATCTGAAATTTGTGAGTTGGCTTAAGTTCCTTTTTGGAGAAAGGTATTGCATAAATGAACATGCAGGAAATAAAATCTTGGCTTGATAAGCTTCTTTTAAATGTTGAGCACATGCTCACTTTAGATTGACAATAACAACAATTACAACATAAAAGAACTGTAATGGAATACAAATTGCAAACTTGTAAATAATGGCTCTGGAATCATGCAACACTAGCCCTCAATGACTAGAAGTAAAAAAAAAAATTCTGAAATGTCTCCTGTTATTCACCTGTTAAAATACTGTCACATAAATAAAGGTCTCAAACTCCAATCCTTTTGATCCAGGCAGATAAAGTAAATAAAGAAATAAAATAATAACAAATAATAGAGAGCACAAAGTGAAGAAAATCTGTCCCACTTAAGTATATCCATATATGCTACTAAACAAAATGTTAGCAGACCTATGGGCTACTAGTTTGCAACCTCTGAATTGTTTTCCCCACAATTTTATGAATGTGACCAAAGTAAAATACTTTGTCAAAATCATCCCCAAATAGGAAGAAATTGTAAGCCAATAAGTTGAATTCTCTTTCCTTTTCTTGTTCAGGTTACTGGTTGCCTAGTTATAAATTAAAGTCTTCCTGGGCAACAGGCCTACATCTCTCTGTCTTGTTTGGACATGTGGAATGTCTTCTGGTGCTTCTGGACCACAATGCTACAATCAACTGTAGACCCAATGGGAAAACTCCTCTTCATGTGGCTTGTGAAACGGCCAACGTGGATTGTGTGAAGATCCTCTGTGACCATGGAGCAAAGCTCAACTCCTACTCCTTAAGTGGGCACACAGCTTTGCACTTCTGTACAACTCCAAGCTCCATTCTCTGTGCAAAGCATTTGGTTTGGAGAGGTAAGCCTTTCAGGATGATGGGTATATCATCTTCTTGTCCACTCATGATTTTGAATCTTGATGATCTCTACCTATCTCAGGCAATATAGCAGGTGTTCCCCATATATTAACCCTAGTTCAGGAGCCCTGATACGTATATGCTTAAATTATGATACAATATGACATATATGATATGATATGATATAAGGTATGATATATGATATGATATAATGCATGTTTAATTCTATTAACACAGATCGTGCAGTGATAATCACATTGGGATCGTTTAATCATAATGGGCTCATTAATTTACTCTTCTATTTAACAAATATTTATTTAGTTCCCACCATACATCAAGTAGTGTGCCAAGTGAGAAAATATCCCCTGCTCAAGAAGTTATATTTTAATAGGGAAGATAAATATTAATGATATAAATCCATAAATCTATGATTATAAATTTGGAATAGTGCTATTAAGGAACAAAACAAGGAGGTATAAAAAGAACATCAGGAGTGAACTATTATAAAGTGTGTGCTGAATGAAGACTTTGCTCAGGACATGATATTTAAGCTGAGGCTTTTAGAATGAGAAGAATCCAGCCATTTGAAAAGGAAGCCAAGGGGAAGAGGAGTTTAGACAAAGTTCCTAGGAAAGCAAAGAACTTGGAAGTATTCAATAAATGGAATAAGACCAGTGGGGCTGAAGTATCATGGTGGAGTGGGTGTGGAGGGACAAGAGGGGAGGGGGGACACCACAAGATGACATTAGATGTGTTAGATCATATAGGGTCTTTGAGGGATCAAAATACAGCGTTTTTCATGTGGAGCCACTGAAACATTTTGAGGTAGACAATGGCATGGCTTAATTTTCACTTAAAACCATTCTGAAGTTGTGTAGATAATGGGTTAGAGGGAGGCAAGATTAGAAGCAGGGAAGCTATTGTAATAGTCATGGTGAGAGGAGATAGTAGCTTACATTAGGGTGCAAGCTTGGATAGGAAGCTTAGAAGAGGGGTTTAAAATATGTTTTGGAAGCAGACTTGATAGGATTTGGAGATGGGTTAGGTATGGGGGTGGGGAGAAGGAAGTTTTGAGAATTACTGCCAGCTCTTTGGCTTCCTAAAATGAGTGAATCGTGATGTCATTTATTAGATATGGGAAACCTGAAGAAGAAGATCATTCAATCAGTGTTTATGAGGTTTATTGAAGTATAATTTATACACGGTTTTTGACAACCATGTAGAATCATAAAACTATCACCATAATCATCTCAAAAAATTCCTGATGGTTCGAGTTAATTTTTGTGTAAGGTATGACAAGGTTCATCTATTTTGAATGTAGATACCCAATTGTGTTGATACCATTTCCTGAAAGGGCTACTTTTTCACCACTGAATTTCCTTGGAATCTTTTAAAAAAATCAGTTGGCCCAATGTGTATGGGTTTATTTCCAGACACTCTCTTTCCTGGTCCATTGTTATTTATCTACACTTGTTTTGCGGATGACTTGATTGCTGTGGCTTTATAGAAAGGCTTGAAATCAGGTCGTGTGAGTCCTCCTATCCTCCTAATCAATTTTACACATAACTTTAGCTCTCTTTAAGACGTCAAAATAAGTAAGTCAAGTAGTCACTTGATAAATAAGTATGGACTTTAGAAGCTCTGAACTAAAGTTATCCATGTAAGAAACATGGGCCTATAAATTATATTTGAAGCCAAGGAAATCAATAAAATCACGTAGAGAAAGACTAGAAAGAGAAAAAGAGGCTGCAGGACCAAGGCCCAGTGAATTCCAATGCTGAAAGGGGTGGCACTAGCTGGGACTTATTTGCCTTCTGTACGTGGCCATTACCACCTTTCATTTCGACTCAATCATTGATTTTTTTTTTTATTTTTAGATTTAGCTTTTATTTTTTAATTTTTAAAAAATTTCATTTAAAAAAATGAGGAAGTTAAAGTATTTGTGTATGTAACTGCTAACTTTTTACCACACTCCTTTTCATGTGACTGCCTCCACCACAAAGTGACAGAGACCTGCTCACTCATGTCGCAGAGACGCTCCTTTCCAGAGGACAGTTAGTTCCCATCTCCTTTATTCCAGTCCTCAGAAGATGACTGTCTTAGAGAAGAGAAGAAAACAGGTGGGGGAGAGTGGGCTGACCCCAATGAATTAGGCTCATGACAATCAAGGGGTGAAAACTTTCCTCCGTTAGTATTTTAGAAACATGACATCAAAGGCAGAAGTCAAAAGGAAGGAAAGTTAAACTCGAGGATGCAAAGTTATTCAACTTCTGCGTGGCAAACATCATAAAGTTAAACGACAGTCGTAAGACTGGGAAAATATTTAAGACTGTATGAAAAAGGGTTAATATCCTTAATATATAAGGAAATATTAAAAAGGAAAAGGCTAATACCTAAGCCAATTTGACCAGGCATATCAAAAACCTAAAACCTTTTTTGACTCAGAAATTTTACTTTTAAGGGGTAATCCCAGGCAGGAGAACCTTTTGGCCCAAGGCTCTGATTTACATACAGCCTCAAATGAGGTCTTTAGATATTACCTCCAAACAAGGTTAAACAGAGAATCAAAGAGATAACTGATGAGAATGTAAGATGACAATATTTTTTTCATGTAGCTTTAGACTTGTGCTTGGTCACACGGCCTGTAGTACCACTCGAAATTAAGAAACTTTATTAATTATATAAGAGTCTTTAGGATTGTACAGGTCTAGGGCATTTTATAGTTTCATTAAAAGGTTTGATTGGTTAAGTAAAACTCTAAAAATATACCATCATGTAAAAACTAAACACTGGCTTTTTTTTTTTTTTTCATTTTTAAATATATTGAGAACCTTAAAAAAACTGCCTGGCTCCTTTTTACCCTCCAAGAGTCTTTTATATTACTGAAAAATTGTCTAATATACATAACAGAAAACATCCTAATTATCAGAATCAAACTGAATATCATTGCTAATATTTAATTGTAACTAAGCAATTTCAACAAATTAAATCTATTAATTTAAATCTTTAATCCTAGGATAGTAAAATTTTTTTAAAGTGTTGTACCTGTCCAGTATATTAAAAACAAAATAAAATTGTGAATCAGATAATTAGGGGAAATTTCACCCATGTTATGGATGGAGAAATAGAGAGAAGGAGAAGGTACGTGTTTGAAAGAACTTCTAGTCTGGAAGTCTAGAAAATTGTGAGTATCTTGCATACTTTTTTTCATATTTTGATAGCTTCAGACTCTTGAATTGTACTTAGCACCTAGGAAGTGTTCAATAAATGGTTACGGAGTGATCTTGGGATGGCCCCAGAAGTCCTGAGTGTGTGGACGTGGGACCTATTCCACCCAGTAATGGAAACGATTGTGTTCATTGTTAATGCAGTGCTGCTGTTGGTTAGTGTAACTCTCTCAGTCTCTATAGGTATAGCTGAGGGCTGGGCTTCCCTCTCTGGGATTATGGTGTAGGCACTTTGGGGAGAAATCACATATATCTCTTTGTGGTTGGACAGAGGGAATTGAGACAACACACAGACAAAGAAAATAAGTCAGGCTGACAATAAACTCAGGACCAGAGAAGTCCATTAAAGGGAAAAAACAATACCATGGCAACTGAAAAAACCAATGTAATTTCATTTGCTACTTAATGGGCTCTTTGTGGAAAAGTGCTCTTTGTGGAAAAGACTAATTGAAGCTAAAAAATTACATGCAATTTTCTAGTACAGGATTCCCCCCACCCCCACTTTGTTTTTCAGTTTTGCACAGCCCGCTTTGTCCAGTGCTAGATTTTGTCTGCTATTTTTCTGTTTGCTTTTCTACTTAATGTCCCCCATCATCTGGCTTTTGTTTCCTTTGGTATTAGTATAATAGTGTTCATCAGCTGAGAGGGCTTATTCACCTCAGTGAAAATGCCCTCTCTGTGAATCCTGCATTTCCCTACGAATAGAGAGAGTCAGGTCAGGTTTAGTTGGCTGAAAGGCAGCATATTTTTCTACCTATTCCCTTCGTAAGAGGAAAATGGAAGCTGTTTGCTTTACTCTGCATGAAGCAAATCCTGACAGTAGAAGGAAATTTTGTTATTGCAAGAAAGCCATAAAAATTCAAATGTTTCTTAGCAGAATGTAGCACGAGGGCCATGTAAAGGAGACCACGCCTTTAAAGGATCATCCGCTGCTACTTGGCATGACAATGACAGGTCACCTACATGTTAGGAAATGCCTCATTCAGTGAAGCAGGACATAGTAAGGCACGATGTCATCGGCCATCACTCCTCTCACCACGCCATCCATCACCTTCCTTCTTTCCATCTACTTGTTATACATCATAATAACATGAGTCTTGCAAAACACCTTGGGGAAGTTGTCACAGTTCTGCTTGGCTGTAGATACCACCTCTCCGATATTAATTTAATATTTTCTGCAAAGTGACTTCCACTTATTAAATTTACTTTTAAAGGGAATTTTACACCACTATGAAAGGTTGCAAATCAAAATCCTTTGCCATAAACAGAAGGTATCAGTAACAGTAAATAATGGGCAGTGGAATCCTTGACCTCTGTTTGCCTGGAGATCTTCTCTCTGATGGCAAAAATAACTCTATCTGGTGGCTGCTTGTATATAGGAGTTTTTCCCCAGTTCTCGTGCTCTGTGTGGGTGAACTTGAAATTAGTTTTCGGGTCATCTCTCACACCCAGTCAGGCAGCAGGTGTCCCTACCTTGTAAAGAATGCCCACAATAAAATCATGCCACACTGGGAAACACTGCTTCCAACAGTGCTTTATAAAGCCAGCTGTCTTTTATAGTGAGATTTTAGAAGCATCATCTTTAGAATCAGGAATAAAACAAGTTTGCTGCCTTCTCCACTTCTCTTCAGCCTCTTCCTAGAGGTCCTAGCCAGCACAGACCGAAAAGATAAAGAAATACAATGTATGAGGATTGGAAAGAAGGAAGCAAAATAGCCATTGTTTCCCATAAAATTTTTGTCTGCATGGAAAACCCAAGAAAATCTATGGTCCGGTGATTAGAATTAGTTATGAAGTTCAGTGGAGGTACCGCATTTAAGATCAATATACAAAAATCAATAGCATGTCTATATACCAGAAACAAGCAATTTGAAATTGTGATTTAAGAAAAGTTGTATTTATAATATCACAAGAAATTTAAGGCACCTGGAGAATATATTCAGTAAAAGAGATGGCGGGAATATAAAATTTGATTATAAAGGACATTAAAAAGATACATATTCAAAGGCTTATTACGAAAAATACAATTCTTGATTATTTTCTCCTCAGAAACAACCATTTCCACTTCTTTGAACTGATTAGTTTAATATTTATCTCCATATTGCTACATAAATACCACTTGTTTATGCATAAAACTGAAAAAATGAGTAGCAAGTTAAGCCATCTATGACAATCTGTTGATTTACTAAGGAGCCATGAGGATTTGGCCTCTTTTCCTCTCATGTACACCCCCTACACACACACACACACACACACACACACACACACACACGTACACACAGCACTTTTCCTTTGTCAACTACAAATTTCCTTTTTGTACAATGATTTGTTTTTCCTGGAGCCCATTGCTTTGTTTTATTCCTTTGCTTAGTTTTCTGTTTTCATGACAATTTTAACCCCCAAACTCTTACCAACGGTATTACTCTTTTCGCAAAATATTTAGACTCATTGGATATTCTTTGAATTCCTTCTTTTGAAAAAGTCCCTTCTGGAACCTTCAAACCTGCTCCAAGCAAGCCTCCCTTCTTGTGAGTCTGGTATGCCACTGCCATCCTGGGGTCTCCTTTCCCAACTTCCTGGAGAGCACCTGCCTCTCCCCGGGGCTGGATTTCCTGCCTCCTGGATCCCGGTTCTCTCTGTTTCTTGGTTGATTGCCTGTTTGGGTTGGGTACATCCTTTAGCAGATTACCGAAAAAGCAAGTATCAGACCTTATGTGCCCCCAATGCATTTATTCTACTTTGTCTTGGTATAGAACTCTAGGCTGCTCATCATTTTCCTTTAAAATGCAGATGGCATTGTCCTGTTGCTTGTAGTTTCCAGTACTGCTGCTGAAAAATCTGAAGCCTTTTTATTTCCTCATCCTTAAGATGTGGCTTCTTATTTTTTTCTCATGGGGTTTAAGAGTTTTATTTTTATTGTTGGTATTCTGAAATTCTATGATGATCAGCCTTGATGGATTTATTTTCATCCATTGTACTAGACATTTCAATTCCCAAACACATGTCCTTCAGTTCTGAAAAACGTTCCTGAATTATTTCTTATGTTGAGTTCTTTTCTTCTGCTTTCTGTATCCTCTCTGTCTTGGAGTGCCGTTATTTGGATTTTGTGCTTCTTAGACTGGTTATCTAATTTTCTTATATTGTCTCCCCCGTTACACATTTCTTTATGTTTATCTTCTACTCTCTGAGAAATTTACTCCAGATTATTTTCCTCTGTTTGTATGGCCTCTATCTGCCATACTGGTGACTTTCCTTAGTTGTTTTACAATTCTTGACTAGCTGCCTACGTTTAAGAGTGAGTGACTAAAAGTGGTTTTGGCATTTGAGTTTATGGGAGGTGAAGAAGCCTCTTGTCTGTGATCTTCATTGTAGGGGATCTCGGTGGACTTTTTATTTGAGGAATCCCTGATATGATGTCTTCAGATCTTTTTTCTTAGGTGGGTCACGTTCTCTAAAGAAATGCTAATTGGGTTCTTCCTGGTGGGTTGATGCCTGATTGCCAGTATTTTGGGTGCCAAATTGTAGAAGAGAGCTGGGGATGCAGGATGACGATGCTCACTTAATTCCTCTAATACCCACTTTCTCAACTGTGCTTAGTTCTTTTCACATAGTGACCCTCTGTTTCACCCTCTCTAGGGCATTCATCTTAGGTCTCATGAGGGAGGCAGAGGGGCAGTTGTCTTGTGAAAATCGAGGGACAGATCTTGGATTATGACTGCTTTTTAAGACTTTCAGTTAATTCTCTTTATTTTATCCTGTCCCTTTTCTAATTCCAATTTATAGGTATTCAGTGCTGCCAATTCCTGGGCCTTTGGGTAATTCTGTAATGATAATTGGGTTAGTTCTTGGTTTTATCTGCTGCTAGCTTAAGATTGAGTCTTCTTGGGTATGCTGAATCATTTCCTTCTCATGCATACCTTTCCAAATTGTAATGTAGGTATCTCTTTTCTTATATGTTTGTCCTTGTGGATTTATACCTTTGAAAAAATAACCTTAGTGTGCTTTAAGTGGGCTCAAGAGAGAGTGAAAGTTGATGCAGATGTTCAATTTACCATGTTAACCTGGAAATCTTGTCTTTGTATATTTATGTGGTATACATGCTGTCTAGAAGGCTTTATCCTCTCCTCTTTGTTGGGCTAATGCCTACATAAGGCCTTAGCTCAGACCTCACTTACAAAGATCATTATTCCCTATTCCCTTAAACTTAATTAAGTCCCTATGGTATATTCTTTATTTCCATTGCACATTATAATTTTCCTTCATGACACATATTTCATTTGTTTGTTTGTTTGATTAGTGACAGTCTTCTTCACTAAACTAAATGCTTCATAAGAGAAAAGACTTTTGCTTAGTACAGCTCATTGAATAGCATATATTGGTTATTGGTTATACAATTAAGCAAGAGAATGCGGTTGAACTGGAAAAATTCCATCACCATCACTGGCAGAATGACTCTTGGTTCATGGTCTGTGAGTAGCACAGGTTGCTTTTTTTCCCATATAGAGAGGATATGTCAGGAAGGAGGAAGAAGTTAAAAATTGTCCAATATTATTGAGACATCAGGTAAATGAGAGTTAAATGTTTCCATTGGATTTAGTGACTTGGAAGAAATTGGAGATTGTAGCAATCAGTTGTGTGATGGATGTGGAAGTCAGAATGGAGGGGATTGATGGGTAAAGTGGAGACAGGCAATGAGCATGAACAAGACTTTCAAGGAGTATCTGTGAAGAGGAGACAAGAAACTCAATGTAGAGACTGAAAAATTTTTTAGGTGACAGAAATGTGAACGTTTTAAAAGCTGATGGTTTAACCCACTAGTGGATAGATGGAAGAGAGAGAAGAGAGGAGGGATAATGGATAGTGTGAGGATTCTGAAAAGGCTTGGAAATGAGATCCAGAGCCCAGGTATAGGGACTGACTCTAGAGAGGAGTCAACACGTTCTGTAGTAGATGGAGGTATAAAAAGAGAAAATGGGAGTTGATGTGTTTAGTAGTAAGGTCTTACAGATGTTTCCATCTGAAGGGTACTTTCTGTGTAAAGGAAGAGATGAGATCTTTTGAGAGTGAGGAGAGAATGGTGAGATGTTTAAGGAAGTGTAAAAGGTTTTATATAATTATTATGGAGTATTGGGGGATCGGTTAGCCAGAGAACCATTGGATTGTTGTGCAGTCTTGAGGCCCCAGTTGAGTTTTTCTGGTTGACTGTATCATGGTACCAGTCTTCTCTGCAGTATGATTTTACTGCACAGTACTCAGCTGCTTGGGTAGGCACTGCGACAGGAGATAATTGGTTTCCCTCAGCATTTGTTTTGCTCGGATCACCAGGTGGGTGCTATGAGGAGATGGAGGGAGTTTAAGAGTTTGTCAAAAAAGTTATTGAAAAGATGGAATATGGAATCTCAGACAATAGGAGAGGAGTGATGTAAGGAACATGAAATGGACAAAGAGAACACAGAGGGGGGTTATAATGAGTCCCAAGAATGTTTGTAAGGGAAGTTGAACAAGCAACATAGAAAGACAGCAGGTTATGGTCAGAGAATAGGATGTGAATTAGTGATTTCTAGAGATTGATAAATGTCAGGTAAGGACTTAGTCCGGGCTATGACTATGGGTAGAAACCACCAAGTCAGAAGGGAGGAGAAAGTCACTGGAAAGAATGAGAGCTACAGACTGAGGGACCAGGGTATTGGGTGGGTCATCCATGTGGTTGTTAAAAGTCATACCGAATGATGGGAAGAATTTGTATGGAAAGGAGCAAGGTGAGCCAAATGCCAGAATACTCAGGAACTGATGGGGAGATGAATGTAATGAAGAGGAAGGGTAGGTGGGAGAGCTAAAAAAGCAGGACCCCGAAGGAGCAGTGATGTTCTTTTTATCTTTACTTATTTTTTCCAAGAGAGTCGGGGAGTAATTGGGAGACGCAATGGGGAGCTTGATATATGAAAAAGAACACCCAGCTTGTGCTGCAGGACAGGGCTAAGCATCCCCATATTCATTCCTTGAGTTGGAACAGGGCAAAGCTAGTTTGGTTGCCATGGTGACGAATGCTATGTCTCCAGGCTCATTATTCCTGTGTTCCAAACTACGCACTTAGCGATAGCGTCTGAATAAATGCAACAAAGCTCTGCATACTGAAAAGGGCACATTCATGTTAAGCAAGGGAAAAAGGTTTTCAATTTTATTCATTAAACTTGAGTAAATAATTTAATATCTTTGTGCGTCAGTCCTCCTAGCTAATGAATAAGAATAAATGCTTAATGGAAAATCTAGCTTAATAAAGTTAACAGCATCAGCTTTACATATAAAGGAGAAAGATGTTGCTGGTATATATGCATGTGAAGGGGGAAATGGAAAGGAAAATAACATATATTAAGCATCTATGTTGGGTCAGTTACTTTAACATAAAATGTCTCATTTAACCCTTGCAACAATCATGTGAGGTGCATAGTATTCGCTTCATTTTATAGATGAAGAATCAGAAAAACAGAGAAGTTAACTAAGACCCCAGTCCACACAGCTGGTAGGATTCAAACAGGATTAATTCTGTTTGGTTCGGGTCCATGATAATCCCATAAAGCTTGCTGGAGATTCATTTATATTGCTTATCCTTCTGGAACATTTAGGTAGTTAAAACATTTGGATAAGATTTGTGCTAAGGTGACACTGACTATATAAAAGAGAGGTTTAAGTACTGTATTAGAATTCCATTGTCTTAAAAACAATCTACTCCCGTAAGGATGTTCATAGTTATGTATTGGAATGGTGTTTAATTAAAAGATGTGAAAAACTTTCAATGCTTGTTCCAAAGTGAGTCCCACCAAGGCAGTCGTTTATCCCCAAGTTGCCATTTCCTGTTATTTAGGTCTGCAGTTGCAAGGTAGACCCTTCAACCCAGACCCTGATTCTTTCCTTCTAAGTATAATGCTTTTATTTGTGTTTACTGGATTTGCTCCAGCTAAGGTGTAGATAAGTGATTGAAAAGGACACATTAAAAATCTATTAAGTGAAATAATAGTAGCCTGAGAATATGGGAAAAATACCCCTACGTAAACTATGGACAATAGTTATAGTACTACTTTAATAATCTTTCATCAATTGTAACAATGTAACTACTGTAAAAAAAATAGAATTACAAAAAAAGTGTACTCATCAATTGTAACACATTTTCCACATCAATGCAAGTGTTGATGGCTAGGTAGTATATGGGAATCCTTTATTTTATGCTGAAGTTGTAAACCCCCAACTTCTCTAATAAAAAATTAAAAAAAAAAAACAGATCACAGGGTCTTATATATCATTTAAAATTCATTAATTCATTTGCCTCAAAATAGTGTTTTTTAATTAAAAGCAGCACTTTGATGAATTTCTAATTTCTGCCTCCAGCAAGGTGGTTATAGTGAGGTTTAAAATAGTAGGAATAACTAGGCACAAGGTAAGTATCCTTGTCACTAAACTTAGCTGTTAGCAATTTTTTTTTAATCCAAGCACTGATTGTTTGGGGTTTCCCCGATAAGACTATCCCAGGTTTATTTTCTCAAATTTGGATTATTTGCCTCTGCCCCAAACGATTTCTCAAGTGTTGTCTCCCTCTGAATTTCCTTCTCCAACTAGCTTTCCCTAATTTAATTTCTCCTATCAAAGACCATATTTGTCTTGTGTTCTGAGTTTTCAGCCTGGCTGTGCTCTCTTTGTTTATAACTAGAACTATCTGAAACCAGAAATTGAAGGATGACATTTCTTTAGGCCTGTATTACTTTATTTTTTTTCTATCAGCCCTCCTCTAACTAATTTCTTGCTTAGAGGAGCCTGGATCTTATTATTACCTGGACATTTTAAATACCATTTAGCCAAAATATCAGATTTATAAACAGAAATGCAACTGTTTTCTTTTTAATCCCTATAAGTAGTAAGTTATAGAAAATAATGTAAACAATTTTAGGATGAGAATCAGGGTCCCAGGTTTGGAGGTAAGATGGTTAAATCAAACAAGAGCCTGAGGCTCCCATCTCAGTTTTCCATTAAGCTTATTAGACACACACACACAAACAGGGAAATAGCAGAAACCTCTGAATTGGAGGCTAAGAATCCAGCATCTGCCAGCTTCCTGAAGAAGTTTCTACTAATTAGAAAGCTAATGGGAACAGAATGAGAATGGACCACTCTCTCTCCTGAGACAAAGCATCACCCTGGCAGGGAGAGGAGGTATTAGCCAACCCGCATTGAGAGTCGCTGATGGGCTGAATACTGCTGGGGAAGGCCAGACAGGGAACTCACTAAAAGCAAATCCCCCGGGCATCCTTGCCTTTGTTTACTTGGAGCCTTAGAAGTCCTGCAGAAATATTCAATTAAGATGGCAACCAAAGAACTGGGAGGTAAAGGCAGAAACTAAATTCATTCCTTGCAAATGAAGTTGAATTAACCTGGGTGGAGAAGGAGGAAGAGACAGGATAAGAGCTCAGAGAAAGTCCTACTTGTGCTTAATTTAATGATAATAATAACCATAATCATTGCATGCTTGACACTTCATTCATACTCGCATTTAATCCTCATGACTAACCTGTGAGGTCAATACTGTTATTCCCGTTTGCAGAGTAAAACACTGAGCTTTCAAGTTGCTTAAGGATGAAGCCTAGTTTTGCAGATGTCCCTCAATGCAGAGCACTTGCTTTTTCCACTAGGTGACGCTATCTCACCTTTGCTTTTTGGAATTTTGCCAGTAATGCAAGTTAGCCTTGAGTACGCCCTAAGACTTTCCAGTTGTCTTATTCTGTGAATATTGCCTTCACTGTGGACTGGATATGTCAATTATTGTACCTTCACTCCTTCAGCTCTTTCTAGAACCGTCTTGTTCACAGCTCCTGCTGTAGGGAAAGCTTTAGTTATTGTGTTCGGTCATAGGTGATCCTTCACCCAGCACAGTCAATTAGACCAGGGCTGGCATTTGATCCAAAGACTGGCCAGTGGGCACTAACATGATTTGGTATGAAAAGATGAACTCAGATATGGTGGTCAAGAGTAGGTTTGCATCTTGACTACCCATCACTACCTATACAAGTGAGGGCAAGATGGAACTTCTAGAATTTTGCATTCTGATTTGCTTCAGGAGACAGAGAGATAGATTAATTAAATAGGGATGTTTGCAGTAATCCAAGTTATTTCTAAGGGCCTCCCACAAAGTCTGACTGATCTTCATGTATGGTTCTTTTTCCTCATACCTGGAACCGTGTAGGCATCTCAATATTGTCTGGAAAAGCATTTCTCAAAGTCCACTATAAGAAACATTGATGCTAGGGTTTATCAGTTTTCCAAAAAGATGCATTCCATGATGAAATAAATCCCAGAATACCATGCTAAATTAGATAAGCTTACTACAGGATTTTACAGAATCTTTCATATGTTAATATGAATCATGAATATACAAAGTGCACACGTTCTAAAAAGTTCTTTAACCACAAACCCTTTATTTTTATAACATCTTCTGGTGTTAGTAGTCCACAAAACAGATTTTAGAAATTCTGAGATTAGAAGAATGGACTGGGGCTTATGGCTAGAGCGGAGCTCTCATTTGGTGAGAGCAAGAACTGCATTTATCCCTGTGAACATTTGGAGGGCAAATTCTGTCTCACAGAAGTGGCAGAATAATGGCCCCAGACACTGTCTATGTCCTAAAATATCACCTCACATAGAAAAGGGGATTCCCCTTGTGCTGAGTCCAGAACAAACTAAGTTTTGGGCCCAGATGGACAACTACATTCTTCTTCACTTTTTCCAAATTTATAGCCACTACCAAAAAAAAAAAAAAAGAGAGAGAGAAACTCTTCTGCAGGATTTACCTCTTTTTCAGTTGAATGATGGTTGTGGCATTCATTTCCTTCAGCAGACACATCAATGCAAGAGGACTAGGGCAAAATGATATAATTATGGTACATTTTTCAAAGTCTAGATTATTCACTTTTATCGGAGATTACTTTGTTGAATTTTAATTAATGGATTTTTTTATTAAAAAGGAAAAATAAATAAAATGCAACTGAAGTACATGCATCCTCATTGTTCTCCAGTACCAGATCTAGAAAGTTATCTTTTGTTTAAGGCTGAGTAAATGAAAAGAATAAATAAACCTGGGTTCTGTGAACAAAGTCTACAGCCAAAGGATGGAAAGCAATATTCTAAGAAGTTGGCAGATAAGCTCCGATATGAAAAAGATTTGCTTCAGGAGACAGAGAGATATGGTTTATGATATTTGCTTCCTGTTTTCAAAATGGTTAAAAAAAATACAGGTAGCTCTTAAAGAAGGAGAAAGTTGTGAGAACAGACTATGTGAAAATAGTTCAGTTTAATTAAAGGATTTACAGAGCCAAGCTGTTTTTCTACTCCTTTACAAGCCTTTCTTTAGTTTTCTTTCTTGGATTCTGTTTCCCTTTTTCACATTTAGACATTGGCAAGCCGCAGGGGTCAGTCGAGGACTCCCGTTCCCCATCTAAACTCAGACCTGGGTGATCCGATTTGGTCCCATGACTTGAGATATCGTCAGATGGTGCTCACTCTCAGATTTGTATTCCCAGCCTGACCCTCTCCCCTGAACTCCACATTCATCTAATTATATGTAACTCACCTCCACTGGATATTTAATAAGCATCTCAAACTTCCCATGTCCAGACTGAACCTGCTATTTCCCATCCCTGCCCCACACCCTCCACCTTTCCCATCTCAATAAATGACAATTCTACTTTTTCAGTTGCTCAAGCCAAAACCTAGAAGGCATCTTTGATTTCTCACTTCCACTGCTATTTCACACCCCATTACAGCAAGACCTGTTAATGCCACCAAAATACATCACCAGTCTGACCACCTCAAACTGCCTACACTGCTACCACCCTCATCCAAGCCACATTATTTCTCCCTGAACTGAAATGGTAGACTTCTGATGGCCTCTGTGCTTTTATGCTTTCCTTTTACACAGTCCACCCTTCACACAGCCACCCAAAGTGATCTTTGAAAAAAGCAAATCTGGTCATTTCACTCCCCGATGCTTCCCCTCACATTTAGAGTATAGTCTAAATGACACCTCCATGCCATCTGGTCTCGGCGTGCTTATCCAGTGCTATTTCCTGCCATTCCCGCTAAAATTCATTTATTTTGATACTTGCCTTCCTTCTGTTTCCTGAACACATCAAGCTTGTTCCTACTTCAGCAACTTTGCACTTGCTGTTTCCTTTGCCAGGAAAGCCTTTCCCCATGATCTTCGTACAGTTTAATTCCTTACTCACAAATATCACACCCTCAGAGACACTTTCCTTAACAATTTCACCTTCTTTCCTCATTGTTCTCCATCATCATACCCAGCTTCAATTTTCTTCATAGAATATCACTATCTGTAATTTTATCGTGTATTTATGAGTTAACTCTTTTGTCTGTCTTCTTCACTAACCTGTAAAATCCATAGAAATGAAGATATTGCCTATCTCAACACCTAAAGCAGTAACTGATATATAGTAGGTAGATGCTCAGTAAATATCTGTGGGCTGAATTACCATGCCATGCACTAGGGACACAAAGAAAATTAGTAATGGCAACTGTTTTTGAAGGATATTAGGGTGAGGGAAAAGAAAACCAACTCTGCTATTCGTTAGAGTCCTGTAGGAAAATTTTTACAGTGGAGAGACACTGAGTGAAACCTGGAGGGAAAGAAAGTTTCCTGGAAGAGGTGCCTCTAGGTCTTGAAGGATGAGTCGAGTTAGTCATTCAAAGAAGAAATGAAGGTTAGTCCAGGTCAAAGATACAACCTAAGCAAAGGCACATAGGGGTTTGCACAGAACAAATACAGAATGCTGAGTAATTAAAGCACAATGTATGAGATAAGGAACCAGAAGGAGAGATGCCTAGAGAGGTAAGAGTCAGGTTTTAGAGAGTTTTATCTCTTACAATATAAAGCTTAGATTGTATCAAAGAGAAAATATGGTCAGATAGACATTTAAAATGCATTACTCTCAGAATTATGAAAGGTAAACCTATGTAGGAAATGCAAATATACAAACTCAGAAGTGGTAATAGGTAGGAAGTAAGAACAGGATTTGGTGGTTATTGAGAAGGGCAGGGGAATGAAGGAGAAGGAAGAGTGAAGGTGACTTTCCGAATTTTTATTTGATTTGCTTAGGGTATAGCAGTGCTTGAAGAACAGCTTATACAAGGGGACACTAAGAAGGAAGACGAAGAGTTCAGTTGGGCACATATTAAGTTTTAATGCTCAATGGACTTCCAAATGGCTTTGTTCAGAATGCAGTTGGACATGTAGATCTGAAGTTCATGAGACAGATCAAGATTGGTCATAAAATATTTATAGAAGTTATAATTGACTTACCATAGATTTCACCTATTTAAAGTGTACAGTTAATGGCTTTTAGTCTACTCACAGTCTTTTGATGCCATCATCACAATCAATTTTAGAAGATTTCATCACCTCAACAAGAAACTGTTTACAATCACTCTCCATTTTTCCCCCAAACCACACCATATCCTTGGGCAACCATTAATCTATTTTCTATCTCTATGGATTTGCCTATTCTGGAAATTTCATAAGAATGGAATCAGATAATAGGTGGTTTTGCACTTAGCATAATGTTTTCAAGGTTCATCCATGTTTGTAGCATGCATCAGGACTTCACTCTTTTCATTGCAGAATAATATTTTATTATTATGGTATATTGGGTATAACAGATTTACCAAATTTTGTTTATCCAGTCATCAGTCATCAGGTATTTGGATTGTCTCTACTTGTGGGCTATTATGAATAATGTTGCTATGAACATTTACATACAAGTTTTTGTATGGATTACATTTTCGTTTATCTTAGGTGCATTCCTAGGACAGGGAATGCTGGATCATGTGTTAACTCTATGCTTCACTTTTTGAGAAACTGCCAGACTGTTTTTCAAAGCGACTACACAGTTTTACATTCCCAATAGCGGTGTATTAGAGTTCCAATTTCTCCACATCCTCACCAACACTTGTTATTATCTCTCTTTTTTATTATAACCATCCTAATGGGTATAAAGTGGCATCTCACTGTGGTTTTTATTTGCATTTTCCTAGTGGCTAAAGATGTTGAGCATCTTTTCATGTGCTTGTTGCTCATTTTTTTTTTTTTTTTTTTTTTTTTTTTTAAAGGAAAGACAGAGAGAAGGAAGGAAGGATAGAAGGAAGGAAGGAAGGAAGAAAGGGAAACATTTTTAAACATTTTCTTGTTTTATTGTATTCTGTTTCTCCGTTTTTGTTACATGGGCTGGGGCCGGGAATCGAACCGAGGTCCTCCGGCATAGCGGGCAAGCACTTTGCCCGCTGAGCCACCGCGGCCCGCCCCTTGTTGCTCATTTTTATATCTAATTTACAGAAATGTTTATTCAAAGCCTTTCCCCATTGTTAAGTTGCGTTGTCTTTTTTGTTGAGTTGTGGTTTTTTTTTTTTAAATATATTCTAGATGCAAGTGCCTTTTTAAAGTGTATGTTTGGCCATATAATTTTGAGAATAATTGAATCGGTCAAAGGAGATAGGTACAGTAAGACTTGCAGGGAGAAGAAATGAAGCAACACAATTTAAGGGGTGAGAAATAGAGGTATCATAGAAAAAAATAGGACAGTGTTGCCAGAGAGGGAGAAGAAAGTACTTCCAGGGAAAATATAATTTCAAGAAGCGCATCACACACAGCATTGAATGTAGCGGAGAAGTGTGGATGGGCCATCCACAAACGCATTGCAGGATAATGTCATCACAAAGATCACAGAAAGACTGAGCCAGATATCTATATTGGATGAAAATGGGAGAGTGACTCACAATCTGTGAGATTACAAATAAGAAGGGTCATATAAACCTCAAAGGATGAGGGTTTTTTACACAATTGGGGGTATGATAATTCACTCTTGTTCTAGAAGACTCTAGACTAGAGAATGTGAATATCTGAGGAATGGGAGGAAATGGTATTTCATTTAAGATTTCATTTAAGACCAGACTGTGGGAGACACAAGGAAATATATTTGCCATGGATTGTGGAATGAAAAGGCAAAATTGAAACTAGACCAAGGCAGCCAACTGAAAATATGCTTTGGTGACAGTTAATAACAAACTTGACATTGTGCAAAATTGCATCCATGATGAAGACAAAGGCTTAAGAAACAATCTCAAATACACAGAAAATGAGAAAGTCCTGAATATGATAAAAGATATCTAACTTTTGAATAACAGATGTTTCCAAGGAATGCTTACTGTTAATAGTATATGAGGCAATGTATGTAAAACTCCTGGTGAGTACTCAAATATTTGTGGACATTATTCATATTTTCATAAAGGAACACTGAACAAATGTGCTGTTTTTCACCAGTACAAAAGTGTGTACACGCCTTAGCAAGGTTTTCAACTGAGGCAGGCAAAGTTCAAGCTAATGAGATCAAGAATAAACCAGCTAGATCAAAGACATCTCAGAAAAAGCAAGCAGCTCTCAGGGTTCTAAAGTTAATAAATTGAACCAAATTCCTTCTCAAATCCTTAACATTAACCCATAATATTTTCTCCATGTCCCTCATGTTCTTGCATATGCTGGAGGTCATTTAGCCAAAGTGGCTAAAAAATTTTCACCCTGATTTAGTACCTTTGCTAGTAAAAATGTTGACTATTTTAAGGTCATATTAAAAAGAAGGCCATGCTTGGTTGGTGGGACTCCTGGCATTCCCTTGCTTGCTTTACCTGCACTCCCTGGAGTCCTAGGATATGGGGTTCTGGTAAATAGCTAGTTTAGAGATCATTCAGTCTTGGAGAAGTTAGCTACCATGTCAGGAGGACACCCAAGCAGAGAATAAAGAGACCCACTTGGCAAGAAACTGAGACTTCCTAGCAAGATCCATATAGGAAACAAGACCTCTGCCAACAGCCATGTGACTGAGCCATGTTAGAAGCAGAGCCTCAGCCCCAGTCAAGCCTTCAGATGACGGCAGCCTCTGCTGACATCTGACTACAACCACATGAGGAACCCTGAACCAATACCACTCAGATAAGCTACTCCTAAATTCCTGGCCCACAGAAAATGTGGTGTAAGAAATGTTGTTTTAAGTCACACACATAGGAAAGCCATGAGTAAGGTATCATGTTTTCACTTATCCATTTGAGGCCTGGGGTTAAAAAAAAAAAATTGGGAGAATGGCTTTCTTATCAGTGACTAAAATTGATAAGGCATTGGTGGTGAATATTTTAAGCAGAAAGAAGTTTTATAGTTTTCAATACATGAAGAGGTGCTTCCTTTTTGAAAATGATCAATACTAAAAAGAGGATAAAGAAAAAATTCTTTATCTAAAAACAGAAGTTTGTTTGGAGATGAAATGTATAAGTCTGGTTCCTGGCAAAATTAATGAAAAACTGTTTAGGTATATTTACTGAAATATTAAATTTCAACAATAAAAAACAATAGTAAAAGCATATAATCAAGTAAATAAGAAAAATTAAGTTAACTATAAGGCAGTGTGACTGTGGCTCAGTCTGTCATGCCGAAGACCTGGGTTTGATTCCCGGGGCCTGCCTGTGTAAAAAAAAAAAAAAAAAACATTTTTTAAATTAAATTAAATTACCTAAAAGGAAGAAAATTTGGTGGGCTTTCATTTCTCCATAACATTCAGTATCAGAAAAGAGCAGAAAAAAATGTAGGGGGTTCTGTGGAGAATATGCTGCCACCCAAAAATTCTCTATTCTTTAAATGTTACTTTTGATGAATGATTAAAAAAACAGTCTCAGGCTTTGAGTTCTTAGAACATATGGCAAAAGTTTCCCTGACTGAAAAATTTACTGTAAGCATGATTACTTACTGTATCAAGTATGACATATGGATTATATTCATAAAGAAATTGTATTTCTGTCTTCCACTCTGTCTTTAAATTTTTCAGAAGGTCTGGTTTGTCCCCTCCTGTGGAATGGAAACCTAGGCAGCTCTGTATCTTCCCTGATAACTCTGATGTAAGAAAAAGTTTTACAATCACTTTTAGTCTCAAAACTCAGTCTCATTTCAAAATCTGGATGCCCAGGACTGCCCTAGTAGTTCAGGCTTGATTTAGAATTGAGGTTCCTTTCTGTCTCTCACCTTGACGAAATCTGCTTCAGAGTGAAACATTCATCCGAGGAAGGAGTGCGCAGTCTCCTTCCACACCGAACGCTTCTCCTCCTCTTCCCTCTTATCAATGGTGATACCTGAGCTGGTGCAAGGAAAAGGAAGGAGAGGATAGAAGAACAGGAAAGTTCTGATTTCTAAGAATCTGGCTTCATCACTTTCTGGATTTGGCAGATATTTAAAGCATGTAGACACAAATGAAATGACCTAGTAGTTATGAAAGAAAATGCAATAGTCACAGTTGGTTTAGAAGGAACCCTTTTATTAGTTTTTAAAATAAACAAGCAGATTAAATTAATAAATGTGGGGCAAAGGAAAGCCAAAAGGTAGGTAGGAGAAACAAGGGGATGAAGCCCTGGTCTGCCATGCCTTGCTCTTCAGGCATACACACGGGCTACCTGTTCAGCCAGGCTGTCTACCTGGAGCAGCCGGGTCAGCTCACACTGTAGGACCCCAGCCAGCTCTAACTCCAGGTGGAATCTGTAGGGCAATAGGTGAAAAAAAAGTTTTTTTTCATTTTTAATGTTTTTTAAAAACATTTTTATTAATAAAACCAATCAACATACAATATGAACATTTTTTTCATCACATAGTTGATATTCATCATCATGATCATTTCTTAGAACATTTGCATCAAATCAGAAAAAGAAATAAAAAGAAAACAGAAAAAAATTCATACATACCATACCCCTCATCCCTCCCTTTTAATGATCACTAGCATTACAATCTACTAAATTTATTTTAACATTTGTTCCCCCTATTATTTGTTTATTTTTAATCCATATGTTTTACTCATCTGTAATAGGTGAACTTTTAAGTGTAGCTATTATCATGCTCTTTCTCCTGTCTTAGGTAGTAGGCAGCTAATAAAAGCCAATCCTTTTGTGTAGGGGATTCATAGGACATACACTGGCTGCAAAACTCAGTTTTTCTGGGGTGGGTTGGGGAAAGGACAGTTCAAAATGAAAATGTAGGGCTCTTGTTGGAATTATTATTAAGAATTTCAGGATGGTGACAGCATCATCAACTCAAATATGGGGCTCTTCGAAGGATGCGGTCCTGGGTGAAGCTGATACTGGCTGGGATTTACTGGCTGCATTGTACCATGGCCCATATTTCCAAACTGTTAGAGGCCAAAATGACCTCAGCTTCTAAGTCATAATAATTTAAATACCATTAATTAGTTGAAAAAACTTTTATAGTTGATCATGGACAAAACATGAAAGAGTCCATTGAAAGTTGTTAATTTTAACAACTCTGACCATGTAAATTATAACTGCTAAAAATGACGTGTAAGTGTGCGAGGAAAAATAGCTGGTAGACAACCTCATTTCATAAAGCACACATCTAGAGTTACTGTAATAAATTCATGGATTAAGAAGATTTAAGTATACGAAAGTTTTAACATTTCCAAAGAAGAACTAAAACCTAATAATAAAGAGATCAAATATTTAAAGGAGGAGGGTTAGCAGAAATGAACAAAAACTCACCTTTTAAGTCAGAGAGTACAAAATATTGTGTAAATTGGCAATAAAAACATTGTCTAAATAAAGTGAAGAAAAAGATAAGTCTACTAACTGGAGTAGCAGAGATAAATGCCAAAAGATCTAAAAGGAGACATTCTGTATCTAGACCCTGCCAGTGTTTTTTGTCCTTCCACAATTTTTCCTTTTTTAACCGGGTGCCCTATTGTTTAATAAAAATAATTTTGAAGAGTCAAGGAAAATTATAAAGCAAAATATGGTATAAATTTAGTTGTCCCAATATGCCTATGGAAATAGATGATGCATATTCCTTTTATTTAGTACTAGCATCCAGCCTCCAGGTGGACAGAACTGTTTAAAGACTTTCAGTAGTTCAATGACAAAAGCTTATATAAATCATTGATTAAAAGGCATACTCTATCACTAGATAAAAAGAATAAAATCCAGTAATTTTTACCTCATTAAATGTATGTCATATAAAATTACAAAACATAGAAATAAAAGCACAAAGAGAAGCTACATCAGGATATGTACATACAAAAGAACAAAGTCTTAAAGAAAAGAAATGAAATTAAAGAAATAAAAAGACTGTTCTTCATTTGCTTTCAATTGCCATGATACCAGATTAAAATAGTTTTAAAAGTACTGAATATGGCTGTAATACTAAAACCAAGGAAATATTTTGACATCATTCCACAGACTTCAAGAAGTATCATATTAAAATAGAATGGTTTAGGAAAAAGGGAATAAGACCCAGACTTCTTACATGGTATAAAAGGTCCAATATCATTTAACCTTTGTGTATAACTTCAACCTTATGTTCTATGTTTCTTCCTTTCCTTTATTCCACCACCATACTTGCTTGCTTTCTGTTCTTGAACATGCCAAGCTTGTTCTTCGTGTAGGGCCTTTGCATTTGCTGTTTCCTCTCCCTGGAATGCTTTTCCCCTGGACACTTCACGGCTGGTCTCAAGTCAGAGGTCGACTCCTCTGCTGGTAGACCTGGTGGTCAGTATCGTGATGCCCTGTTTTATTATTTTCTTCATTGCATTTCTCACTGTCTGAAATGATCATGTCATTTATTTGCATGTTTCTTTATTTTTTATCTTTTCTAATGAGAATTTAAATTACTTGATAGCAGGGATCTTGATGTTTGTATACACTGATCTCTTCCTGTATCTGACATAAAGCAGGAAGCTGAAAAAAATATTCACAGAATGGATGAATGAGTCTGGAGTTCAATATACTACTCCTATTCCCAAAGAGAACATTTCAGAGGATGGGTGAAGTGTTCAGGGTTGGGCTAGTTGTGAACCAAAAATGTAGGTATTTCAGGAAAAGACAAAATCCCTTGAGACTAATGATATCTATAAAACATGATAGAAGTCACCAGTCTTGTTCTCCTGACCTTGAGGAAAGTGAAAGGGGCTAGACCAAAGATAAAGAAAGGGAGGAACAGTTTAAATGTAGGACCTCAAAAAACTAATGCCCAGTGACATACATGGGGCTTTATATCAAATGATGTGGTACATCCCTGAGACATGATCTGAACCCTGAGAGTGTCCTCTGCACAGGAACAGATGTGCCTCTGACAAGGTGGACGGCTCTGCTGTCGGAGTTTAAGGAAGTTGTAGACCAAGAGAAAAGAAACAGAATCTACCATAGCAACTGTTCAGCTGATCTCTCTACCCTTTTCCTGCCTGCTGAAACAATGAACAAAAAAGTGAAAACAACCAAAAGTTTGTCTACAAATATTGGGAGATATATAAACAAGGGCCAGATAAAACGAATGAAGGAGTCAAGAAGTTGGTGCCCTATAGTTTCAGATCTAATAGACAGCTTAGGTATTATTGCTTCTGTTAAAAGCAAAAAAGCTGAAATATCCCAGAAAAATGGTTAACTGAACATGGGGGATTGACCCATTCCAACTCTTACGCTTTTAGTTTAGAAATTGACAGTGTTGTTTTTAATTTGCTTTTAATATATCTGCAGTTTAACACACACATGTTTGTATATTAGAGAACTAATTTGTGCTTTTTATAACACTGTTAGCTTTTGGCCCCAATACCATTATTTCTCCACTGATTTGTACTACTCTGTCATTACAAACACTTTCTTCAAGTAGGTCTGTTTCTAGGCTCTAAACTGTTTCATTGGTCAATTGGTTGATCCATAAAATAAAATTTGTATATTTTTCTCCATAATGAGAGTATTATATATTGAAAAATATGAAAAGCACAAATAACCCAATGAAAAATGGGCAAAGGCTGCAAATTAGGCAATTCATACACGTGGAACACTGTGGCCTGTAAACATATGCGAAGGTGTTCATCCCTACTGATAACCAGGAAAATGTAAATTTAATCCTAATACCATCTAACTGGTAACCATTATAAAATTTGAGGTTATCGAGTGTTGGAAATGATGCTGAACTCTTAAACTACTGATGGAAGTATGGATTGATACAACCACCGATGAATATAATTTAATATAGTTGAAAATGTTCATATACTAATACCCAGTAATTCTATTTCATCACCCAGAAACTCTTGCACGAATTTATAGATGTTGATTATTGTAAAAAAACCAAACAGTTGTCCTCAGAAGAGGACGGATAAACTGGGAATGCATGGGAGAATTGGGCTCTGAGGGGCAGTTCGTAGCCTGCAGAGAGTAGTAGCAAAGCCCAGCAGACAGAGCTGTGACAGACAGTAGATATTCAATCAACCCTAAAAAATGGGGCCTTGGAGGCACTTTAATTTTTTGGAATCATTCAGCATTTAAAAATATCAACTCTTCACTCAAACACTAATGACTGATAAAAGCAAGTTATGAAAGTAAGATATCATTCATACAATCTTTAAGAACACAAACTGATAGTATATATTGTTTATGACTACATATATGAGTAGTACAAGAAAAAATTACAAAGGAATGACAAACATTAACTTTAGAATAGTTATCTCTGTGTAGAAAGGGGGAGAGAAAGAAAGAGGAAATGGGGTAGACGTTTTCTGTAAAATTTTATCTTAGAAAAAAGAAAAATAAAGCCGATGTGGCAAAAATCAATACCTGTTAAATATGGGTAGTTATAAATAGATGTGACTGTTATAATATTTTCTGTATGTTTGAACTTTTTCATAACTTTTTTAAAAAGCTTTGATTGGTGCTGATGTATTAGTAGATATTTAGATGAAATAACACAACAGACTTCTATCTAACCTAACTCCATTTTACATCTAAAAACAAAATGTTTTCAAAGTTTAAATAATTATGGAAATTTCCAGGAATATAACCTTGGTGTGAATCAAAGCAAGACTGGATTTTAATTTGTTCAGAATTTTAATGATTTTTTTTCTCATTTTGGAATAAAATTCATTATGGCAATGATGCTAGTGGTATTTGATTCACAATACAAAACGCCTGTATCAGTTCAAATTGTAGTGCTTACATTTGTGGTGATTCCAATATATGTGCAAGCAAATCACTCTTTCACTCTTTCATTATGTCATCTAGAGTAATCATCACTAAGCATTACCATATTGACTGTCACTATATTATTGCAATTTATTTATGCTATTTATACTAATCATAATTATGTAATTATAATTATTAGAATTATGTTCATTTTACCTATACATGTTAGCTAGGGCATATACTTATTTTTTAGGAATTCTGCATGCAGGGGGATTATATTATCTACGAATTTCATTGCAGAACTGGTAAGGCATGTCTGAAAGGGTAGAAAAGTCCTGATCTGTTCCTCTTCCATCTTTCTAACAATCTCCCCATTAACAGACTCTTCAAGAAATGAAGTCCATTAAGACAAGGGAAGGAGAGAGGGCGGTGTAGGGAGATGAAAAGGGGTGTGTGGATTCTCCAAGTCTGGGAAGATGATTGACAGTTTTTGTGCTGGTGGAGACCTGCTCTCCTTTCCCTCTCCCATGCAGCTCTTGGGTGCAATGTGGATGTTTGGGAGAGGACAGCTCTGAGGGGCACCTTGCAGCCTGCAAGCAGTAGCAAAGTCCAGCGGGTGGGGCCATATGATAACTCCAACCTTAACAAAAGGGGATTTGGAGGTGCTTTAAATTTATTTGGGGGAAAAAAATTAAGAAAATGGAAGGTCACATGAAATCAATTCTATTTATTGAGGATAATGAAAGGATAGTTTCACACAGTTTAGTAGAACAGGAAAAACTTAGTATCGTTGGCACTGTTTCAAAGTCCTTGGGTAATTCTAGCTTCAGGAAATTTCTCAACAACTATCTCTTTACTTGGGCCTGGCCTGGCCTGCTGCCATTTCTCATGGCTGGCCTCCACCCTTTCTGTTCAAATTCTTATCTCTCCTTTCATCTCGTTCTCAGGCACAAAAACTTCTGTCTCCTCTGTCCACATATGAAATTGAAAATTCCCTGTTTTCTTGCATGGCAAGTAAATTTTGTAAATCTTTGTCTCATTTGCTACTATTACAGAACACTGCTGGAGTCAGCTTTGCATAGATGAAAAGGTTCATGAAAGCGTTTCTTCCCTCATTAAAAGTTACTTTGCTCCCAAATAAATTAATTAGCTTACTCCCCTAGAATGAAAACTACTGACTGCTGAGTTTTGTGGGAGGTGGAGGGCCAGGGGAGGGTAGCTTATAGAAATGTAAAGAAACGTTTCAGATAAATAAAACATGTTTCTGCATGGAAACACTCCATACTGAAAAAATGTCAATTCTTCCGAAATTGATGTCAACACCAAAATAAAATTCCGATGAATCAAATGTTAAATATTTTTAAACTCTCTATAAAATTAGATTATAATCAATTTGTATAGTTATGCAATCTCTGAAGGGAGTAGAATATTTTAATACAAAGGAAAAAAAAAAACAAAGGAAAATTTTGACTGTATAAGTAAACATCATTATATTTAAGAAACATAAAAATAAAGTAGTTAAAAATTTCATGGCAACATGATAGCAAAGATTTACATCTTAATTTAATGAAAACCTCATATAAATGCAAACAAAGCAGAAAGACACCAGTATATGGAAGGAGAAAATTTGTGCAATTAGCTAAAAAATAATAATGCATATATAGGGGAATTGTTCAAGTT
The DNA here is from genome assembly GCF_023851605.1 of Tamandua tetradactyla. NCBI lineage: Eukaryota > Metazoa > Chordata > Mammalia > Pilosa > Myrmecophagidae > Tamandua > Tamandua tetradactyla. Next base: position 120,369,630 of record NC_135327.1, on the reverse strand, counting down.
CTAGTAATCAGATGAATTCAGATTTGAAAAACTGAGACCAATTTTAACTTCTAAACTAATAAAAATTTTTACAAAATATATAATAACATATTAGTGAGTAAAATAGCTATTCTAGTGATCAGTAGGAGATATGTAAATTTTTTTTATTAGAGAAGTTGGGGGTTTATAGAACAATCATATATAAAATACAGGAATCCTACATAGTACCTGTTCTAGTTTGCTGGCTGCCAGAATGCAACACACCAGAGAGGGATTGGCTTTCAATAAAAGCAGATTTATTTAATTAACATATAATTCTTCAGAGGAAAACTTTCAACTGAAGTTCTTTCTTATGTGGGAAGGCACAGGGTAATCTCTGCGGGCCTTCTCTCCAGGCCTCTGGGTTCCAACAGCTTTTCCTGGGGTGATTCCTTTCTGCATCTCCAGAGGCCGGGGCTGAGCTGTGAGTGCTGAGATGAGATATGCTGAGCTGTTTGGGCTGTGTTACACTGAGGCTCTCATTTAAGCACCAGCCGATTAAATCAAACATCATTCATTACAGCAGGCATGCCTCCTAGCCGACTGCAGATGTAATAAGCAACAGATGAGCGTCACATGCCGTTGGCTCATGTCCACAGCAATAAAACTAGGTATCTTCACTTAGCCAAGTTGACACTTGAATCTAACTACCACAGTACCCCCCACCAACACATTTGTGTGGATCATTTCTTACAATTGATGATAATGCATTTTCATAATAATGTTTTAATAATTGTACTATTAATTAAAGTCCATGGTTTTACTCAGGGCTCACTGTTTGTGTACTGTTGTTCCATGAATTTTTCCTTTCAATTTTTATTCTGTTACCATATATACAATTTACCATTTCCCCTTTTAATCATATTCAGATATATATTTCAGTCCTGTTAACTTCATTCACAATATTGTGTTACCATCATCATCATCCATTACCAGAATTTTTCCATCATTCCAAATGGGAACCCTGTACATTTTACATCTTAACTGCCCATTCCCCATCCCCACTTTGTCCCCTGGTAACCTATATTCGAGATTCTGACTCTATGAGCTTGCTTATTCTAATCGTTTCAAATTAATGAGAACATACAAATTTGTCCTATTGTGCCTGGCTCATTTCACTCAACATATGTCTCCAAGGATCATCCATGTTGGCAAATTATGAGGACTTCATTTTACAAAAGTAAATATTACTTTTGACAATTATTCATGAATTTCCTAAAGATGGTTCAGGTGTTTCAGCTTAGTAATTCTACTATGGGGGAATTTATCCCAAGTAAATAATCCCAAAATTTAATACGTTATTAATTGTGGCATTAGTTACAAGATCAAAAATTTGGAAAAAAACGTCACGTTTGACTTAAGTGAAATTGTTAAGAAAGCACTCTATGGAGTATTCGTAGTTATTTTAAAATATGTTTTCAAGGATTGTGTAATAACATGGAAATGATTATGATATAATAGCAAAGAAAAAGCAATGTTGGTAAAAAAAAATGTTAAAATAACTATAAGCTAATTGGTAATTAGGTAACCAAACATTCAAACACAATGAGATGCTACTACACGACCCATGGGATTAGTAAAACTAAATAGACTAAAAATACAAATGTGGATGAGGAAATGGTACAAGGAGAACTCTCACACCTGGTTTGTAGGAGTGTAAATTGGCACAATCACTTGTTTGGCTTCATCTAATGAAATTGAAGGTAGGTATACACAAAACCCCAGCAATTCTACTCATAGATATGGAACCTAGAGAAAGCCTTAAACATGAGCACCAGACTACCTGTCCAAGAACGCTTATGGCCCCACTGTATGTAATAGCCTGAAACTTGTATAGAAGGAGAAAATTTGTACAATTAGCCAAAAACTAATAATACATATAGGGAAAATGTTCAAGTTCTGGTAATCAGATGAATTCAGATTTGAAAAACTGAGCCCAATTTTTACTTCTAAACTAAACTTGAAATGTCCATCACCAGTAGAATGAATCATTGTGGTTTACTCAGGCTGTGAGATGGAATACAACAAAATGAAAAAAACAAGAGCAAGACAACGCAGATGATCTTCACAAACAAAATGTTGAGTGAAAGAAGCAAGTCATAAAATATGTGTTTGAGTCCACAAAGTTCAAAAATAAGTGAAACAATTATCTTGTTTAGGGATTTATACAGAGGTGGCAAAACTATACAGTTCCCTTTGGCAGGACTGATGGGTTCTGATGGGTGGAAAACGTGAAAATGGAAGACTTTATGGGGGCTAGCAGTGTTCAATTTCTTGACCTGGGAAATTGTTATATAGGTTATGGTTTTACAGTTACTTTTTTACACTGTATATATGTTGTTTAACATGGTTCATAATGCATGCTTTATTTTCACATTAACAGTATTTTTTAAAAGTCTCAAGAATTTATGTTTACGGTCTCTAATTTCTTGAGTAAATCACAAAATCTATCGCCTCAAAAATGTAGTCAAAGTATCTACATTATATACCACTTGGAAAAGTTACATGAAAGGCACAATTCAAGTGGAAAAGAAAAGATTTCCTAGTGAGCAAAGGAAAGTGTGTAGCATATCTAGTTGTACCAATAGGTCAAAGATCAATTGTAAATGTCCAAGTACATTAAAAAATAAGGATGTGGTTTGTTCCAAGTCAGCCTGTACAATTTTCAACCTGACCCTTCGATTCCCTTCCTTGCTGGAACTTCTCTAGTATCTGAAGCTACTCTGCAGCTGGCTTCTGGGAAGACGTTCTTATTCATTCCATTTCACTCCAGAGCAAAAACAGTCTGACCTGAAAAGAGACCTGACCCAGAATGCCTCCAGGGCAGAGCACTGATGGACACAGATGGCCCCTTCAAAGACGAGCTTTGGTTATAATTCTGCTTTCTGCAAGTTGGGAGCACAGCAGTCTCCAAGTTGGCAATGCAGTGTGCTCTTGGAAACCTCACTGGGAGGTTTGTCCAGGATACTGAGCATGCTTGCAGGAATATTGCCTTTTTCACAATGTTCCATAGGATCAGGGGAAGCCATAAATAAGGACATAAAGGCACCGAGACATACCGAACAGATTTTTTTTTAATTAACAAAATATAAAGTGATTTCTCATTTACTTTCAAGCTCTCACATACTACAGGAAAGCAAAGTCCAGAAAAGTTTTCTTCCAGAAAAATAATATGGAGGTAGAATAACAGTGTTAAAAGGTAGAATAACTGTGTTAAGAGATTTTGAAGCCTTAGTTCAACTGCTTACAAGCTTGATATATTTTAGTAAGTTGATAACCTCTCTCCCTACGAATTTCTTCATGGTAAAATTAGGATAAAAACTGCGCCTACCACAAAGGGTTGCTGAGAAGATTCGATGAGGCAATATATGAAAATGTTTAGCTCAGAATGTTGTGTATGTTAAGTGCTTAATGAATAGCTCCTGGCATAATAATAATGATAATGTCTCTTTCAGATTTATACTCAGTATAGCTAGAAGAATTTCCAAAGGAAGTGATTACAAAATCTGCCACTTACGGTCATTTGGTTCATCCCATTGAATTAGGCAGGGAAGGAAAATTTCATTTTCTCAAGTTGCCCATCCTCCTACTTAAAATTGCCTGTTATAAAAAGTTGAAGTCACTTCAGTTTCCTGGTCTGTTAAATAAGTGGGTCGAACTAAATAATCTCTGCAGTGTTTTACAAGCACTAATAATTTGTGGTTCTTACATTCTTTGTCAATTGCCAATCAAACTTGTTGCAGTATTTCAATCATTTTTCTTCACTGAATGGATATTTCCATCCATTAAAAGCTTCTACCCTTTTAGATGCAAAATATGACCTTTAGGCCAGTTGGGTAGTCATAGTTCTTTGTTTTGCTTTCCTGTTTCTTTGTCTGTGTTCCAAGGAAACTCTATAGACTTACACAGCCCTAATAGACCTTAATACCATAATTTCAGCCATAGGACTGAGCAATTTCCATACCTCAAGCGCTTGGAACAAACTTTTAGGTTTCCCTGCTTTGAAAAAGAAGAAAAACATTATTTTGTGAAACCATCAAAACAATTGATGATTTTGAAAACCACTTGTATGAGTTTCAGAGGTTGTGATGTAACCTTTACATTAGATGATATTTTTTATCTAATGTAAAGCATATCTAATAGCTTATGCTGTTTTGTTGGCATAAGCTATTTAGTTATAGGAATCACTTTTATTTATAAATTCATTTGGGAGTAAGAATTAAAACTCAACAAAGTTCCTTCTTGCTAACAGAAATTCTTTGTTCTTTTCTCCTGGGTACATTTGCTCATTGCCCAGGAGGTGGCACTGTTGTTTCAAGGGGATGACTTCCATGAGGACCAGAAATGGAACTTGGGAACAATGGAAAATGTATGGGAGTCAGAAAAATCCTTGCTTGGGAATAACAGCTAAATATGCTTGTCTTCTTCAATTTCCCTTTATAGGGGCCAACGTGAACATGAAGACCAACAACCAAGACGAGGAGACACCCTTGCACACAGCTGCTCACTTTGGCCTCTCCGAGCTGGTAGCCTTCTACGTAGAGCACGGGGCCATCGTGGACAGTGTAAATGCCCACATGGAGACCCCACTGGCTATTGCAACCTACTGGGCCCTCCGCTTTAAAGAGCAGGAGTACAGCACAGAGCACCACCTCATCTGCCGCATGCTACTCGACTACAAAGCCGAGGTCAATGCCCGGGATGATGACTTTAAATCTCCCCTCCACAAGGCAGCCTGGAACTGTGACCATGTGCTCATGCACATGATGCTGGAAGCTGGCGCAGAAGCGAATCTCATGGATATCAACGGTTGTGCTGCCATCCAGTACGTGCTGAAGGTCACCTCTGTGCGACCTGCCGCCCAGCCTGAGATATGTTATCAGCTACTGTTGAACCATGGGGCTGCTCGAATATATCCTCCACAGTTCCATAAGGTGAGGCTGTGTGCAAGGGCCAAGTGGGGGATCTGTTAGCATGGTAAATGAGACTCAAATGGCAGCTTGCTCTGAAATCACCATGTAACTCAAGCTTGTTTGGGCTATCCCTAGCTATCTTGTCACAGTCCAAGTTTGCTTGAAATCTGGGACTGAGAGCTAGGAATGAGAACAGAGGTGGCAAATAATTTTCCATGTCCTATGTGAGCATGAACCAACTGACAGTGGCTGCCTGAGGTCTGAGTTGAAAAAAATCAGAAAGCCACTTTAAGTCTGCAAGAGGGATGAATGGTGTCAAACAGGCCACTATTTAGCATCTCTATGTAGAATGTCTGATCTAAAGATGGCTGAACTGGCTTTGGAATGAATTAGGTTGTTGACATGAAAGGGTTCCCCTATATTCCAGTTTAATGGAAGCTAACATTTATTGAACACTGCTAAATAAAAGGCATAGTATCGTACACATCTTACTTACCTTAATTTAAGTTTGTGTTTCATGACAATCCTAGGAAGGAACTATTCCTATTATCCCCATTCTGCAGAGGAGGACACTGGAGCACACAGTGGTAGGATTCCAACATAGGTCATTTGGCTCAAGTGACCCTTATAAGATCACACTGTATAATACAGCCTCTCATTTTAACATTTATTTGTCATTCCTAATGGGCTGATAGGGACGAGATGCTAGGAATATGGGTATGACTAAAACATGTTTCCTACCTTCAAGTAGCATAGAATCTTAACGTGATGATTTTAATATGCTGTGGTAAATGATAAGGTAGAGGAATAAACAGTGCTAGAGGTACATGGATGAGAGAGGGCTTTGCATTAGGTGGTGACTAATTATTTTGGAAGCTAAAATGCTTCCATCTTGAAATAAGCAATTTAAAGAGCATTGTACCAGCAATTCCACTCATTCTAAAATTTTAGTTAACAAGAAACAGAAAAATGTCAGGAATAAACCAGTTTAACTAATGCAGGGCCATGGAAAGCAAATTGGCAGAATTTTTATTAAATTCACTGCTAAGTTCTACCTTCTACCTTGATAAAATGTCAGGAACTTGTCTGAAGTCCTGTAATGTGAGTTTAGTTAGAAGAAAAGTTCCATTAAAGGATTTACAGGAAGTAAACTCAGTCAGGTTGTCCAAATTCCTCGTGGACAACCCAGAGAATATTCAGGCTGGATTTATTGGTATGGGCCCACTAGGCAGAGATTCTGGAGTCAATGTAAAGGGGTTAGAAAGGGCTCTAATGGTTTGTTTTGGTGTTTGACTGAAGCATGGTTCAAAAGATGGCCAACATTACCTGAGGTTGAAATGCCAGAACTGCCCTGGTATAAATAGTACAGAAGAGGGGATCCAGAGGCTTAAAGAGATTGGAATGTTAGAGTGGATTTATCATGGAAGACGTGCTCACCTAACCCAGGGATGTCTACAAGACACGTTTTCACCAAGACTATGAGGAATACAGTTGTGAGAGTGGCTCCATCATCCCTGAAGAGATCTGTGCTTGTTCTTCTCTGTGGGTCAGATATTACTGTGGGAACTGCTTGTCACTGAAAGTGAATCCTTAAACCCAGTGGGGATGATGGGATCCTAGACTGGCAGGAGCCAAGTGGCAGCCTTTAATCTCCAAGGACAAGGTGGGTGTGGATACTGTAACGGAAAGCAGAATCAAAGAAGAAATCAGAATAGTCTGACTTGCAGAGACCTATGGCATTGGCTAGTTGATCATGAGGTTCCTAGAAGCGAAATAGAATGGCAGTTCTTACTTGATCTGTCTAAGCAGAAGAGTTCTAGGTCAAGTGAACAGGAGTCTAACTTGAGTTACAAAAATAGAAAGTCATAGCCCCTCAACCAACACAAAACTGAGACATTTTATAGACCCAGAGCCCCCAAATGAAGAGAATAGTTCAGGTTCCTTTGGAGGAAGGAAACTACCACTGTGCCAAAAATATATACTATTAATCTTCCTCCCAGCCTTCTCCAAAGTTACCCATGACTTTTTTTTTTTTTTTACCAGAGTGACTGTGCATTTAGGAAAAGGAAACTATCAGACATTTGGGGATTATTAGACACTGGCTTGGACCAACATTAATTCCAGGAGTCCCAAAGCATTGCTGTGGTCCACCAGTCAGCATTGGTTCTTATGAAGATGGGTAATCAATGGAGCTTTAACTCAGGTCCCAGTGGGTCCAGTTGGTCCCCAAACCCACTCTGTGGTTATTTCTCCAGTCTCAGAATGTATAATTGGAATCAACCTACTCAGTCACTGAAAGAAACCCTATATTGATTCCCTGACTTGTAGAGTGAGGACTATTATGGAAGGAAGGGCTAAATGGAAACAACTAGAACTGCCTTACAAAGCAAAATAGTATATCAAAAGCAATACTGGATTCATGCATGGATTTTAGAGTCAGTGCCACCATCAAGGACTTAGAGGATGCAGGGGTGGTGATACCCTCCACATCCCCATTCAACACTCCAATTTGGCTTATGTAGAAAACAGATGAGTCTTGGAGGATGACAATGTAAACTTAACCAAGTTGTGGCTATAATTGAAGATGCTGTTTCAGATGTGATATCATTGCTTGAGCAATAAACACATCACCTGGTACCTGGTATGCAGCTACTGAGCTGGCAATTTTTTTCTTGATACCTGTTAATAAAGATCACCATAAAGCAATTTGCTTTCAGCTGAAAAGACCAGCAATACACCTTCACTGTACTACTTCAGCAGCATATCAACTTGCCAGCCCTATGATATAATGTAGTCTGTAGAGAACTTGATCACCTTCCCTTCCAAAAGACATCACAGTTGTCAATTACTTTGATGACATTATGCAGCCTGGACTTAGGAAGTAAGAAGTAGCAACTCCTCTAGACTTACTGGAAAGACATTTACATGCAGAGGCTGGGAGATAAAGCCAAAAAAAATTAGAGATCTTCAACCACAGTGAAATTTCTTTTCCCATCCAGTGGTGTGGGATAGTATTCTGCAGGAGGCTGTATATGGTCTAAAATCAGTATTAACTCTATGGTGCTATTTTTTCTACAGCCAGATGTTTTAATTTCCTAGGCTGCTAAAGCAAATACCTTGAAATGGGATGACTTAGATGATGAGAATTTAATAGCTTACCATTTTGAGTCTAAGAGAAAGTCCAAATCAAGGTGTCATCAAGGCAATGCTTTCTTCCTGAAGATTGGTGTTCTGAGGTTAGCAGCCAGCTAGCTTGTTACATGGCAAGGTATGTGGTGGCATCTCCTGGTTTCTTTCTTCTCTTCTGGTTTCCATTTCAGTTGCTTGCTTTCTGTGGCTTTTCTCTTTCATATCTGAATTCATTCCATTTATAAAAGATTCCAGTAATAGGATTAAGACCCATCCTAATTGGGTGGGCCACATATAGTTTAAGTGAAATAATCTCATCAAAAGGTCCTACTTAAAATGAATACACACCTACAGGAATGGATTAAATTTAAGAACATGTTTTTCTGGGGTACATATAGTTTCAAATCACAATGACAAAATTCAAGATTCTAGGAATCAAGAGGTAGGAGTGGGACTGGCACCAATCCCTATTACCCCTAATGATCCACTAGAAAAAGTCTTGCTTCCTCTTCCTGTGACTTTGTGCTCTGCAGGTCTTTGTTCCAAAATTAGAAATGCTTCCACCAGGAGACACAACAATGATTCCATTGAACTGCCAACAATGATTCCATTGAACTGCCATCCTTATGATTTTGAATCAACAGGCAAAGAAAAGAATTGCCATACTGGCTGGGGTTATTGATGTGAATATCAAGGGGAAATAGGACTGCTACTATATAATGGAGGTAAAGAAGAATTTGCCTGAAATACAGGAGATCCCTTAGGCATCTCTTAACACTACCAAGCCCTGTGGTTGAAGTCAAGGGAAAATTGCAACAACCCAATCCAGGTAGTATTTTTCAAGAATGAAGATTTTGGTCGCCCCTCCATGCAAAGAACCAAGACCAGCTGAGGTGTTTGCAGAGGTCACAGGGAATAAAGAAGGGCTAGTGGAATTTAGTAGTTATAAATATGAGCTATGTCCAGGTAACCAGTTGCAGAAACAAGGCCTCTAATGGTTAGGAGTATTTCTTCCTTATTTTGTTATGAATATGTTTGCATATATACATAAAGCAAATATCTTTTTCCCCAATCTTATACCTTTATCACTTACATATGTTTTAGTCACTTTATGTCATAATATTTAGGCTATAGGATATAAAATTTAAGCCTGAATATTATCCAAGAACTTGCATCCTCTTTTGGCAAAGAGCTAGTACATTGCCTGTTGTAAACAGGACAGTTAAATTATGTTTGGAGAAAGATTGATTGTCATTGGTTTATTTTTTCTCATTGTTTTGTACTGTCCTACATTTAACTACTAATAACATATATGACCTAAAATTTCCTCTTTGAACCAAATTCACATATATAATTCAGTGCTGTTAATTACACTCACAATGTTGTGCTACCATCACCACCATCCATTTCTAAAACTTTGCAATCAACCTTGATAGAAATTCTGTACAATTTATTCATTGACTCCCTATTCCTTATTCCTAACCCAATCCCTGGAACCTATTTTGTAGATTCTAATTCTGTGAGTTTGCTTATTCTAATTATTTCATTAGAAATTTGTCCGTTTTTTGTCTGACTTATTTCACTCAACATAATATCTTCAATGTTCATCCATGTTGTCACATGAACCAGAACTTCATTTTCTTTTAATGCTGAATTATATTCCATTGTATATATATACCACATTTTGTTTATCCGTTCATCAGTTGATGGACACTGTGGTGGCTTCCATCTTTTAGTAGTTGTGAATAATGCTGCTATGAACGTCAGTATGCAAATATCTTTTCGAGTCCCTGCTTTCAATCCTTCTAGATAAATACTTAGTCGTGGCATTGCTGGTAATATGGTAAATCTATACTTAGAGGAATGCCAAACTGTGTTCCACAGTGGCTGCACTGTTTTACATTCCCATCAGCAATGAATGAGTGATCCTGCTTCTCCACACCCTTTTTTCAATGATTGTAATTTTCTGTTTTTATAGTAGAAGCCATTCTAGTGAGTGTGAAATGGAATCTTAATGTGGTTTTGATTTGCATTTCTCTAATGACTACTGATGTTGAGCATCTTTTCATGCGCTTTTGTTGGCCATTTGTATATTTTCTTTGAGAAATGTCTGTTCAAGGCCTTTGTCCATGTTTTAATTGGAATGTTTGTCTTTTTATTGTTACGTTTTAGGATTTCTTTATATATTCTGGATATTAAACTCTTATCAGATAAGTGGTTTCCAAATATTTTCTCCCATTGAGTAGGTTGTCTTTTCACTTTCATGATAAAGTCCTTTTATGCACAAAAATTTTTAATTTTGATGAGTTCCTATTTATATATATATATTTTCTTCTGTTGTTTCCGCTTTAGTTGTGAAGTATTAAAAACCATGGTTTAACATATAATAATGAAGATACTTCCCTATATTTTCTTCTAAGAGTTTTATAGTCCTGGTTTTTATATTTAGGTCTTTGCTCCATTTTGAGTTAATTTTTGTGCATAGGATGAAATACAGTCCTCCTTCATTCTTTCACATATGGATATCCAGTTCTTTCAGCATCATTTGTTGAAGAGACTATTCTTTTCCACTTGAGTAGACTGGCAGCCTTGTCAAACTTCAAATTGGCCATAGATGTGAGGGTCTATTTCTGAACTTTCAGTTCAATTCCAATGGTCTATTTCTCTCTCTTCTATATGTGTGTGTATGTCAGTATACCATGCTGTTTAGACTACTGAAGCTTTGTCATAAATTTTAAAGTAACGAGTGTGTGTTCTCCAACTTCATTCTTCTTTTTCAAGATGGTTTTGTTTATTTGGGACCCTTACCCTTCCAAATAAATTTGATAATTGACTTTTCCATTTCTGCAAAGTAGGCTGTTAGAATTTTGATCAGAACTGTATTGGATCTGTGACTCACTTTGCATAGAATTAACATCTTAATAGTATTTAATCTTTCAATCCATGAGTGCAGAATTTCTTCCATTTATTTAGAACTTTGATTTCTTTTAGAAAATTTTTGTAGTTTCTTGTAAGTCTTTTACATTCATGCTTAAATTTATTTCCAAATATTTGATTCCATTAGGTGTTATTGTAACAGATTTTTTTATTGATCTCTTCTTCAGATAGCTCACTACTAGTGTATAGAAACACTACTGATCTTTGCATGTTGATCTAGCACCTCGCTACTGTTCTGAATTTGCTTATTAGCTCCGATAGTTTTGTTGTAGATTTTTTTAGGGCTTTCTCTATAAAGGATCAACATTGTTTGCAAACAGTGAAAGTTTTACTTCTTCCTTTCCAATTTGAATGCCTTTCACTTCTTTTTCTTGCCTAACTGCTCTGGCTAGGGTGTACAGTACAAAGTGGAATACCAGTAGTGACAGTGGCATCTTTGCTTTGTTCCTGATCTTAAAGAGAAAGCCTTCAGTCTTTCACCATTGAGTATAATTTTTCACAAAGGGTATTTTTTATATGTGTCCTTTATCATGTTCAGGAAGTTTCCTTTTATTTCCAGTTTCTGAGTATTTTTATTAAGAAGTAGTGCTAGATTTTTCTGCTTCAGTTGAGATGATGATGTGTTTTCCCCTTTATTTGGTAATGCCATATATTACATTAATTGATTTTCTTATGTTGAATGAACCTTGTATATCTAAGATAAAACCCAGTTGATCATGGTGTATAATTCTTTTAATGTGTTTCTTGGATTTGATTTGCCAGTATTATGTTATGTTTTTTTCCATCTGTATTCATAAGAGAAATTATTCTGTAATTTTCTCTTCTTGTAGTATTTCTTTTCTGGCTTTGGTATTAAGGTGATGCTGATCTCATAAAATGACTTAGCTAGTGTTCATTCCTATTGATTTTTTTGGAAGAGTCTGAAAAGGATTGGTATTAATTCTTCTTGGAATGATTGGTAGGCTTCACCTATGAAATCTGTACCTGGATTTTTTTTTCTTTTTTGATGACTGATTCAATTTCTTTACTTGTAATTAGTCTGTTGAGGTCTTCTGTTTCTTTTAGTGTCAGTGTAGGTTGTTCATGTGCTTCTACGAAATTGTCCATTTTGTCAAGCTTGTCTAATTTTTTGGCATACCATTTTTCACAGTATCTCTTATGATTCTTTTTTTATATAGAAAAAGAAAAATTCCAAGTTAATAAATTTTGGGAAAGTGAACATAAAATGACTGGGACTTACAAAACCAGAATTTACGATTATCTGTGAATAGTTAGAAGCAAATTGTAGAACCAGTTTGACTATAAATCCAAAGTAATTATATCGTTGGTTCCAGAATCAAATTTCCCATTGTCCTAATAAGTTTACAGTTGTTAAATTCTAAGTATCCCTGCTGCTACACATACTGCTGACAGAAAACATCTCCTTCCTGGAAAGTGTTTTCACACTCAAGTTGTATCATACATATCAGATACATCTTTCCTTTTGCAAAAAACTTAGCAAGATGATGTCTCCTTTTTGGCTTAGATCAGCCACTTTCCTCTTATGAATAACTTTCCTACTCTAGTGTCTGTATCCCTCCAAGTCTTCATCCTCCACAGGCTGTCTCCCTGGATCCCATTTCCGGAAGGTCAGTTCCTTTTCTAAAAGGAGAACTCAGTCAGTGAGGCCACATGCATTACACGTTAGGTTCTCTCTGTGCCAGTTCCAACTAGACACCTAGTTTTCTAGAACCTTTGTGCTCAAGAAAGTTGTATTGCCCTTCTCTCTCTTTTCCTCATATCTCACCAATATTCTCCTGCCTTTTCATGACATCTGTTTCAACAAAATACCTGGTCATTCCTAGGTCTTCCTGTCTCGCCCAACATGTCAGTGATACCCAAGAGACTGTAACCACTGCTGCAACACTGACAGTTCTCTGGGTCCTTTCACCTCTCAATCATCTCATTGCAACTGAGTCTCTTTTGGGAGCCCCGAGTTTTAAGCCAGCCATTCCTTTCCCTACCTCCTCTGCCTCATGGCAGCCTTTTACATAAGAACAGCTAATTCTGAGATGCCTACTGCCTCTATAAAGTGTAAGCCTGAGGGAGGATGCCAGTCCCACCAATTCTGACCAATGGATTTGGGGTGAGTACAGTACCACACCCTCCTATTCACTACACTTTTTCATTAACCCACCTATAAACATCCACCTTAGTAATTTAAGCAGAGTTCTTGAGAGCAGTCTTTTCTCTTTCTTTCATTATAGCTACATTCCATCAGAAGGGGCCAAGGAAGGATCTGCTAGCTTTTGAGTGCATCTTAGGAACTAGCACCTAACTGGTTAAGTATGCTACCATGACAAGTTATATTTTATGACCTCCATGCAGTTTGTCTTGCAGCATTTTTCAGTTTGCAAGTAGTGAAATTTATCAGAGATCTGTGTTTTCCTTGACTCTGATCTTACAATGCTAACCTCTCATTAGTATTAAAAATGCTACACTTTTCATGTCTATATACTCAATGAAGAAGTGCTGCTTAGAGAAAACGTGGAAGTTTTTTTTAAGAAAGTGACCATACTTTCTCCAGGCGTGCTTCCTTTCTCATCTCCATTCTTCTGACACAACTAATTTACCACTCAATGGCAGCACAAACTAAGTTAGCAGGCACACATTATCAAGACCAGAATGCCTATGGAATGTCAACAGGGCGAGGTGGCAAAGACGACCTGTCCATAGATCCTTTCTACAAGAGAAGTAAAAGAAAAGTGTTATGAGACAGCTGGCAGATAAGCTGAACATAAGTGTTCCAGTGCATGTGCACACACACACACACACACACACACACACACACACACACAGGAACAAGTCAAGTCCTCAACGAAGATTTACATTAACAGAACCTGGCACAGATACGCTATGCTCAAGTCTCACTAGAAAGGAGTCACTTGGGTTTTTGTTTTTTGCTTTCTTGAGACAACATGAGCCAATAGCCAGCTAACCATTCAGACCCATCACTGAATAGAAGGGAACAGCATCAGACACAAAATTTTAGGCCCTGGTCTTATGGGCCTTTAATAATTTTAAAAAATTCTTTCCTCTGTTTTCATTAAAGAGAATTTTTTCTTTGTAAGGATACTTTTTGTAGCTTTTTCCCTTTTGTATTTTATTGTGGTTTGGTTTTTTTGTTTGTTTGTTTGTTTTGGCATGGGCAGGCTCTGGGCAGGTCTCTGGCTCAGCAGGTGAGAATTCTTGCCACTGAGCCACCATTGCACTGCCCTGTATTTATTGTGCTTTTAATTTCTACTTTGAGGAGGAGTTCTCTGACTCTGCATCTTCAGAATCAACTAGGTGACTTTGGAGGCCCCTGTGACTATGCACACCCTGGCTGCATTTGTGGTTGGAGGATTGGTGGGGTCCTCTTTTGCTCCAGCATTGGAGTCTCCCAGGCCATTTCAGACCCACGATAATCTTCGTGCAGAAGTGTCCCTATCAGGAACAAATTATCATGGTCAGTGTCCAGATGTCTTTGGGAAGAGTAGGCCACTGCCTTCAGCCTCTCAGGTTCTGTCCATTGTTGTGGGGGTGAGAGGGGTGGGGTTGTAAGTGTCCATTGTTGTGGTTGGCACAGATTGTTTCAAGGTTCCTCTTCTCACTGCCATAGCATTGGGTCCTGGGACAGTTGAGCGTGAAGCCAGGTGCCTTGGGAGCAACAGGTTAAGGTGGCTCACAGGGCCTTGCTCAGAGATTTCCCGTTGAGCTTCTTGGTTCTGAAAGCGTGTTCTACAGAGCCAGCATTGTTAGTGTCCTGAAAGGTCCCCTCTGGCACTTCTGCCCAAGGATGGCTGCCATGCTCTTGGCCTGAGCCATGCTGGAGTGTCTCATAGAAGTCCCTTCATTGAAAGCATCCTTGCTGTGATCTTCAGGGGGGCAGGTCCTGGCTGCTATGGACCATAGCCTGTGACAGGCTTCTTCACTGGAAGAAGGGTCTGGGTTGTCCTTGTGGCTGGTTCCTGCTCTCCCGTCGGGGAGGAGATCAGTTCAACCTTGCTGGTGTTTTCTTTGTCAGTATAGTTAATGTCTGACAATTTTAATGATCTTTTCAAAGAACCAACTATTGGTTTTACTAATGCTCTTTATTGTTTTTTTAAATTCCCTATTTCATTTATTTCTGCTCTAATCTTTGTCAGATATTAGTATAACTATTCCTGCTCTTTTTCTGATTGTTGTTTGTATGAAATATCTTTTACCAACCTTTCACTTTCAACCTATTTTTGTTGTTCAGTCGAATATGAGTCTCCTATAGTCAGCCTATAGAGGGGTACTGTTTTTAAATCTATTCTGCCTGTCTATTTTTTTTATTGGGGTGTTTAATCCATTAACATTTAATGTTATTACTGTAAAGGCAATACTTCCTTCTGTTAATTTTTTTTCTCAAGTTACCTTTACTGATAGTCTTCATTTCTATACTCCTCTCCAGAGTTCTCTCTCTGACCTTTTCCTATCCACCTATTGTATTCCCTTTAGTATTTCTTGCAGAGCCAATCTTTTAGTAACAAATTCTCTCAGTGAAAATATCTTAATCCCTCTCATTTTTTTTTTCTTGTATGCTGTATGGTGGGGGTCACATTTCATTTTTTTTCCATGTGACTATCCCATTCTCTCAGAACCATTTGTTGAATTTCTTTTTTGGGGGGAGGGAATGCATGGGCTGGGAATCAAACATGAGTCTCCCAGATAATATGCTCTCCCTCATTTTTGAAGAACAATTTTTCTGGATATAGAAGTTTTGGTTGGCAGCTTTTCTCTTTTAAAATCTCAAATATATCTTACCACTGCTTTCTTTCCTCCATGGTTGCTGCTGAGAAACCCACACATAGTCTTATTGGGCTTCCCTTGTATGTGATGAATTGCTTTTTTCTCGCTACTTTCAAAATTCTCTCTTTCTCTTTGACATTTGACAGTCTGATTAGTAAGTGTCTTGGAGTATGTCTAATTGGATATATTCTATATGGAGTGCACTGTACTTCTTGGATCTGTAATTTTATGTTTTTCATAAGAGATGTGAAATTTTCAGTGATTATTTCCTCTATTAGTCTTTTTCCTCCTTTTCCCTTCTATTCTCCTTCTGAGACACTCACAGCACATATATTTGTGTGCTTCATGTTTTCATTCAATTCTCTGAGATCCTACTCATATTTTTCAATTCTTTTTCCTCTATTTTCTTTTATGTATCGGATTTCAGATGTCCAGTCCTGCAGCTCTCTAATCCTTTCTTTTTCCCCTTCAAATCTATTGTTTTTTTCCTCTCTTGTTTCTGCACCTCACTACGCTGTCATCTTGCCTGCCACCATAACAGCTTTTGACATAAAGTCTATTTTGTCTGATATTAGACCCCAGCTCTTTTTCAGTTACTATTTACATGGAGTATCTCTTTCCATCTTTTCATGTTCAACCTAATTGTATCTTCAGGTTTAAAATGAATCTCATGTAAACAACATATATTTGGATCATGAGTGTTTTTTATCCATTCTGCTGATCTGTGCCTTTTCAATGAGGTGGTTAATCCATTAATGTTCAGTATTATTAATGTAAAGGCAGTACTTCAGCCATTGTGTCCTTTGGTTTATATGTTGTATCTTTTGTGCCTCTCTTTTCCTTTATTGCAACTTTCTTTTTTGTATAGTGGATATTTTGAATTTTTTTGTCTGATCCCTTTCTCATTTCTATTTCTGTTTATATTTTTAAACTTCCTTTGTGCCACTCTGTGGTTTGTATTACTCAATTTAATCTATAGCCTACTAATTTGAAAATATACCAACTTAAATTCAATAGCATACATGTTTTCTGCTCCCATGTCCCTCTGTTTCCCCCTTTTAGATTGTTTTTGTCCTACATTATCTCTTTATACTTTGTGTGTCCATTATCAGGAAATATGGCTTTTTCCTGTTCAATTGTATTCTGACTCACATAAGAATTAAAGAATAGAGTTGTATGTTGAGAATATAATACTACTGGGTTTTGCATTTACCATTTTAGTTACCTTTACTGAAAATCTTCATTTCTTCAAACTACTCCAAGCCAATCTCTCCTGTCTTTTCCTTTCAACTTGCAGAACTCCCTTTAATAATTCTTGTGGAGCATGTCTTTTGTTAATGAACTGTTTCATTAAAAAACAAACAAGAAAAACCTTTTGTTTTTGTTAATGAGCTCTCTCTGTTTCTGTTTACCTGTGAATATTTTAAACTTTCCCTCATTTTTGAAGGACACTTTTGCCAGATAAAGAATCTTTGACTGGTAGATTTTATCTTTCAGTACCTTAAATATATCATACCATTGCCTTCTTGCCTCCATAATTTCTGGTAAGAAATTGTAACTGAGTCTTATTGCATGTCCTTTGTATGCAGTGAATTGCTTTCTCTTGCTGCTTTCAGAATTCTCTCTATCTTTGGCATTTGACATTCTGATTAGTATGTGTCTTGCAGTAAGTCTATTAGGGTTTATTCTGTTTGGTGTACATTGCACTTTTAGAAAAAATATTTATGTTTTTCATTAGAGTTGGGAGATTTGGAGCCATAATTTCCTCAAATATTCTTTCTGCCTATTTTTTCCTTCTTTTCTCTTTCTGGGCTACCCATGATGTATATGATTGTATGCTTCATACTGTCTCTTAATCACTGAGACTCTGCTCATTTTACTTTGTTCTTTTCTCTATCTGTCCTGTGACTGTGTTATTTCAATTGTCCTGTCTTCTAGTTTCTCCTGCCTCTTCCAACCTGCTGGGGTTTGATCAATAGATACTTGTGCTTTATTGTCGCGTATGTGTGTACGCATGTGTGTACGTATGCCTGGAGTATATTTTTAATCTCCATTATTGCACTTTTCATCCCCATAATTTCTGTTATATTTCTTTTTAAACTTTCAAATTCTTCTTTATGTTCACACATTTTCTTGGTATCTGTGCTAGTTTGAAAAGATGTATGGGCCTTAGAAAAACCACGTTTTAATAAAAATCCCATTTCATAAAGGTAGAATAATCCCTATTCAATACTGTATGTTTGAAACTGTAATCAGATCATCTCCCTGGAGATGTGATTTAGTCAAGAGTGGTTGTTAAACTGGATTATGTGATGACATGTCTCCACCCATTTGGGTGGGTCTTGATAAGGTTCTTGAGTCCTATAGAAGAGGAAACATTTTGGAGAATGAAGGAGATTCGGAGAGAGCAGAGAATGCTGCAGCACCACGAAGCAGAGAGTCCATCAGCCAGCAACCTTTGGAGATGAAGGAAAACACCTCCCAGGGAGCTTCATGAAGCCAGAAGATAGGAGAGAAAGCCAGCAGATGACGCCATGTTTGCCACGTACCTTTCCAGCTGAGAGAGAAGCCCTGACTGTGTTCTCCATGTGCCTTCTCACTTGAAAGAGAAACCCTGAACATCATCAGCCTTCTTGAACCAAGGTATCTTTCCCTGGATGTCTTTGATTGGACATTTCTATAGACTTGTTGTAATTGGGACATTGTCTAGGCCTTAGAACTGTAAACTAGCAACTTATTAAATTCTCCTTTTTAAAAGCCATTCCGTTTCTGGTACATTGCATTCTAGCAGCTAGCAAACTAGAACAGTATCCTTTAGTTTTGTATCTTTATTTTCCTTCATCTGCTTGAATTGATTCAGGAGATCTGTTTGAACTTCTTTGATTAGTTCCACATACTATCTGCCCTGAAGTTTTAATTAGCTTCCTTGACTAAGCCAAATCTTCTTGTTTTTTTACTATGGTTTGTGTTCTAGTTTACAAGCTGCTGGAATGTGATATACCAGAAATGGAATGGCTTTTAAATAGGGAAATGTATTAAGTTGCAAGTTTACAGTTCTAAGCCCAGTGATAATGTCCAAATTAAGGCACCAATGAGAGCATACCTTCACTCAAGAAAGGCTGATGAAGTGCAGGGTTTCTCTCTCAACTGGAAAGGCACGTGGTGAACATGGCAATGTCTGCTAGCTTTTTCTCTAGGTTTCTTGCTTCATGAAGCTCCCCTAGGGGTGTTTTCCTTCTTCATCTCCAAAGTTCTCTGGCTGTGTGGGCACTGTGGCTCTCATGGCTTTCTTGTGGCTCTTGGGGTTCTACTGGTTCTTTCCAAAATGTTTCCTCTTTTAAAGGATTCCAGGAAACTAATCAAGACCCATCTGGAATGGGTGGAGTCACATCTCCCTCTAATAAAAGGTTAATACCCATGATTGGGTGTATCACATCTCCGGGGAGATAATCTAATCAAGATTACAACCTGCAGACCACCTACAGAGCTGGATAGGGATTAAAAGAAATGGCTCCCTCCACAAGATGGATCAGGACTAAAACATGGTTTTTCTAGGGCACATAATCCTTTCAAACTGGCACAGCTTTTAATCTTTACTGATGTCTTGGCATCCGATTATTTTGACATGTTAACTCTGAATGTCAGTTTCTTCCTTTTGCCTAAGGTTTTATTGGTGTTTGGTTTTGTGTTAAGGCTGTTTTTTGACCCTGGGCCTAATTTATTCTGAATCTTTAGAGTAGCGCGTGTTTAAACTATTCAGATTTTCTCAGCTCTTGTTCACCTGATTCCTGCACTGGTTGTGCAGTATAATTTTTAAGATTGTACTTTTTGTTTAACTGTATCACCTCAAGAGAAAGCTTCCTTTCCTCTGTTCCTTCTCTGGGTATCTTTATCTGCTCTGTTTGTTTTTGTGTAGAATTTTCTCCCTAATTCCTATATTTGTTTACATTGTCTCCTCACCTAGTGTCTCCTTTTCCTTACACTCTTCAGTTTTGGGACCCACCTATCTTACAACAGTTCTTATTTTTTTGCATGGGCAGGCATCTGGAATTGAACCTGGGTCTCCAGCATGGCAGGCAAGAATTCTGCCACTGAGCCACCATTGCACCATCTTGTTTTCTTTTTTTTAATGAGACCCTTCCCCATTTATTATTTTCACATGACATCCTTCTGCCTCTAGTTTCTTCTCTGTTAGATTATCCTGCCCTAGGGAGCCAGATGGGGTCAATTCAGTCAGGTCTGTTTTGCATTTAGGTAGTTCAGTAAATGGAGATTGGATTGAGTGTGTGCACTCATGCCAAGTTTTGCTATGGCCTCTCTCTTTTATTTTCCTTCCCCTGGGGGCACTTTTGTGTGTGGTACTCCTCAGCTGCTTACATTCTTGCATTCTGTAGTCTCTGTCAACTTCTGTCCCTGTTTCTGGATATGTGTGAGGTTCTTACTGCTGTGAGTGGCTTTATGATCTGCATCTGCAGCAGGAGGGACTCAAGCCCTGCTGCCTCTGTGTGACTCTTAAGTTGCACAGGACAGAGTTGGGGTGAGGAGTCCATACTGGCAGATCCAGAATGAAAATCACTTCCCTAATTTTGAAGATTGCTTGTCTTTTACTTTGATCAGCATTTGTAGGGTCCTTCTCTGGTCTCTGTTGTCCTCCGGAGTTCCATGCAAGCAGGATTTATCCTTTTTTTTAGTTAATTCTGAGGGAAGATTGTTCCAGAGGATATCTTGTGTTGCCACGTTGATGACATCACTGTTATTGGTTTTATTTAGAAATTAAGTGTGGTTTAAGGAGATGTGTATGTGTTACAAATAGACAGGGAGTAGAATATGATGATTACATTCATGTGCCAACTTTGCGAGGTTATGGTGTCCTGTAGTTTGGTCAAGCAAGCAGTGACCTGATTACTCTGAGGATTTTTCATGAATTTAAATTTTTAGTCCATGAGTGCATCTTCGGCTGATTATAACTACAACAGCCAAACAGAGAACATAACTTTCAGTGCTGAGAGAAGTCTCATCCAATCAGTTCAAGTCTTTAAAGGGATAACTGAAGATTTCAGCAGTCAAAAAGAAGAATTTCTATTACCACTTCAGTCAGCTGGCTTTCTTGGAGAATTCATTGAAAACTTCATCTGCATTCCTAACTTGTGGTCTCCCCTACAGAATACAGACTTGCCAATTCCTACAGTCACGTGAGCCAATTCTTATAATAAATCTCACAAAATTTATATATAAGTAAACATATATATCCTGTCGGTGGTTTTCTTAGAGAACCCAGACTAATACAGTTTAAAAAATATTTTTGTTAATAAAATAACATAAAAACATACAAACATTCTCAAGAAACTAACATTCCATAAAAGGTATACAATCAGTCACTCACAATGTCATCACATAGTTGTGTATTCATCACCATGATCATTTTTTTTGAACATTAGCATCACTCCAGAAAAAGAAATAAACTTGAAAAAAGAGAAAATTCATTCAAACCATACCCCATACCCCTCCCTCTCATTGACCACTAGTATTTCCATCTAGCCAATTTATTTTCAGCTTTGTTCCCCCAATTATTTGTTTATTTTGCGAGGTGGTGGTGGTGTATGGTTCAAGAATTGAACCCAGGTCTCCCACATGGAAGATGAGCATTCTACCGCTGAACCACCCATGCACCTCTATTTGTTTACTTTTAATCCATATGTTTTACTCATCTGTCCATACCCTAGTTAAAAGTAGTAACAGACACAAGGTTTTCACAATCACACAGTCACATTGTAATAAAGTTTTTTACTCTGAATGAGAAAGGAAGTCAGGAACGATTTTGAGTCCACAAATATAAAGATCTGATTTTTATTTAAAAAGGATTCTTTTTACTGCCTTTTGGAGAATAACTGTAGGGGGTGGCAAAAGTTGAAGGACAGGGACTAGTTGCAATAATCCAAACAAGAGATGATGGTGGCTTAGCTCCACAGTGGAAGTGGTAAAGGTGGTGAGAAGTGGTAAGATTGGGGATTTATTCTGCAAAGAGGACATTGAGACTTGCTATTGAATTGGATGTGGGCTGTGAGAGAAAGAGATAGGTCAAGAATAACTCCAGGGGTTTTTGCCCAAGAAAAGAAAAGAATGAAGGAACTATGTCCTGAAAGTGGAGTGATACAGAAAGAGCTGATTTAGAAAGGAAGAACAGAAGATCTATTATGCTTAAAATGAATGTATCAGTTGTCCAAGTGGAGATGTCAGGTAGGCAGTTTGTCCATACAAATCTGGTGTTCAGGGGAAAGCCCAGATTAGAGATGGAATTTTGGAAATTGTGCTAGTTTGAAAGGATTATATGCCCTAGAAAAGCCATATTTTAATCCTAGTCCATCTTGTGGAGGCAGCCATTTCTTTCAGCACTGTAGGTTGGAAACTTGATTAGATTATCTCCGCGGAGATGTGACGCCCAATTGTGGGTATTAACCTTAGATTAAAGGGAGATGTGACTCCACCTATTCTAGGTGGGTCTAGATTAGTTCACTGGAATCCTTTAAAAGAGGAATTATTTTGGAGAGAGCCATGAGAGTGACAGAGCCCATGCAACCAGCGACCTTTGGAGATGAAGAAGGAAAACGCCCCTGGGGGAGCTTCATGAAACAAGAAGCCTGTAGAGAAAGCTAGCTGATGTCATCATGTTCACCATGTGCCTTTCCAGTTGAGAGAGAAACCCTGGCCTTCCTGAAGCAGGGTATCTTTCCCTGGGTGTTTTAGGTTGAAAGTTTCTTTAGCCTTGCTTTTATTTGAACATTTTCACAATCTTAGAACTGTAAACTAGCAACTTAATAAATTCCTTTTTCAAAAGCCATTCTGTTTCTGGTATATCACATTCTGGCAGCTAGCAAACTAGAACAAGACTCTTCATCATGAATATGGTATATAAAACCTTGAGACCATATGAGATAAACCAGAGAGTGAGTGTAGAGAGAGAAGAGAAGTGGGGAAAAGACTGGGGCAATCTGATTAGAGGTGAGGAAGAAGAGAAGGAATCAGCAAAGGAAACCATGGGGAGAAATTGGGATAGGAGAAGAATCAAAGCAGAATGTTTCCTGGAAGCCAAGAGAAAAAGTGTTTCTGAAAAGAGGATGTGGGAGTAACTGGGTCAAATGTAGGTGATAATTCAAATAAAATAAGAGCTGAAAAGTCCACTAGATTAGACGACAGGAGTTTTATTGGGGACTTTGTCTAGAGCTGTTTGGGTGGAATAGTGGGGAGAAAGGTTGATTGGAGTGGGTTCAAAGCAAAAGGCAAACAAAGAAAAGGAAGACAGTGAGAGATTTTAAGGCATTTTCTAGTAAAGGAGGAGTAGATGGATGAGAATAATGTCTGATATTACAACATGGCTGTGGGCTGATGGGAATGCTCCAGGAAAGGTAGAAATTTTTATGCAACCTATTACTGAAACAACATCAATTGTAGTGCACAAATGGAGATGTTGATCTTAGTAGCACAGACAGTTCACCCGTCATAACAGGAGGGAAGGCAGAACTTGTGTGCACAGACTCAGGGATGTGCTGGTAGGAATTTGTAGAAGTTATTTTCTGATTGCTTGCATTTTCTCAGTGAAATTAAAAGCAAAGTCTACAATTGAGAATGAGAATGGGGGAGGAGGTTTGAAGGTGTTAGGGTAAAGGAGAAGATATGAAATGATTACCTTGGGGAGTGAATGGACTTTGAAATATCCTTAAGATTGCTGATTGGCCCACACCCACTAGTGGTCAATGGTAATGCATTTGATTGAGACGTGGAATCCAAGCTCTTAGATTTAGTAGTTGGAGCTGTATTTTCTGGTAACATACTCCTTGCAAAAGATAATTAAGCCTAAAGGATCATGAGATAAGAAAAGATCTAAAGAGATCATTTTAATTTTCAATAATTTAGGCAGAAATAGTGTTCTTGTCTGGTTTGTGACTCTTCACTAAAGCAGATTTTACACCACCCTTTTCCAAAACTATCTGTTTGATTTTTGAGCCCTTACATTCCTATTTTTCTTTTTGGGTGCATGGTCTGGGAATTGAACATGGATCATCAGCATGGAAGGCAAGCATTCTACCACTGAACCACCCATGCACCCCTCCTTATATTTCTTTTGGTTTGTTTGCTTGTAGTTTCATTTTGTTTTGTTTGTAAATATCTAAGCTGGTTCCTTATGCATCATCTAGAGTATCTCATATACATCCTAATAAACCTTTACACCTTTACATTGGTTTGCACCCAGAATTTTTCTTTCCTTCCAATTCAGATTCTATATTTCCCCCCAAATTTCAGCTATTAATTGTTTTTGCCTCTGGACTTTGGTTAAGAGATATCTGAAAAAGTTGAGTATCACAAAGATATTTAGCACTTATATTTTCCTTATTTTTAAGGAAAGACCACTTCATAAATGGCTTGCAAAAATGTTCTGTGAAATCCGTTGCTCAAGGCTCCAATTTGACATCAATTGTGAGTCCTCACCTTCTTTGCAGTATCCCCATTGATAGAAACCAATAGGCTTTTTCATTTGCTATTATTTCATGTTAAGGCTGGACCCAAGGAATATTTTCATATCAGAACTCTCATACACACTATAGCCTTAGAAATAAGGTCAAATTGTTATAACCTATGAAAACTTCAGCAAATTTTATTAAAAGTATAGTAATCCATAACTTGTAGCTATGAATACGTACTGCTTTGGTTTCATCCATTTTCTGGATCATACACTGGCATACTGGCTTTGGCTATAACAACAAATATTAACAGCCTCTTAGGTGAATATACCACACAATATTTTTGGATTATATATGAATTTTTTTTATTAAACAAATTAATTTTTTTATTTCTGTGTAATCACCTATAAGCACATTTATTCTAGACCTAGCTCTGTTATTTATTTCAGGAATAGAGAACATGGACTTTGGGGTCAGACAAACCTGAGTCTTGTTACTTACCTAGGAGTACGACTTTGAAAAAGTTACTTAAACTTCCTAAACCTCAGTTTCCTCCCCTGTGAAATGGGTATACCCTGCCTTTGTGTCTTGGCAAAAATAGGCAATCTCAGTCCTCTACCGAAGGAAGTTAATATTACTTGTAGCACATCACAAATATACTCAGAGCTCAGAGGATGGTGCAAAACATTTCTTTACCTTTTCTCTTGGGCCATTTTCAGTTCCTGCAGAATCTCTCCCTCATCCCCATCCTTGCCCACTTCCACATCAATAAACATCTCTCCCTTGGTCTACCTCTATCTTTTGATGCCTCCTACCCTCATCAGGATTTGGTCTTTCTTTATAGTGGAACTCCTAGAAAACAAAACAAATCTCTTTCTAATATGATTCACTTCTCAAGACATAATTTTGTACATTTTTGTGGTCTAAGTCCACCTGAGCAAGAGCAAAGGATGATCAGGGATAAAGGGTATGAAGGTCCAGAGAAACATCTTCTGCCACTTTATCCATAATAATAATGGCCATCTCACAGGGTTGTTGGGAGGGTTAAATGAGATAATATTTGAGATATTTGTCACAGTGCCTGGTGCGTTATAAACATTAAACAAATTATGGCTGTATAATAATAATAATCGGTATTATTATTATTTCATTATCTGTTGAGCAGAGGAATCAGCGTTCCTGGGACTGGTTCACTTACAGGTGTCTTCTCAACCAGGAGACACAACACGTAAGTCACTACTTAGAGACTAAATGTTGAGATTTATTCTGAAGTCTACTGTGAGTAGACTGTGGAGAAAAAAGGTCTCTGTGAAAGCAACTAAAAAAGCTTCACAGTGCCAGATTAGGGAGAATGGGGCTTTAAACAGATTTTCTGTTTTCCATTAATAAGTCTTGCAAATATGGGAAGGTCCTCAGAGTCCTCACAAAAGCAGTTCCCCTGAGAGATAACAGAGAGGAGTGGGAGTTTAACTTCATGGGTATGAGTCCTGGCTTGGCTATTTACTTGCTGTATGATTTTTTGAACAAATCCCTTAATCACTTAGATTCCAATTTCCTCAACTGAAAAGTGAAGGTAATAAAATCTACTTTTCAGGATTGTCTAAGGATTGAGTGAGTTCGGCATGTAAATTATGGAGTCCAGTAATGGCACTTGACAAAATTGTTTACTTTCTTCATCCTCCCCAAATGTACTTTTAATCCAAAGTAGAAACCTCCCCTACTAGATACCTTTTGGTGTTTCCGCCAACCTGTAAAATAGGCATTCAATTATATGTTCCAAAGAACACTTTAGTCCCCTATTAGCATTTTCTTCTTTTTCAGTTCTGTTTATTTCCTCTACTTTGGTTGTACGCTAAAGAGATTTAAGATAGAGTTGGCTTGCATTATAAACATTTTTGTTGCTACCCAGCAAACTGTGTAAGAGAACTGGCCCCCTTCCAAAGGAAAACTAAAGAAAAACTATTCAATTTACAATGCAGATGCTTCAAAGTGATTTAAAGCAACTATTCCATGGCCAACTTTGCAAAGAGAAAGTCATCTTTATGACACGTAAATGACTGATCCATTTATCCAGAAGATAAAGTGATTTGTTCTCCTGAGGATGGGGAATTCAGTTTCCTTATTTACAAGGAACAAGGTCAGAGCTGAAGATGCTGTCTTCCAAATATAAAGCAAAATTGTAGAAGGTGTATTTCATTGAAAGCCAGTGTATAAATTACATAAGGGGAAAAAGAATTATAGGGTCTGCAATTGCTTTCCAGGGCACAAAAGGACATTTGATTTTTTTTCTCCCAGCATAATTCAGAAGGAAGTGACACCCTCGGGATCCAATATTGGGTTTTCTTGTAGGGCAAGAAAGACATTTTTCTAGGGGAGGGGAAGGTTACATGAAGGTTTGAGGGAGGTAAGGATGATTTCTGCAGTTGAGGAATGCTGTATATGAAGCCTAGGGACAGGCAGTTCCTTTTCATCAAGTACCTTTCTGCACATCAATATATCAGTATATCAGAGCTGAGGTGGCTTTAGAATTTCTCTACTGAAGTGGCTAAAGGGTGGAATTTGGATTGGACGAATGTCAGGGTGACTTATCTTGAATGTGCTCTTAAACAGACTGTGCATTCATTTGTCCATATAGGGGTCAGATGAAGAGAGCTCCCTCCAGTTGCCACCACCTTGTGAAAGGCCTTTTTGTCCAACTGATCTTTCATGAAAGGAGAATAGAGACACCAGAGACTCACAGAAGGTGAAGCTCATTGGACATCTTCTGTTGCTTAGGCAGGCAGAGAGGACATAGAAGCTTTTTCCACCAGACTTTCCTCATCTGACAGTTGAGGATCCTGGCAGTCAGCATATAGTGGTGATTAGGATTTGCTATTTGAGGAGTCTTTTTTTGTGGTTGTCTGGTGAAACAATTACTGAGGCCTGAAGAGGTGTGTGCAACTTGGTTCTGTTAGTAGCCCACAGTGCCAGTGAAAGAGCTGGGAGACACTCAGGCCTGGGTCAACTAAGTCTCCTCTCAGCATAAAACTTTAAAAACTAAAGACAGCAGTAGGAATAGATGTTTTTTCAAAGAAGAAATACGATGGCTAAAAAGCATAGGAAAAGATGCTTAGCATCACTAGTTATTAGAAAAATGCAAATCAAAACCGCAATGAGATGCTGTTTCACACCTACTAGAATGGCCACTATTAAAGAAACAGGAGACTACAAGTGTTGGAGAGGATGTGGGGAAATTGGAAGAATTATTCACTGCTAGTGGGAATGTAAAATGGTACAGCCACCGTGGAGGCATTTGGTGGTTCCTTAGAAAGGCAAGAATAGAGTTGTCTTATGACCCAGCATTCCTGCTACTTGGTACATACCCAGAAGGTCTGATACCAGGGACACAAACAGACACTTGTACACTTATGTGCACAACAGCATTATTCATAACTGCCAAAAGATGGAAACAACCCAAGTGTCCATCAACAGAATGGACAAGCAAAAATATGGTGCATACATGTGATGGAATATTATTCAACAGTAAAAAGGAATGAAGTGCTGAATCACATGACAACATGGATGAACCGTGAAGACATTATGTTGATTGAAATAAACCAGATACAAAAAGAAAACTATTGTATGTTCTCACTAATGTGAACTGATTATAATATGTAAACTCATAGACATAAAATAAATATAGGTTACTAAGAGATAGAATGAGGCTGGAGAATGGGGAGATGTTGCTTAATACATGCAGATTTTTTAACTGGGATGTACTTAAACATTTAGAAATGCATAGAGGTGACAGTAATATGTTATCGTGAATATAATTAACAGTGCCGTATTGTGGGTGAATATGGTGGAAAGGGAACATTTAGATTATGTATGTCAACTGAAGGAAAGCTGGAGTTTAAAACATGGGAATATATAACACAGTGAATCTTGTAGTGGATGATGACTGTGATTAACTATACAAATATTAAAAAGTTCTTTCATGAACTAGTACAAATGTATAACACTATTACAAGAAGTTAAGAGAGTAGTGTGTGGGGAAAATGTACCTATTGCAAACTATGAAGTATCGTTAACAGTAATATCTTAATATTATTTCATCAACAGTAACACAGGTACTACACCAATGCTAGGGGTCAATAATGAGGGGGTGGAATAAGGGGTGTGGAATGTTTTGGGTTTTCTTTTGTATTTCTATTTCCTTTTTTGAGCGATGAAAATGTTCTAAAATTGATTGTGGTGATGAATGCACAATTATGTGATGATGCTGTAAGACATTGATTGCATACTGTGGATGGATTATATGGTGTGTGAATATATTTCAATACATTTGCATTAAAAATGGCTGGTACGATGGAGGTTCAGTAGCAGAATTCTCACCTGCCGTGCCAGAGACCCAGGTTCAATTCCCGGTGCCTACCCATGCAAAAAAAAAATCAGTGAAAGTCTTCTATGAAAATCAATTAGCTATAGAGAATTAATAATTAAATGTATTATATATTTTATTATTATTTACAAATTGCATGTGCACACCCTTTTAATAAGTAAAATTTATAATATACTTCTGTACATTTACATATGCATACGTACAGTTTTTTTCTTCCAGAGAGCCATTATTGAACATTTTGTGACGCAGCACTGACTCAGACCTCTGCTTGAGTCCAGCCACCCCATTCCTGGTGTAGGTCCTCAGCTGAGGCTAGGCCTCCCGATTTGAAACTGAGCTCTAGAAAATTCTTTAAAACCCTTTTTTTCCAGCAGTGCCATGGTCACCACAACTTGACATTCTTTATTCCTCCTGGACTTAGTCCATTGAAGCTAGATTTTGATATATTATGTTAGCAGAGTCCTGCCATTTCCTTTGTCTCAGGTTCTCATGAGGGAAATTCTGCTAAAATAACCCCTTTCAACCTCTGTCTCACATGTCTTATCGTATTTGTGAGTTTGGTGGAGGAACTGACTTTATTTACTTAGTCTTGGGCCTAGGGAACTCTTGAATTCTTAGTTCTTCTGGGTAGTCAGACTATGGGAAGAAGCTCTGGCTGTTTCAGTCCACCAATGCCTCCATAAACTGGCCTTCTGATCATATCTGGTGATAGCTAATCAGTCTTCCTCTCTCCAGTTTTCATGGTCTTGATGGTAACCCAGCCTTGAACGCTCACTCTCCTCATTTGATATCTTTCAGTCTGACATGTCAAATTTTCTTTTGACTTCTGCGGTCACATAGACCTGAGTTTGAATCTTGGCTCTGTCGTTTACTAGCTAAATGGGCTTCAATTTAAATGTTCTAAGCCTCAGTTCTTAAATCTGTGAAATGAGAATAATTGTAATTATTCTCAATCAACCTCATAAGATTGTTTCAAGACCAAGCGAGCTAAAATATATACTTTAGCATAGTCCCTGACACATAGTAAATCCTCCAAAAATGGTAGCTATTGTTTTCCTTTTTTCTTCTCAAGTGCCTATTAAGATTCTTTAAGCTTTGGTCCATGATCCCCTACCTCTTCCACTTAGGTTACTGTTGAACCTCAGAGCTTTAGCAGCACATATTTTGATGGTGCACAAATCCCCATCTCCATCTTGGCCTGCTGTTTGGAGCTTCTATCATGTGTATTTTTTACTGACATTAAGACATTACATGTAAAATATCTTCCTACTCCTTATCTGTCCATCTCCAAATTTATATGCCCATTTGATTTCCTCACTGCCATCAGTGGCACTCCTACTTGTCCTTGTTCTCAGGCTTCAAAGTTGGATTCTTCATTTCTCCAATCCGATTAGTCATTAAGTTCTCCTTATTTTCTTATATATTTCTCCCACAGCTGCTTCTTCCATTCATTCTCATGACAAGTGCTGAAGTTAGCTAAGAAGCCATTGGTATTCTCCTGTTCACTCTTCTTGCTGTTCTCTGTCCTTGATATATTTGTTTCTCCCTTTGTGTTTTTGCTTATGATGCTCAAAGGACACTTAATTGTCTTTAAGTTGGTCCTTTATTATTTGCTTATATTGTTCTTTAATTCTTTGAAATACATTCATCTTTCTTTCCAACTAGGTTGTATACACATTGAAGGTAAAAAAGCAGATCATAATCTTCCCAGAATTACTGTCATAATACTGAACACAAAGCTCAACAAATGATTCCTAATGGAATGAGTTGAATATAACTGTTTGATGTTAAGAATATATAATAGTTTTTCAGTGCCTGACAAATCAATCCCAAGCTCTTCAGACTAACATTACTTGTGTACTGTCAGCTGGCTTCATCTTACCTGCTAGTAATGTTAGCTCTTTCCTGATATGGTCCCTCCATTCAGGTTTCCCTCTTTACTATCAAAATACATGCACACACACACACACACACACACACACACACACACACACACACACGCACACACACATGGTTAAGTGGCATTAAAATGATTTCTCTGTTTTGCCTGAGGCCTCAAGATATTAGGTACTGACCGCCTCACATTTGAAAATGCAATGCTCTATCTCCTATGAAGGTCTTGCAAAGGAGGTGGGAAACCAGTTTTATGATCTTGTGTCCAACAACAGTAGCTGAGGTTGAAAAGGGCTGGGAATTTAAGAAGAACACTTTTTTGGAGAAAGTGTTAAAGTGCAGAGGCATGCCTACCCTGTAGTAAAGGGGAGGGGGATTTTTCCTTTCTCAATCCCCATGAGGGGCTTTAAGAGGACTCCTCCAGGGGCTTGATACATGTTTTCTGAAATTTCAAAGGAAACATGGGACTGACATGTAACTCATGTCAAAATGTAAAGGAGAAAACCTGTGGCTTGAGTTGCTGGCAAAGAAGAGAGGAGACTTGATTGGGAGTTAGGAGTGTTTTCATATGTTCCCCCATGGACGACTTGTGGGTCACATCAGAGATCAGGCTGGGGTCAGTTTTAAATGAAATAAGCCACACCCAAAGGACTTCCAGAGATAGGGGCATCTTGGTAGGAAGAGGCAGGAGGTGTTGGCAGGCACAAAATACCGGAGAGGGGCTGGGGTTCTGAGGGACCAATCTGATGAGAGCTCTATCCTTGCCAAGAGAGTTGGACGTTCCTAGTTAGGGGCTTTCTGTAAACTCACAAAATCTCTCCATGAGAGGAAGAGTCCAGTACAGAGGGCACCAATGCAAGGTCAAGTTGGGCCGATCAACCAAGACTTTTGCTTCCCTTTTCCCTGTAACCCCTCCAAACCCAGAGCAGTCCAGGGTTGGGTGGGGAGGGGAGGAAAAGAAAGCAGAGAAAGAGAAGCTCACAATACCTCCATTCCCACTGCAGGCCTCCAGCTTTTACTTTCACTAAAATTTGGAGTTTCAGTTATTCAATTATAAGGTATATTTCTAATTACTGAAATGATGTTTTGTAGCTAGAATAATTGAAGGACTTTTTATTATTAAAAACAAACTGGAAACAGCTGTGCATGCTTCCTACAGTATCATGCCAGGAATGGATAAAAAGAGGTCCAGAGAGTGGGTTTGTATGGGCAGGAAAAAAGGAAAGAATAAAGCTGATTGTTGTATTGTATTTTTTTTTTCTGTATGCGTCCCTCTCTTTCAACATAATTGTTGCATTTGCTGATGCGACATATACAGACAGGTGAGTAAGTGCTCACACACATGCACATAACACAGACATACACCTTTTTACCCTTTAGGATCCAAAGTTGTGCTCATCTTCCCTAAGAAATCTTTCCTGATTAAACCCAACCCACTCAGGTCTCCCTCTTGGAATTTCCATAATTCCTAATTTTTAAACCATATAATCCAACACTTAAATATACGGACCAACTATATATCTCCATCATCTTTACATGTTTTGTCTCTGTTCTTTTGTCTCTCAGCCTAGTTGCCAGCCTATTTTCAGAAATCAGTGTGTTTTACTCTTTTGGTCCATTTTCTATATTTCCACAATTGGCACCTAGGAAACACTGCTTGATCAATTGATCAGGTAGACCTAAGCTTCACAGCTACACCAAAAGTTGGTTAAATGTAAAAATATTCAGTAGGGTTTAAAATCTAAAGCTAAATGCTTCTGTTTCCTAAGGGAAATGTTGGCCATCTTGACTCAGCTTTCCAAGGGTTTTTGCTTTGGTTTGGTTTCTTTGTTTGTTTGTTTGTTTTTCTTTTTGGTTGACCATGAATTGTTGAATTCCACGTGCTAACTAAATAGCTAGACTTCATGCCATCTTTTGTATGTTGACAAAAGTTACAATACCAGTGAGTGTGGTTTGATCCTCTTCAGGGCTTATACTGGGAAGAATTTTTGGTCAATTCTTATCTTATTGTCTAGTTTGCTTTACCTGTTGGTCACCAGTTAACCTAAGTTCTTGGATGACTAACATTTAGCCTTTTGATTATCATTTTTTCTGGGGAGATGGAAGTTTCCCAGGCAGCTGGAAGGGTATTCTGAGACCAGCCTCTCTCAAAATTCCTTCATTTATGGGCAGAGCTCAAGCAATTCTTCAAGCTCTCAGCTTATTTGTTAGCATATATTTTGGTGAGATTTTATTAACTGCCCTTCAGCTATGGGGGTTGGCAGGGCGGTTGAACACACAAAGGTACGAGACTTGTCAAAAGCATTCCAGAGTGTCAGGAGCTCATTGCGTCGATGAATCCTTGACGTCTCTGTGAGCAGAATGAATGAATCATATGAATCACCGAACAAACAAAACCATTTCCTCTGCAGGTGATACAGGCTTGCCATTCTTGTCCCAAAGCCATTGAAGTTGTAGTCAACGCTTATGAACACATAAAGTGGAATGTAAAGTGGAGAAGAGCTATCCCTGATGATGATTTAGAGGTAAATAATTCACTTTCCATAGTTTTCACTATAAAGTACTTTCAGATCGCATTGAATGTGTAGACAATTCTGACTTAAAAATTAATTTTGAGAAGGCTGGCAAGATCCACTCAAATGCAACAGGACAGAGAGTTATAAAATGTAGGTGTGAGAGTAAGTAGGTACATCAATCATGTAGCACTTTAGTGCATCTAAGGGAGGATTGAATAAGTATGTAGAGATGGCGGCTTTGCTTTCTTCTCATTGAGTCAGATGAATTAAATACTAATAATATTTGTAATTGATCAATAGCATTTTTACCTGAATGTTAAAGTGTTAGTGTAGATTATTTCATTGACTTAAAAATATCTTGACGCTATTGTTAGGCAGGAAACAGAGTATTTAAAACCCTGCCACAGATCATTTCGCAGAGCTGAGTCCACAGACCACATCTGTATTTTGCTGCCTTTGTAAATCAGTGCTTCCCCTTGAGCCCCTCAGTTTTCAAAGTGAAAGTCTGTCATCCACGCAAGGAGAGGTATTGAGCCCAGAACACAAAGCTCCCCAGGCTTGAATGCAGATGGTTTCAGTGCAATCCTGTTCTGCTGCTTATTAGTTACCTTATCTTTTAAAAATTACTCAACCTACCTGGGCTTCATTAATCCTTAATTCTAAGGGTTAAATATCTAAATATATGGGTCACACCACTTATATAATGGGTATGCAATAATATTTAGATTAATTTAAAATTGCTGTGTTGATTTAGAACAGGTCCAGACCTTTCACACAAGTATGTTTTGTCTCATTTCCTGGATTCTGAAACATAAAGTATTTCCTCCCTCCACTCTCTTCTCTCCTTACGTATCATCTCCTCACTTCTCCATCTCAATTTCCTGAGGCCCAAGAAATCTACCATTGTACATAAAGTAGGGACTGAATGCATCATTATTGATTTTTCTTGACTTAAACTGTGGGGCCTTTCTAACTTTAATATGTTTTGCCTTCCTTTTCAGAGATACTGGGATTTCTACCACTCTCTCTTCACTGTCTGCAGTAACTCCCCAAGGACTCTCATGCATTTATCGAGATGTGCCATTCGAAGAACGTTGCATAACAGATGCCACAGAGCAATTCCTTTGCTTTCCCTTCCATTGTCATTGAAAAAGTACTTGCTACTAGAGCCAGAGGGAATCATTTATTAAACCTTGGGAGACAGGCATTCCCAATCCTAGGTATTTAAGTGGACTCACTGGATAGACACAGTTTGCATAAATAAAATGATACTTGTGTTGATTATAACACTTCAGGGATTTCAAACACATTACAAACACTATGTTATTAATCCTAGGATATCATGGTGAGGAGAAATAAGTACGAAGTGAAGCTAAGGATTTTTCAAAGACAAGAAGGTATTTAGAAAGTACTAGAATAGCAATAATAATTAATGTTTATAGTGCTCTTACTAGGTGCCTGATATATTTTTATAACACTTTTCATATACTATCTCATTTGAAATGGGACCCAGGTTTCCTTACAACCAATCTCATTCTCTGTCTCTTCAGGGATACGTTTACATTAGCGTTCAGTTCTGTGGTTGGCCTCCTCGATTTCCCTCCTGTTACCACTTATCCATAATTACGTCACTATTATGCAACCCCTACTCCCCAAACCAAGCTCGCCAATTTACTTTAGTGAAGAGAGCACATGAAGATAGTCAAAACAAGATCTTTGAGATGAATTTTAAATGAAAAAGAAAGACCAATCCACTTAATAGCCGAGAGTGGACATTGATCTATTCACTCATTGAGCCAGAGACTGGAGATGCAAAGATGAGTCTCCAGCGTGACTCGTGCCTCCAGCTCTCACCATGTAGCAAAGGATCCAGATTGACAAGCAGGTAACTGCGACATGAAATGGCAGGGGCAGGAGTACAGGCGGGTGCAGACTCATTTTCAATGCTTGATTTTCAAAGCTGTTTTTTGGAGACAAAGTGTGACTTTTTCTTTTATGCATGAAGTTGAAGGGTAAGGGGATTGTGTAGAGTAATTTCCTGCTGCTTTTAGGATAAAGTTTCTCCAGTTATCTAGATGCTGTTTTATTTTATGATTTCCTGTTTAGTGCTTCCTCTGACTCCTGGGGGAAAATAATACACACTCAGTAGCTCCTACAGACATGACAGGAAGTTTAGGAAAACATGTGAAAGAAAGTGTGTGAAGGCAAAGACTTAAGTCAATTACTTTGCTCTTTTTATGCAACTGACATTTTAGAGCATTTTAGTCAGAAAGTAAGTACTCTGCCGGCAATTTTGTTTTTCCAGAAAGAAAATAGAAAGACTATTTTGAAAATGGTAAAAGGTTGAGAGGCTTGGACAGATAAGTGCGCTAATCAGGCTTGCTAGTTAGTGGTTTGAGGAAAGAGAAGTGTAGATGATTAACCCTGGACCTCACGGTTCATTAGGGCAACGCTGCTTCATTTTTGCTCTTGCTAATCTGTTACAGATAAGCTCATTACCTCTCAGCATCTTTACCTTTAGAGGTTAAAGTCAAAGTAATTAAGAAAAAGCAAATCAACTTGCCAGTTGTGACCAGGTTGCTTTCAGTTGTGTGGTTCTCCATCTTTTTAAACTTTGGGTGCTTGAGTTTTGAGTAGAGAGGATGTCAGACAGTCCGCCAGACTACCACTTAGATTGTGCTTCTAAGTAAATTTTTTTACTCCCAGTGGCTGTGTAGCAAAAATCATGGGTCGCCATCATAATCTTTCTGAAGTATCAGTTTTACTGAAATATTTTTTGGGGGAATTTCTTGGACTAAAACAAGATCTCTGTTATGGAACGGGATGCTGAATTTGTATGAATTATTGACATATAATTGTATGATTTTTTCCTTTTGAAAAATTGTCCGCAGCTGGCAGTGTTAGCCTGCTGGGAGGATACACACGTTGTCCTTACTTTCAGGAAGATTCTGGCAGAAAAATTCAACATGCTCTGATTTAGGGAATTGAAACTGATGCTGAGGACAAAGGGAGAGGATATTCTTCGCACAGGGAAGTTAAAACATTTCTCAGTCTGCTTTTTTCTGCTTCAACATTTTCCGCTAATCTAGTATGTAGAGCAGGACTACTTGTTCTGAATCGGTAATTCATGGATTACAGTTATTTTTCCCCATCTTTGAACTTTATTAAGAGGACTTAAATAAAGCTCTCCTGTTTTCTTTCATCTTTTTGAGTTGGTTATTGACCAATAAGACCTTTTTCCTAACCTAACTTTGACTTTT
This sequence comes from Tamandua tetradactyla, assembly GCF_023851605.1. NCBI lineage: Eukaryota > Metazoa > Chordata > Mammalia > Pilosa > Myrmecophagidae > Tamandua > Tamandua tetradactyla. Next base: position 120,333,333 of record NC_135327.1, on the reverse strand, counting down.
GACCATCTATATTGAAGAGTTCTACACACATCATTACTTTTTTCAACATTTGGAAAGAAAAAGAGAACAAAGTTTGTGCCTGTTAGTAAATAAAATTTTGAAAAGAAAGTAAAGAGTGAATGTGGATGAAACATGTACAAATTGGACTATTGCTGTGGGAACAAGTGTGCTTTAAAAGTAATAAAGAAACTGCACTGAATCGTCCTCTTCTACCTCCACCATCTCTGTCCTGCTGTTTTTGCTTTTATTTCTATTTCACTTCATTCTTATCATCCACTCAACCCTGGGAAAAGGAGAAAATTATACCCTTGTGATACCTTTGTTAATTTCTGGGAGTGCCTTCTATAAACAGATACCTAAAGCTCGAACAAAATCTTCTGTAAGTTACATGTGAGGAAGGGTCTCTGATATGAGGGAAAGAACACCTGTCTAGTATTCCCTTTTCAGGATCTAGACACACTTTTGTTCTATTTTTTAATTGATTGGTTTTACATCTCTACTTTGTCTTTCCATTTTGAACCCAGTGGCTTCTGATAAAGGGTATAGTAACGTAAAGCTGATTGTAGGGATAGGAAAAGTAACAAACCAGTCGCAGTGGGTTATCAGTGTTGGCAAGTAATTGAGCTTTTTTTTAAATTACCCATCTGATTGTGAAAACTCACAAAGTTCCAAATTGGCACACTTTCAATCCTGTTATTCACTTATTTTTCTTTGAAATGCAAATACCATACGTGGTATCTGAAAAGAATTTATCATCATTTTCTCTAGGAGTATAACAGATGAATTGCAATTAGATGTTAAAAGTTCTGACTCCAGTGCTTCTCCAGGTGCATTTCTTGGTTCCTACCTTATTTGATCAATAATCCAGGAAAAACGATACACCTGAGACTCCATGTCTTGGTTTTCTCTTCTGTAAAATGAGTATAATAATGGTACTGATTTCATAGAGCTTTATGAAGGTTTTGAGGATTAAATTGCTACTACATATAAGCATATAGAAATGGGAATGCTTATCCTATTCCTGTACCCCTGTACCTCTGTTATATATTGGAAGCAGAAAACTGGTTCTGTAGGTTTCACAGGCCCACAAATGGAGGGGAATTGGACCCCAGAACAGACCACACTTATAGCCAATTTTGATGAAACTTTGTACTTAGCATTGTTCATGAAATGACTTAAGCCTTTTGAGATACTGTGATTGAATTAATGTATTTTGCCTATAGAAAGAATACATCTTTTGGGGGTTCAGAAGGTAGAGTGCAGTAATTTGAAATTATATGTACTCCAGAAACGCTATTCTTAAAGCTAATCCATTCCTGTGGATGTGAGCTCATGGTAAGTATGACCTTTTGATGAGGCATTTCAGTTAAGTTGTGACTCTCCTCATTTAGGATGACTCTTAATCTTATTCCTGGAGTCCTTTATAAGAGAATGAAATGCAGACGAAGAAAGAAAGCTGAAATTAGCCAAACCCAGAGGAGAATAGAGACACCAGTAGATGCTGCTATGTGCTTGGCCATGTGGTAGAGCTGAGGATTGTTAGCAGCCGGTCTTTAGGAAGAAAATATTGCCTTGGTGGTATCTTGATTTGGATATTCTAAACAGGCTCAAACTGTGAGCTAATAAATTTCCGTTGTTTAAAGCTAGCCCATTTATGGTATCTGCATTAAGTAGCCCAGAAAACTACAGCACTCAATAAATGTTTTATTATTACTGTCCTTGCTACTGTTATAGTCACTATTAAGGAATAGATTTCTACCAATGCTTATCCTTAAAGTGAAGCTATAGCCATAGGTGGTACATGGTGGATTCCTGTTCACTTTGGGAAATATTAGTAGAGCTCCTACCATGTGCCAAGCACTTTGCTGATAACCGGGGATCAATGGGGGAACAAGATAAATCAAATCTCTGGCATTCTTGGGTTCATGTTTATATTTTGGGGTGCAGGTGGAGGTAGGGATGGGAATAACATTGATTTGGGGAATTAGCAAACAAATAATAAATGATAGCAAACTGATTAATATTTGAAACTTTGCTCTTTTGTAAGTGGGTTTACCAAGAATGCAGTGATTCCTTTTACTGTTTCACAAAGGCTGTGGTGTTACTTGAGGAATTTTCATGTGTATCAAGAGAATAGGTCTGCTTTTTCCACCTACACTGAGGGGAAGGGGTATAAGGAGATTAACTTTGCTGTAAGAGGAGTTCAGATTAGCTACTGAGATTCCTAGCAGTGAGGGCTTTTACTTGGTGAAATGAATGAACAGGGAGGATGGGAGAATTTCATTCATTTATTCTTTCACTTGTAAGAATTTGTTTAGTACTATATCACATGTGCTAAATGTGGAAGGAAGAAGGGAAGTGTTGATACCAAATCTTTGCAAGATTCCCTTGTAGTCTATTTATGTTTTTCCTTTCTTTATTTTTTTACTAAGGCATAAGAATAAAAAGTATACTGGGTCTTTCAAAAAATTTAAACTATCTAACTGAGCTACTTTCCTGTCAGCCTAACATAAAATGGTTGATTTGGAGAGATTTTCAAGTCCTATGTTTCAGTGATAAATTGCCTTTATTCATGTGTTTGGCCATACCTGTCACCATTGAAAGGCAATACATAAATTATGTCTAAACATCCTCCAAGAACCAGTTGCATTTTTTTTAAGAAGTGCTAAGTAGATTAAAAGTGCTTAAATTTCTTCTTTACTAATGGGTTTTCTCAGATAGAGGTATGCCCCAATGATATTAGGAAATGACTATATGCAAATATGTGCTAGTCCAGTCAAAGAAATAGAATATAAATACCACCGTACTCTTCTTAAATTGAAGACACCCATGGATTAGTTCTTACTGCTTATCAAGCAGGGAGGAATTGGCAAAACAGAACTATCATGATGGGTAATTTAAGGTAATCTTAGACGTATAGGAGTGATCTAGGGGCCTTCACAAAGTCCAGGGATCTAGACAATGTCTGTCCGGAGCCACAGGGGAAGACAGTCACTCACTGCTTGGTTCCAGTTTTGGAGTACCTGAAAGTCAGAATTGCAATCAGCTGTTTGTGGGAACCAGCGGAGTTTACAATCTGACTGAGAAAACCAGACATACAAACTTGGCTGCCCTTGTTAATCCACCCTGTTTTAAGCCCTGGGAGGATGTTTTTCATGGACTTCATGAACTGGGCTCCCTGCATTCTGGCTTCCCTGTGGGTTCAGCCATGGAAGATTAGCAGGATACTGATGGGCAGGAGGGGGCAGAGTTTAGGACTCTCTCTGGTTGCTTCTCTGCTGGGTGTCCTTTTGATAGTGGCTGCATTCCTTTACAAAGGCCATGGTTCCAGTCAGAAGCCCTGCTCCTAAACTACTATTCTTCCTGGGTTATACCTCTTCCCTTACTTGCTGCTGTAGGCTAAGGAACAGTACGTTTTTCTCTACCTTTGTCTTTAACCTGGGTGCTTCATTATTCATTGATTTCTTCCTTTACCCTACCTACACTTCTATATACAGTCCTTGATTAAACTCTGCTCAATTATCTCTACTCAATATGCCATCTAGTTCATCTAGGGATACTGGTTGTATTAGTCAGGGTCTCTAGGGATATCTGAAAACATGAGATTTTATAAAAGCAACTTTAGGGGTGCATGAGACCAATTCCATAGGGCAGGCCACAAGCTGGAAACTCCAATGAAGATTTGTAATGAATTCCCCAGGAGAGGCTGACTGGCTGAAGCAGAAATGAAAATTCTGTCTTCTGACTGCTGAAGTGATTACCTCACCCTTAAAAGCCTTCTATTGATTAGATTAAACATCTCTCATTATGGAAGGCACACCCCTTAGTTGATCATAGATGCTGTGCTGGTTTGAAAGGAAGTATGCCCCCTAGAAAAACCAGGTTTTAATCAAAATCCCGTTTCATAAATGTAGAATAATTCCTATTCAATACTGTATGTTTGAAACTGTAATCAGATCATCTCCCTGAATGATGTGATTTAGTCAAGAGTGGTTGTTAAGATGGATTAGGTGATGACATGTCTCCATCCATTAGGGTGGGTCTTGATTGGTTTACTGGAGTCCTATAAAAGAGGAAACATTTTGGAGAAAGAGATTCAGAGAGAGCAGAGAATGCTGCAGCACCACGAAGCAGAGAGTCCATCAGCCAGCAACCTTTGGAGATGAAGGAAAACACCTCCCACGGAGCTTCATGAAACCAGAAGCCAGGAGAGAAAGCTAGCAGATGACACCGTGTTCGCCATGTGCCCTTCCAGCTGAGAGAGAAGCCCTGACTGTGTTCGCCATGTGTCTTCTCACTTGAGAGAGAAACCCTGAACTTCATCGCCTTCTTGAATCAGGGTATCTTTCCCTGGATGCCTTTGATTGGATATTTCTAGGGGCTTGTTTTCATAAGGACATTTTCTCAGCCTTAGAACTGTAAACTACCAACTTATTAAATTCCTCTTTTTAAAAGCCATCCTGTCACTGGTATATTGCATTCTGTCAGCTAGCAAACTAGAACAGATGTAATCAGCCATAAATGCAATCCACTGATTATTTAAGTCCACAAAATGTCCTCGCGGTAAGGGTTAGGCCAGTGCTTGCTTGACCAGACAACTGGGCACCATCACCTGGCCAAGCTGACACATGAACGTGACCATCACACTGGCAGATGCATAAAGAAAGATGAACCTGTGACAACCCAATGAGAGCCTGAAGGGAGGAACATATGGGCATTGCTGCCAGAGTTGAGAGAAGGCAGAGGACTTTATGGACTGGAGTGGTCAGGGGAAGCAGCTTGTAAGCAAGTGGACTTGAGCTGAAGAAGGTTGGGATCTGGATAACAGTTCAGACCGGGTCGGGTCTAGCATTTAAGAAAAATGAATAACCTCAGGGAAGATTTGGAGCTGGAATCTACAATGACTATTCACTATCACCAAGACAAGCCTGATCAAAGTACAAGATGAACATTTGTGTAGAAAGTTGAGGATAAATGTGAAAGGGTTGAGTGCGAATATTTATGAAAGGTTTTGAATGATGGGGAAACACCATGGGGAACCAATAAAATTATTGTTATTATCATAATTACTCTTTTTCCAACACTATACCTTTTATAATAATAGTAATTATCATATGGCTATGTAACATTTGTAGGGTGCTTTACTATTTTCAGAGAATCTTCATGATGCTTAATCCCAGATAATTGTCTTTACCATCACTAACCTCAACTCTCCTTCCACGCAGAAAAAAGAATTCAATTCTGAAGATTTAAATCTGAGAAAAATATCTAAATATGACATTAATCAACCCTTTTCTTCTTATATAAACCTTTCTAATCAAGCGGAATAATTTACTCTTGAGCAAAAAAGGTATTTTATGTTTTTTCTTTTTAAAATATAAGTTAAAGTGTGTTATTTGTTGTTGTTTTTGGTTGTTGCTGTTGATTTAATTCCGGGGGGGTGGGGTGGGAGGGAAAGGAGATCTTTCTTCCAGGGAATTGGAGAATGACAGGATAGAGGCAAGATTTGAAGTTATAGCCTGTTTATAGTTCTCAGCATGGTTATGTTCAAGGGATGGAAGCATATGTTCATGGAAGCAGTGAAATAGTTCATTTCATTCAGGGGCTCAGGACTCCCAATATAGCTGGTCAAAAGGACAATTGAAGTCCTATTTTTAGAATGATCCTTCAGTGAAAGATTAGGTAGTAGCAAATAAATTGTTTCTAAGTAGCCTTTTGATAGTTCTCCCATACCCAGAAACTGAAGAGTATTATAGCTCCCATGTATTAAATGTAGTGTGGCACAGGGGAAGAGGGACTTTGAAATTCAATGATTTGGGTTTTAATCTTGATTGTACCACTTGCTAGCTACATAAACTTGAGCCAGTTCCTTAACCTGAGGATCAATTTCTTTATTTGGAAAATAGTGATTTAATACCTAATTTACTTGGGCTCTTGTAGGAACTAAATGAAATGATGCATTCAAAGCCTCTAATGCAGTCTTGCATGTGATTAAACCCTAATAAATGCTCAGTTTGAACATGCTTCTGCTATGTTGAAGATTGTGTAGAATATACTGAAAGATATAGTAATGGATCTAAGACATTCATGTACACAGGCTAGAGAACTGACTTGTGTTTTCTATTGCATTTTAATGGCAGTGTTTTTCCTTTGGTACAAATTCACTCTTGGAAGAAAATTGTTCATGCAATCTTTGTTAATCATTCTCCAGATTGGCCTGAAGGGGACAGGGTAGGGGAACTTTCACCCTGCCATGAATCAGAACCTTGGAATTACTGGCTGTTCTCAAATTCTGAAATGCAGTCCTAAAGAAAATTAAACCTGAAAGCCTAAGGAAGGTAAACAGATATTCTGTAGCTTTTTAATCTTCTTTTTATAGTTTCAAGGAAATCTGTTCTGCCCTTCAATGGAAAGAGATCTGGAAATCTGGAAGAGGTTTTAGAATCATAGGTTTCTATCCTGTAGTTACATAATCTGGAAGAAAAAAAAGGGATCGGAGTTAAATTCTCTCTGTGTCACACTGAAATAGATAATTGCATTAGCAATAGTAGTCCTTTAATTTCCTTTTTTCGGTTTCTTCCTTCCTCCTTTCTCCATATCTTCTCTTATTCCTTACCTTTTTTTCTGGGACGTGTCCTTGCCCATGTTTCCTCAGCCGAGATGGGATTGTCAGCAGACAGGGTCGGACAGAAGCATAAAGACCTCATTTTGGAGGCTTTCCTCTTCACACTTCATCAGTGGTTTTTCCTCCTAACTTGACTTTGCGTTTGACTGTGTCTTATGCAAAGTTGTGCTTCAGATGCACGAAGCTTATACTTAGAGTCATACAGAAACTGAGAATCTTGTGCATCTTTCTCACTCTTGAATTCTCTGATTCGTTGTTCTGAATCCGGAAGCCACAATTATGAAAGAGTACTCTTTCTAGCAGTAGATCACTGGTGAGGGGTCAAAGTCAAGTTAGGAGGAAAAACCACTGATGAACTAATGAAGAGAAAAGCCTCCAAAATGAGGTCTTTATGCTTCTGTCCGACCCTGGCAATGCCAAAGAAGAGGCCCAATCATCTGATCTTAGTTGGGGAGGCCACACATGCTGTTGCACAGAAAGTTAGACAACTCCACCAGTGAGATCTCAAGGGCCTTCTTTTTTGGGAAGCTACTTCTGGAAATAATATAGCAGAATAGTTGACCATACAGATGAAAGGAGTCAAACAACCAGAGTTCTCATTCTTTTCTTCCACTTACTCCCTTTGAAACATAATTTTAACCTTTGCAATAAGAGAAATAATAGCCTCATTGCTGAGCTTGAAGACTAACTAAAATAATATTTAGAGTGTTTAGTATAGTTAACTATAGTTATGATAGTGTACCCCTGCTTGAATTTTTCCAGTTGAATGCTAAGAGTGCTATAAATGATTTGCAGAAACCATGCATGCCAGAAAAATTAGGCACACACATCTAGTAAACATATAAGTAGAAAGTATGGATGTATCCATTTAATGCCCCATGAGCCTGTGTTGCAGCTTGCAGGAGGAAATCTCTCTGCATGTAAATGTTGGTCAGTATAGGCTACTCTCAATTATTGATTTTTGAGTTAGTTTTCAACAGTCCTTAAACATTTTTTTCTGCATTGCGATGCTACTGACTGATTCACTTCAACATAGGCAGCCACCCTCTCTCTAAATATAGCATATTTTCCTTATTTACATATTACGCATCCCTTAATTGTGGGCTCTTTTGGAATGGCAAAAGTGTGGCCTGGCACTTTGCACACCTGGAGCAGGCAATACTAACCAATCATGATATTTTTTCCTGTTGAAACCAGACTCAGCCTCAGAATCCTCCTCAACCCAACGGTTTGGACTATAGCTGCTGATTATTGGAGTTGCTGGGCAAAATGAACTCTATTTGTCATTCCTGGGTTCTTTCTGTTCTCAATGCTCTCACATGCTCATGGTCAAGCATCATATAAATAAAAGCTGGAAAAAGTTGTAAGGCAGGCGATGATTACTGGCACAGGTTTCTTCCTGGGCATAGACTTTTGAAATTTAGTCAAAACGTATTTGTTGAGCTGGGACCTGTACCAGGTGCTGGGGAGTTAGTGGTGAATAATGGAAGTCAAGACCCTGCCCTGGGGCGAGGATGAGGCCTGTGGTTCGAACCTTAGGTGGCACATTAAAACAATGTGAATTGTTTATATAAAATGTAAATATAAATAAATAAATAAAAATGTAAATATAAATAAATCTACAGAGACAAGTACATTAATGGTTACGTAGGGATGGGGAAGGATAGAGGGATTAAGGGGTGACTGTTAAGGGGGATGGGGGTTTTTTTGGAGTAAATCTAAAATTGATTGTGGTGATGAATGCCACACCCTGTGAATATACTAAAAGCCATTGATTGTACACTTTAGACGAACTGTATGGTATGTGAATAATTCTCAATGAAACAGCTTTAAAAAAGCCAAAAACAAACAAACAAAATGGGGCTTTAAAAAGAAAATACTCCCCACCTCTCTCTCATAAAGCCCTAAGAAGCTAATTAGGTTAAGTGCCTCATTTACCATACCCCATTTTAAATGTTTATATACCCATCTGTTTCCCTGTTTTGGTTTGCTAAAGTTGCCAGAATGCGGTATACCAGAAATGGATTGGCTTCAAAAAGGGGATTTATTGGGCTACAAATTTACAGTTCTCAGGCCATGGAAACGTCCAAATTACAGCATCAACCAGAGAATAACTTCACTCAAGAAAGGCCGATCATATCCAGAGTTTCTCTGTCACTTGGGAAGGCAGGGAGTGATGTCCGCTGCCCCCTCTCTCCCAGCTTCTGGTCTCAAAAGGCCCTCTCAGCTTCTGTGGGTCTCTTTGGTGTCCCTGGAGCTTTTTCTTTCTGCATCGCCAAACTTCCGTGTCTTGGTTTCATCTCTGCCCTGTGTGACAGCTTTGAGCTCTCCTTATGTTTTCTGACTTTTATTCTCTTCATATAGGCTTCAAAGGATTAAGACCTGCCTTGAATGGGTGGGGTCACACCTCCATCTAATCAAAGAGTCCAACCTACAATTGATGTATCTTCTCTCCATGGAAATGACCTAATCCAGAGGGCCCTCGCAACCAGTAGATTCGCTCCTACAAGACTGGATTAGGATTATAAAGAACATGGCTTTTCTGGGGTACACAATAGCACACTGCCCTACTAGGCTGATACATTTAGTTTTTTTTAATTTAAGGTAAAATTCACTTACAATGAAAACCACAAACTTTAAGATATGATTAGAAGAAATTTTACAAATGTATGCACCCAGGTAATTAGTACCCCACTCAAGATAAAGAACACATCCACAACCCCAGAAAGTTCCCTTCTGCCTCTTTCTAGTAAATGTCCACATCCCATAAGCAACTGTTGTACTATTTCTAATGACATAGGTTAGTTTAGTTTGTTCTTCTACTTCATAGAAATGGGATTATGTAGCACATACTCTTCTGTGTCTTGCTTCTTTCTTGTAACATAGTATTTTGGAAATTCATCCATGTTTTTGCATGCATCAGTAGTTTGTTCTTCTTTATTGCTTAGGAGTTTTCCATTTTATGAGTGTACCAAAATATATTTATCCATTCTCCTGTGAATAAACATTTGGGTTATTTCCAGCTTTGGGTAATAAGGGATAAACCATCTATAAATATTCTGGTTCAAGTCTTTTTGTCGACACCTGTTTCCGTTCCCCTTGGGTAAATATCCAAGAGTAAAACTGATAGATCAGACTATAGGTACATGTTTGACTTTAAAAGAAACTTCCAGTTTTCCAACTGGTGTGCCAGTGTCAGTTTTAAACTTCCACCAGTAATACTGAGAGTTCTGATTGCTCACAACATTTGGTACTGTCAGTCATTTTATTTTAATGCAATTTCATTGAGGTATATTCACACACCATACAATCCATCCAAAATACACAATCAATGACTCCCAGTATCATCACATATTGTGCAATCATCACCACAATCAATTTTACAACATTTTCATTACTCCACAATAATAATGATAAAAAATAAAAATACAAAAGAAAACCCTAAATATCCCATAGCCTTTATCCCCCCATTGTTGGCCCTGATATAGTACATTTATTACTGTTATGAGAGAATATTAAGATATTACTGTTAATTATAGTCAATAGTTTGCGATATGTACACTTTCTCCAAAACATCCTTCTATTATTAACTCTTTGAATTAGTGTCATGCATTTGTTCTAGTTCATAAAAGAAACTTTGTATATTTGTGTTGTTAATTACAGTCACCGTCCATCAAAAGATTCACTGTGTTATACATCCCTATGTTTTTCACCTCCATCTTTCCCTCTGGTGACATACATAACTCTAAACTACCCCTTTCCACCGCAATCACTCACAATTCAGCACTGTGAATTATATTCACAATGACATAGTACAGTCACCTGTATCCATTTCCAAACATTTAAGTTCAACCTAGTTAAACATTCTGCATGCATTAATCGGCTGCTCCTCATTCTCTAGCCTTAATTTATTCCCTGGTAACCTATACTCTATATTTTATGTCTATGAGCTTACATGTTATAATTCATTCATATTAGTGAGATCATACAATATTTGTCCTTACGTATCTGACTTATTGTGCTGGTTTGAAATTGTTATGAACCCAAGGAAAACCATGTTCTTCTAATCCATTCTTGTGGATACAGATCTATTGTGGACGAAATCTTTTGATTAAGTTGTTTCCATGGAGATATGACCCACTCAATTCAAAGTGGGCCTTAATCCTTTACAGGAGTCCATTAAGAGAACTCACTGAGAGGGTGAGAGCTCAAAAAGAAATGCCCCAGAAAAAGCCAGAAGGACCCACAAGAGCTGAAAGAGTGATTTTGAAACCAACCCAGGAGAGAAGGGCCGGCAGAGAAGCCATGGGTCTTCTCACGTAACAGGGGATCCAGGACACATTAGCCTTTCTTCAATGAGGGTGTCCTCCTGTTGTCTTATGTTGAACAAGTACATTTGTAACCTAATTCCCTTTGCAAAATCCAATCCCTTTCTGGTATATTACATTCTGGCAACTTTAGAAAACTTAAACACTTCTTTAACTCCACATAATGTCCTCAGGGTTCATGCATGTGGTCATGTGCTTCAGGACTTTGTTCCTTCTTACTGCTGAATAATATCCCATCACACGTATGCACCACATTTTGTTTATTCATTCATCTGTTGATGGACACTTGGCATTGTGAATAATGCCCTTACGAACATCGGTGTACAAGTATCTGCTTGCATCCCTGCTTTCAGGTCTTTTGTGTTTATGCTGAGTAGCAGAATTGCCGGATCATAAGGCAACTCTATATTAGCTTTCTGAGAAACTGCCAGTCTGTCCTCCACAGCGGCTGTACCATTTTACATTCCCACCATCGGTCAATAAATGTTCCTATTTCTTCACATTCTCCCCAATACTAGTGGTTTCCTGTTTGTTTAATAGCAGCCATTCAAGGAGGTATGAAATTATGTCTCACTGTGGGTTTGATATGCATTTCCCTTATAGCTAGTAAAGCTGAGTGTCTTTTCATGTGCTTCTTAGCTATTTGAATTTCTTCTTTGAAAAAATGTCTATTGATGTATTTTGTCCGTTTTTAAATTTGGATGTTTGTCTTCTTATTGTTGAGTTGTAGGATTTCTTTATATACTATGGGTATTATACCCTATTTATCTGTTTTTTTCTTTGCCTGTGCTTTCAGTGTAAGGTTTAGGAAACTACCTCCTATCACTAGACCTTGAAGATATTTTCTTATATTTTCTTCTAGGAGTTTTATGGTGCTGTCTCTTATATTTAGGACTCTGATCCATTTTGAATTAACTTTTGGTAGAGTGTGAGATAAGGGTCCTTTTTCATTCTTGTGAATATGGATATCCAGTTCTCCCAACACCATTTGTTGAAGACACTGTTCTGTCCCAGTTGAGTGGACTTGGGACCCTTTTGAAAAATCAACTGACTATGGATCTGAAGGTCAATTTTGGAACTCTCTATTTGATTCCATTGATCAATATATCCATCTTTATGCCAGTACTATGCTGCTTTGACCACTGGGGCTTTAAAATAGGCTTTAAAGTCTGGAAGCACGAGTCTTCCCACTTTATTCTTTTTTTTCAGGGTGTCTTTGGCTATCTAATGCTCCTTACCTTTCCCAATATATTTGATAATTAGCCTTTCCATTTCTGCAAAGTAGGCTGTTGGAATTTTTATTGTTATTACACTGAGTTTGTAGATCAGTTTGGGTACAATTGACATCTTATTGACATTTGGCCTTCCAAACCATGAATGTGGACTGTCTTTCCATTTATTTAGGTCTTCTTTATTTACTTTGGCAATGTTTGTAGTTGTCTGTGTACAAGTCCTTTACATCCTTAGTCAAGCTTATTACTAGATATTTAATTCTTCTAGTTGCCATTGTAAATGGAATTTTTTTCTTGATTATCTCCTTGGATAGCTCATTACTAGTATATAGAACCACCACTGATTTTTGTATGTTGATTTTGCATTTCCTCACTTTGCTGAACTTGTTTATTAGCTAAAGTAGCTTTGCTGTAGTTTTTTCAGGATTTTCTAAGTATAGAATCACGTCATCTGCAAACAGCAAAAATTTTACTTCTTTTTCGATTTGGATGACTCTTTTTTTGTATGATCTATGGTGGGGCTCACATTTCATTACTTTTCCATGTGACTATCCCACTATTGCAGCACCATTCATTCAATCTGGGTTCTTTTTTTCTTTTTTTTTTTTTTGGTGGTGGGAGGGAGGTGGTGGTAGGGAAGTGCATGGGCTGGGAATCAAACCCAGGTCTCCCACATGGTGGGTGCCTTTTATTTCTTTTTCTTGCCTTATTGCTCTAGCTAGAACTTTTAGCCCAATGTTGAATCCTTGTCTTGTTCCTAACCTAAGAAGGAAAGCTTTCAGTCTTTCACCCATGACCTTAACTATGGGTTTTTCTTATATGACCTCTAGTATGTTGAGGAAGTTTCCTTTTATTCCTGCCTTTCAAAGTGTTTTTATCAAGAAAGGAAGCTGGATGTGTCAGATGCCTTTTCTCCAGCAATTTAGATGATCATATTGTCTTCCTGTTTTGATTTGTTGATGTTTCTTGTGTTAAATTGATTTGAAAATAATTGTGTTGATTGATTTTCATGCATTAAACCATCTTTGCATATCTGGAATAAAACCCACACGGTGTGTAGTTCTTTTAATATGTTGTTGAATTTGATTTGCAAGTATTATGTTGAGGATTTTTGCATCTATATTCATTAGAGAAATTTGCTAGCAGTTTTTTTTTTTCTTATATTATCTTTAACAGGCTTTGGTATTAAGGAGACATTGGCTTCATAAAATGAGTTAGGTAGTGTTCCTCTTCTTCAATTTTTTTGAAAAGTTTGATCAGGAATGGTGTTAATTCTTCTTGGAATGGTTGGTAAAATTCTCCTGTGAAGCCGTCTGGACCTGGGCTTTTCTTTGTGGGAAGATTTTTGATGACTGATTCAATCTCTTTACTTGTGATTGGTTTATTGAGGTCTTCTGTTTTTTCTCCAGTAAGTAAGCTGTTGCTAGGAAATTATCCATTTCATCTAAGTTGTCTGGTTTGTGGGTATCAGTTATCCACCTTGCATCCTCTAGAATCTTTTTTTATTTTTACAGAGTCCATGCTAATGACACCCCTTTCATTTCTGATTATATTTGTTTGCATGTTTTTTTTTGTCTTTGTCAGTCTAGCTAAGGGTTTGTCAATTTTATTGATCTTCTCAAAGATCCAACTTTTCATTTTATTGATACTATTGTTAATTTTTGTACTCAGTTTCATTTATTTCTACTCTAATCTTTGTTATTTATTTCATTCTTGCTTTGAGATTGGTTTGCTGTTCTTTCTCTAGTTTCTCCAGTTTTTGTTTAGGTCTTTGGTTTTGGCTCTTTTTTCCTTTTTAATGTAGGCATTTAGGGCCATAAATTTCCCTATCAGCACTGCCTTTGATGCATCCCATAGATTTTGATGTGTTGTGTTCTTGTTTTCATTTGTCTCGAGATCTTTATTGCTTTCCCTTACAATTTCATTTTTGACCCATTGACTCTTTAAGAGCATATTGCTTAACCTCCATTTATTTGTGAAATTTTTGGTTCTCCTGTTGTTATTGATTTCCATTTCATTCCATTATGGTCAGAGAGAGTGCTTTGTGTAATCTCAATCCTTCTAAATTTATTAAGGCCTGTTTTGTATCCCAGCCTGTGGTTTATCCTGCAATGTTCTATAAAAATATGTTTGGTCTAGATCATTTATCATATTATTGTAATTCTCTTTTTCCTTATTGATCTTCTGCCTAGATGTCCTGTCTATTGATGAGAATGATGTGTTGAAGCCCCCTACTATTATTGTAGTGATGTCTATTACGCCCTTCAGTTTTGCCAGTGCTTGCCTCATGCGATTTGGGGTACTTGATTAGATGCATACATATTTGTTATTCTTATTTCTTCTTGGTGGATTGCCCCCTTTATTAATGTAGAGTGTCTTTCTTTGCCTCAAAGCATTTTTTCATTTAAAGTCTATTTTGTTTGATATTAATATAGTTACCCCCAGCTTTTTTGGTTACTGCTTGCATGGAATATCTATTTCCATCCTCTCACTTTCAGCCTATTTGTATCTTTGTGTCTGAAATGAGTTTATTGTGAACAGCATATAGTTGGAGCATATTTTTTTAAACATTCTGCCAATCTATGTCTTTTGATTGAGGCGTTTAATCCATTAGCATTCATTATTATTAGTGTAAAAGCCATCTTTGCTTTGACCATTTTATCCTTTGGCTTTTATTTGTCAGTGTTCTATTTTGCTAAAGCTGACAATATGCAATATACCAGAAATGAGTTGGCTCTTACTATGGGGATTTTAACTTATAACTTACAGTTCAAAGGCTGTGAAAATGTCCAACTCAAGGCATCAACAAGATGATACTTGGACATTGAAGACAGGCTGTCAGCATCTGGGATGCCTCTGTCACATAGGAAGGCACATGGCCAGCATCTGCTGGTCCTTCTTTCCTGAATTGCCTTGATTTTAGCTTCTGGATTTCATGGCTCCCTCTCTATTTTCTGTGCATCCTTTCTTAGCTTCTCTGGGGTTTCTTGCAGTGAGCCTCTCTCTATTTCATCTCTTTTAGCTTCTGAGTGTATTTTATCCTCTTATAAAGAACTCCAGTAAGCAGAGTGGAGTGGGTCACATTTTAACTGAATTAACTTATTCAAAAGGTTCTATCTGCAATAGGTCTGCACCCACAGGAATGGATTAAAAGAATATGGCCTTTTCTGGGGTATATAACAACCTCCAAACTATGGCAGCCAGATCTATTATTTTTCTCTCTTTTTATCTTTTCAGTTACCCTTACTGATAGTTATCACTTTTATAGTCTCCTCCAAGTCTCTCTCTCCTATTTGCTTTTTTTCTTTCTTTCAGCCAGCAGAACTCCCTTTAGTATTCTTGTTGGGCAGATTTCTTATTACAAACCCGCTCAGCTTCTGTTTATCTGTGAATACTGTAAGGTCTCCCTCACTTTTGATGGATATCTTTAATGGATTTAGAATTCTCAGCTAGCAATTTTCTCTTTCAGTATTTTAAGTGTATCATACCACCTTCTTGCCTTCACAGTGTCTGATGAGAAGTCAGCCCTGAGCCTTATATGGCTTCCCTTGTATGTGGTGAATTGCATTTCTCTTGTTGCTTTCAGGATTCTCTCCTTCTCTTTGGCATTTGACAGTCTGATTAGTATGCATATTGGAGTGGGTCTATTTGGGTTTATTCTATTTGGAGCACATTGGGCTTTTGGGATTTGCATATTTATGCTTTTTATAAGATTGGGAAAATTTCAGTCATTATGTCTTCATATATTCTTCTGGTCCTTTAGCCTTCTTTTTTCCTTCTGGGAAACACAAAATGCATTTATTTGTGTGCTTCATGTTGTCAATCAGTTCCCTGAGACGCAGCTCAAATTTTTCCATTCTTTTCTCCACCTGTTCTTTTGCATGTTCCAATTCAGTTGCTGTCCTCTAGTTTACAGATCCTTTCTTTGGCCTCTTTAAATCTGCTCTGTTTTATGTCTCTAATATATATATATATATATATGCATATATATATATGTGTGTGTGTGTGCATATATATGCATATATATGTGTGTGTGTGTGTGTGTGTGTGTATATTTTTTTTTATTTTTATTTTTTGCATGGGCAGGCTCCAGGAAATGAACCCAGGTCTCCAGCATGGCAGGCGAGAATTCTGCCACTGAGCCACTGTTGCCCACCCTCTAGTATATTTTTAATTTCATCTGCTGCATCTTTCATTTCTGAAGATTTCATAATATCTTCTATTTTCTATGTAATCTTTCAAATTCTTCTTTATGTTCTTCTAGGATCTTCTTAATATCCTTTATCTCTTTAACCATCTCTTTGAAATTATGTAGATTTGTTTGACCATCTTTGATTAATTGTTCAAAATTCTGTATGTCCTCAGGCTTTTTAATTTGATTATTTGGTTTGACCATGTCTTCTTGTGCCTTGTAATTTTTTTCTGGTTTCTGGGCATCTGATTATCATAAGACTATTTTGAAAGTTGGTTTGCCTCTAGTCTAAGATTTTGTGGTTGATTGGGTTCGTGTTGAAAGCTTCCTTTTGCACTGGGTTCACCTGTATTTCACAGCCAAAACAGGGCCACCAGTCCATGCAGGATTGCAGATCTGTACCAAAGACAAATACTCAAAAAAGTAGTTTCTCAGACTGCACTTTCCCAGTCTTCCCAGCAGATAGCGCTCTTCAGCAACCTATTTCCCACAGCCCTACAAAAGTAAGTTATTTTTTTTTATCCCTCTGACCATCTGTTTTCACTGTGAGTGGAGTTAAAGGCCCCCTGTTGCAGTAGGCACTTGCCCAAAAAGGACCAAGGCTGTGGGCCCCTCGTCCTATTTCACTGGCCAACAGTTGGGTCAAAGCTGTTCTGCATCCCCCTCTTTTCCCAAACTCCCTGTCTCTCCCAGATTCCTGCAGCCCACAGGGTAAGATCTATTCATGCTCAGGGCTATTGGCTTCAGGGGTGGGGTAAGGGTACCTGGGGCTGCTATGGAGCTTGTCATTCCCTACATCTTCTCCGTTTATGAAAATAGCGGGCGTGTGATTGCCCTGGGTTCCTGTGTAGAGTACTCCAAGCTGCAAGACCCAGCAGATTACCTTCCTCCTCAGGCCGGAAGCTGGAACAGGGCTGTGCCATAACCCCCACTTCTCCTGAGGGGAGGGCTTCCTGTCTCTCTCAGCCCACTGCAGCCAGCTAGATGAGAGCCAGAAATGCCCAGATCTATTGGTCTTGGGGGCGGGAGGTGGATGCCAGGCACTCTGGTGCAGATCAGTCCCTTGCCAGTGTCTCAGTTCATGGAATCAATTGAATAGTGGGCTCCTGAGCGTCTGTGCGGGAAGGCTCTAGGCTGTCAGATGGAAGAGGGTTAACTTCAGCGGCCACGAGTTTGCCCAGAACTGCACCAGGTCTGTTGGCCTTGGGAATGAGGGATGGGCAATGGGAGACACACTGGAGATTAACCTCTCACTGCAGTTTCTTAGTTTATGGGATTAATGAAATCATGAGCTTCCAAGCTCCTGCATATAAAGATTCCAGGCTGTGGAATCAACAGGGTTAACTTCATTGACCCTCAGTTGGAGCAGGACTGTGCCACATCTCAACAGCTGGTGAGAAACAAACCCTCCCGCAGCTGCCAGGCCCAGGGGGGAAGAGGAACACCAGGTGCTGCTCCCAGTTTTCATTCACCACAATTTCTCAATCGTAGTGTTTTCATTTTTCATCAAGCTCTCATTTATATGCTGCAATGGTTCTTCCTTGGTCTCCGGAGCTCCAGAAAGAGTGCTTTGGATAATTCCTGCCTGTTCTCTAGGTGCTTTTGGAGGAGGAGTAAGTTCTGCCTGTCCTTATTCGACCATCTTCTTGGAAGTCTCTTCCCCATTTCTCATTGCCCAAACACACAGGCATCCTTCAAGGCGGCGCCCAGAGATCTTCTCAAGACCATTAGTGCTCAGCATCTGCTCTCTCAAAAGCTAAGGGCCTCTAGCTCCACCCTCAGCCCCTGATCATACCCTGTTGAAGTCAACTGCAAGATCTTTAAGGGAAAGAACACCGAATGTTGCATTTTTGTATATCCAGCAGCTTGTACAATGTTGGTACCTATCAGAGGCCCCACATATTTTGTTAAACTAGTGATCAGCTAAAAGCTGAAGAAAATCCAAATTCCTCCTTTTCCTAAGAACAGACTGACATATCACTGCACTTACAGAAATGCACCTAGGGCCAATGAGCTTTTTCAGGGCCCATGACCTTGCTTGAGACCTGCTCCCGGCATCCCCTTCAGTCTTTTTAATTTTAGCCATTTTGATAAGTAAGTAGTGATATGTCTCTATGGTTGCAATTTGCATTTCTCTGAGGGCTAATGATGGCAAACACCTTTTCATGTGCTTATTGGCTATTTGTATATATCTTCTTTGGTGAAACTTCTGTTCAAATCTTTTGTAATCTGTTCCCTTTTGAATCCAAATGAGGCATTTAGCAGTCATTCAATACATAATTATCAAGTGAATTGAATGAATGGTTCATTTTCTATGATGGTTAAGTTCATGTGGCAGCTTGACTAGGTTATGGTGTCCAGTTGGTTGGTCAAGCAAGCAGTGTCTTGATTGTTGCTTTGACATTTCCTGAATTTAAATCATTATTCAGTTGATGTATCTATGGCTGATTACAACGACAATCAGCATAGGGCACAACCGTCAACAAGAGAGCAGTCTCATTCAATCAGTTTAAAGGGAGAACTGAGGATTTCAGCAGTCAGAAATAAGAATTTCCATCTCTACTTCCACCAGCCAACCTCTACTAAGGAATTCATTGTAACCCTCGTTGGAATTCCCAACTTGCGGCCTGCCCTAGGGAATTCAGATTTGCCAATCTCCATGGTAATGTGAGCCAATTCCTACAATAAATCTCATAATATTTACATTATATATTATATCATATGTTAGCTTTGATTCACTGGAGAACCCTGACTAATCCATCAACTTATCATCAGTGATTATTCTAATGTGATTATTATGTCTTTGTCTAGTTACTTAATAATGCTTATAAAGTGCTGAGTATAATTCCTGACACATAGTCAGCACTCAAAACTGGTACCTATTGATAAGTAAAATAAATTGGTTGCCTACATTGCTGTTGCCAGGAGCAAACCCTTTTCTGAGAAGTAACAGGAAATTTGTAAAGAGTTAAAAACAGAAGAGGGAGCTTTTTAGGAAAAAAAATAAAAGTATGTACCCTGCAAAAGTTGCAAGTTAAGCAACAAGTGGAAATAAACTGATTTGGGTCCAGTAGGAATAAGCTATTAGAAATGGACAAATATACTCTAATAACTAATCTATGATCATTCCCTGCTTTGTAAGACCCTCCTGTATAATAAGGAATCTAAATATTAACCAATTATTGTAACTTCCCCTTTGGAAATCCCCTCATTGCCTTTATAAGCCAATCTAACTTACTAACCATTTTGAAACTCTTAAACTTGAGCTCTCCCTGCTCGTATAGTTTCCTTTTCAATAAACTCATTATGTTGATTATTATTGGAGATCCAGTTTATTTTGACAGTTTCTGGTGTCAGAAGCAGGATCTGGAGAAGATCCTGACCATTCCCGCAGGTGGTGAGTGACCAGGCATCAGTACCCACAGGACCCTTTGTGCCTGCTGCCCTCGCACCACCAACAGAGCGCAAGAAGTTTCTCCCCGATCTGAGCCCCACTTTCCTCATGTTGAGCTTGTTGGGATTATTGCTAGATTTGGTCTGGGTCTCCTTGCTCCGTCTGTGTGTGGAGGGCACAGAGGTTCCAGGACACTTTAAACCATGTGCTTTTATAATTTTTGTTTTCAAAACCTTTGATTGACCTTAGGTTGCTCTCAATTTAAACAAATATCTCTCCTCTCCTTTGACAAAGGTGCCTATACCTTACACATTTTCTCATTATCGGCCTAGTTCATGTTTGTTTTTGAATAAATGGAACAATCTCACCAGGGATGACTTAAATTTGCTGTGCCCACTTTGGGGAATATTTGCACTAGCTAAACAAGTATACTTAAGAGGTGCACTTGGAAAGAGAAGTTCCTGGACTTCACAAAAAGATCAGGAAATTATTTTCTAATGGTATTCAGAAGCTTCTAAGAGGCAAAATGACTCTAAAATACCTTTTTTAAAAAACTTTTTATTGTATAGTATAACATATATACAAAGCAAAGAAATAAAAAAGCAAGAGAAAAATATGGAATGCTTTATGAATTTGGGTGTCTTCCTTACCCAGGGGCCATGCTAATCTTCTCTGTATTGTTCCAATAAAATATCCTTTTTAAAAGATAAAGTAAGCCAAAGAAATGCTTAAAAATCTTGATATTAGTCCTAGTGCTTCCTCTTATGTCCCACAAAATCCCTCTCATCCAGTCCTCCTTTCATTTGATTCCCCAGAACCTGAAAGTCAGTTGTCCCTAAGAATTAGACTACTGGCTGAGCCCTGCACACTGGACAAGGGCTGGACTTCATTCCATTATAAAGGATTTCCTGCCCCCCTAAAAAACTCAGACTAAACTATAGAAAAAATTATGTCAACTAGTTCAGATGTTCTTTTGTCCACTTCCCAAATCTCTTATCACAACAATAGGGCCACTAAATGAGGAAAATTCTATGTTGTGTGGTACCTCTAATGGAAGGGATCTTTTCACAAAATAAATTGCCCCGATTAGACTTTCTTTCTAAGGATACATCCTAATACTGACCTTATAAAAATGCAAATTGATCCTTCCAGGCAGTTAACTAAATTTTCCCCAATCAAAACATTTTTGAGACATGCTGGCTTCAACTCCTGAATACCCAATCAAAAGAGGCTTTAATAGAGCCCCCGAGCTTAGGCTTACTTAACTACAATTTACCCTTGGGAGTTCTCACTCAGAAAGCATAGAGGTCAATAGAGAACCACCATCTGCCAAGAAAAAACAAAAAGCCCGCACTTCCATATAATCTAGTGAGATTTGTTTTTCTAGCTTTGTTTTTTTGCATTTTTAGAGTCAATTTGTTTCAACTGTGGCTAAAAAGTTTGATTTATAAATTTGTTGTTCTACCTGTCTGAATGTTTATACACATATATTATAAGTATGGTATTTTTCCTCCCGATGGCATTGCCAAAATAATTTGAAATTTGTAAACTTACTTCAGTTTGAACTCTCCTTACTGGGGCAGTTTCTCTTTCAATAAACCCATTATATTGATTATTGTTGGTGATCAGTTTATTTTGGCACTATTAATACTCCGTATCTCAAATGTAATGAAAGGAGGATCAGTAAAGCTAAGTGACTCAGGCAAGGTTACCTACCTACTGACTATTAAAATTGCTGCTCCAATCAGGATTTCTCAAATTTTGTATTACATGTTTTCACTATTGTTGTTGTTATTAGTAGCTTAGTCAATTAAATATTGAATTCACCATTAAATGTATTATGCATTCTTTCTTTTAATGATCACTTATGACAAATTTAGTAAGTGCCTGACCTGGTGTTAATTACTTTATATGCTTTAACTTATTTAGTTCTCACGACAACTCTGTGAGGAAGGTATTAGTATTGTCATTTCACAGAAAATTGAACTGCAGTGCAGATAGGTTGAGCAATTGCTCAAGCTCACACAGCTAATTAGTGATGCAGGCAGGATTCAAACTCAAACACTCTTATGCTAATGTCGATGTGTGTTGTTTTTCAAAACACTGTGCCATACTATCTTGTATGACAAGATTGATTTTGGATATGTTGAATTGGAGGAGGCAGCACGATGCAAAAGTACAGTAAAGTTATGGAGCTTAGGAGAGAGATGGGGTGGGGGAAGAGGGGAGAAAGGGAAAGCGGGGTTGGGTAGAAAGACTGTGCACTCAGTGACTACAGTAAGACCATATTAAGAAAAGAGTGACACCGTGACAAGCCAAGGAACGCTAAGGATGCCAGCAGGCATCAGAAGCTGGGAGGAACCAGGAGGACTCTCACCTAGAGCCTCCTGAGCAAGCACAGCCTGGCCAGCACTTGATTTGAAGCTCCTAGCCTCCAGACATGTGCCACACTACACTTTCTGTTGTTTTTAGCAAAAAAAAAAAAAAGGATAAAAAAATTGCATACTACTAAACACAAACACATGAGTGAGTGTATGTAAAACTGGTGGAAATGAACAAATTTGATGGCTTGAACCAAAAAAAAAAAAAGTGCTGGATATATCAGATGAGGGAGAAATTCATTAGTTTTGATTTCAGAAAGTTCCATAGCAGACTCCAGTTTTCATGGACCAAACTTGCCCCCAAGATTAAGTCTGTGAGGCTGAAATCTCACAATCTGTGCTTAGGATAGCTCACAATATTTCGGCTGCTGTTTATTATTAGAATCCAAGAGAAGTGAACCCGGTCTGCCTGCCCAGAAGGTCTAGGAATTTATGGTCATTCTAATGACCACTTTTTTTGTGAACTGGAGCCCCTAGCAACTCCCTCAGGAATCTCGTAGGTCAGACTGACTAATCTCTCCCTCTGTTCATATTTCGCTCCCCTGGGAAGGGAGTATGAGGAGCAGGGAGTGAGTCAGTACCCCGGAGCTGGCATTAATCTGTGTTATCTTAGCTCCCATAGGGTGAGTAATCATGCCTACTCAGAAGGTCTCACCCAGGAAAACAGGTGCGAGTTTCCAAAGGAGTCCTTTGTGACGATAATAGGAGGTTAGCTGGAACCCATCTATATTTACTTCTTGTAACAGGATACCTTTTTGGACTACAGTTTGCAGGAACATTCAGGTCCCCTAAAAGTTTATCTCTGTACCACACTCGAATGGGCATCATGGAAAGATCTGCAGGGTTTACAGACAGGGGACCTTGAAACCAATCCAACTTCGCCAATCTGAAGCCAAAGACTTCCTCCTGACACTACCGAGAAGCAGTGGGTGACACAGAGTGACAAAGCCAGGCGCTGCCCACTGGGCGGCACACACAAACATGTTTTTGAAGCCTTTTATACACTCAGCAGGGAACACGCCGTTCTCTCTGGGAGGTTGCCAGAAACTTATGAGAGAATCAGATCAATGCCAAGAGTAAAAACCAAGGCCTCGTTCCTGCCTCAGAGGGGGATGCTGTGTGGCGCTGAGTTGCTACCATCCCTCCTAGCTCCTCTGGCTTGCTAAACCAAGGCTGCAGGCTCTTGCCCAGCACTTCTCAACAACCCCTCAGTTAATCTTTAAATTATTACAAAAGACAGCTATATTTCTTTGAACAGTTGAAATTTCATTATCCAGAGCCAAATGCAGACATATCCCTTTAGTATCATTATTTTGTGTCTCCGAGCCTCAGGGCATGGAGTTTTGAGGTATAAGCCCTTAGAAAATAAATAAACTTGCCCATTTCAAACAGGTACAGGCAGAGTATGAGTTGCTGCACTCTAAAGTTAGCCTTTTGCTTTAGCTTGGGCACGAAACACAAAAGCTACTGAAATTCAGCCAGTGCAAACAAAGTTGACAGAAAACTTGACTCTTTTCGTGGAGATACTGGATTTCTCTCCCCAGGGTCCTTATTTTTACCCTGCTCTGAACATTTAAAAATGTTTCCTTGCCTAAAAAAATACCTGTAAGAATCAAATGTCAATTTTCAAATACAGATTTTTCAAAGTCGGTTTTACAGACAGGCACATATTCA
Source organism: Tamandua tetradactyla (assembly GCF_023851605.1). Lineage (NCBI taxonomy): Eukaryota > Metazoa > Chordata > Mammalia > Pilosa > Myrmecophagidae > Tamandua > Tamandua tetradactyla. The sequence goes on along the minus strand of NC_135327.1, from coordinate 120,309,507 downwards.
TTGTTGGTAATTGAATCATGTTCCCACAAAATGCATGTTCAGGTCCCAAGCCCTGGACCTGTGGGTGTGAACCATTTGTAAATAGAACCTTTGCAAATGTTGTTGAATTCTTTATGAGCAAAGGAAATTGGACACAGAAAGGGAAACCTTGGAGAGCAGCCAGAAGCTGAAGCCAAAAGAACCCTGAAGAGAAAGAAGACTATGTCATGTGCATTTCCTGTGACAGAAAAGCCAAGGAAGCCCAAAGATTGCTTGGCTGGCCAGCCAGAAGATACCGACCCCAGGGAAGGAAATAAGCCCTGTAGGCTTTGAAACCATGAATTTTTTTTTTTATTGGTTTCTTTGAAACCAGTAAATTCCTGTTGTTATGCTAACCCGTTTTATGGTAGTTGTTTTAGCAGCCAGGAAACAGATACATTCATATAAATTCTTCTTTGAAAGCTGTTTGCCTAGTTCTCTAAGGTTCTAACTAAACTTGTTTTTTGGTTTTTGAAATTGCCACTAATTACCATGCATTTACATGGTGTCAACGATTTGAAATGGTGGCATTCAACCCATCCATCCACTCATCCATCCAACATACACTTTCTGAGTTTAAAGTCCTGGAAAGTAACCAACCAGGCTTTATAACATTGAACTTGAGAATCTGTGGCAATTAGGAGATGATAAATGTCATGCAGATTCTTATTGTTTATCAAGCAACTGAAAATAGAAAAGCTCAGGGGAGAATGATCTTTATGGATGTTAAAGATTCTGTCATGGAGAGATTTAACCAACCGTATGCAATTGTGAAATATAGAAACCAAACCCTGGAGGAAGCTCATTCTGGGCTTGGGACCTGCTAATTGGTTTTACATGTACAGGATGGAACCATCACAAGGCCAACTTTCAATCTGGGGAGATAAATTAGGTCTTTCAATGAAAGATATGTTTGAGCCAAACAGAAGGAGCTGTTATGTGACACTGAGCTGAGGCTATAATCAGCATTAACATGAAGATGATACTTTGATAGTCAAAAAAGAAACTGAGTTTGAATGTCAGTTTGAATGCTTGCCGTTTCCTAATCAAAACTCCTTGGACTATTCATTCACATTATTCATTCAATAAATATTTATAGGGCCTTGTTTTATGCTTTATGATAGAAATTCCTCTACCCTCTATGGAGTAACATTAGTTATTCTTTGAGCTGTACTTTAGGAAAAATTAATAATACCTGCTTTGTAGAGTTGTATAAAGGTCAGATATATTGTATGTGCAATGAGATACTGGAGGGACTTTCCCTATAGTCTCAGATTGGCAATTTGACCTCATAGTTGGGGACAAATAGGTGATTGGGGCTTTTTAGGAGGTAAATCTATTCTGCTGCCCCATACATCATCTTTAACCCCTTATTATTGAGGTAACAATTATCAGTCTTCAGCCCCCAAAAGAATTCTCTTTTCTTTCCCATCTTGTGGGGTGTTTCTTCTAAAATAAGCCAAAGGTAGTAATCTAAGAGTGATTTGTAGAGACTGGAGATGCTTAGCAGAGGTTGAGCCTGGTATCTCATTTTCCAGTTGGATACCTATTTATGGAATGGAGTTCCCAAACTGCCCTTTGTGCCTATTTGAGTAAAGGGAAAGAGATTTAGGGAGAGAATTCAGGGCAGAGAAATAGGGCATACTTCCCTTGGCTGGCAGGAAAAAGAATCTGTGAAAAGTGAAAAGTGAAGAGAAAAATGCTTCTCCTGACTACACCAATGAGTCTGGTCTACCACAGAGTCTCAGGGAAGAAATAGACATTTTAATGAAGTAAGAAACTGAAGTGGACAACACTGGGCTGTATCTTTTAGAACCTGAAGAGGGTCCGAAAGCTGATATCCGTTCCAGATGTCACAGTCTTAGGAAGAGGAGGTTTGATAGAGCATGTGTGTAAAGCAATGACTGGAGAAAATAAAGTTCTATTAGGTTTGAACTCTGCTGACTTCAAATTGTTCAACAAACTTCTGATAGATGTAAGACACTTAATCACCTAGAACAGCCGGAACTCCACAAATGGTTAATGTTATTATCCTTAATCAGCAAAAGAGAACAAATATTCAGAAAAACGTCTACATATGTTTCAATAACAAAGAACCAATAAGATATTAAATTTGTACTTTTTGTTTGGGAAGAAGCATAATGCATTCATTATGTCTTCAATTTTCCATTTCCCTCATGAACAGTTTCTCAGAATATCTCCTGGGTTGTTTAACCACATCCATTTTTCTGCTGTAGGAATTTGTCTTCTTTGAAACTATGTAGACCTCTCAGGGATTAAGAAGATCACAAAGGTCATCTAGTCTCACCTTTCATCTGGCTGAAGATGAAATACTATCTAATGTTTGGGAAAATATCAGAAGTTCTTAAAAACAAGGTATCTCATGCAAGTGTGTGAACAAAAAAGTTTCTGCAGCCTTATTACTCAAAGACACAAAAAGTCCTAATACAGTAAGGTAGAAGGGAGTAGATATCAGAAAAAAGTAAACTGAACATTCATTTGCACCAGGTGGTTCATTTATAAGGCATGATTTGAGAAGGTTTGTGGAAAACCATGATTGCAAATTAAAGCAAAAAGATAACATTGGTATGTTTGTATTTATTTTATGATGTAATGATATACTGGTATTAATACTGATAGCTTATATAAAAACTGTGTTTGGAATTCAGATAATTTTTTCAAATCATTGAAGCTAATTATTTGATATATGTCACATACAAAATATATAAACATATATAACATCAAAAAACAAAAAATTTCAAAAACGTAAATATTAAAAATATGTATAAGCATATTATATAACATCAAAAAACAAAAAATAAATTTCAAAAACATTTATCATTCTAATTTGAATTATCAGCAGGAAAAAAAGCAATAAGAGTTAAGTATACAAAATCAAATAAATGATCCAAAACTGAAGAAAATCGATCCTGAAAATTAAAAATATATTGTTATTTGATTTTTTTAGCAAGTATGACCTTAAGAACAGTGGGCATCAATGGTGTCTTCTTTGATGGTGAGCCTGTTTGGGGAGCAAATTTTTCCAGGCGCTAGAAAATTTTTTTGATACTTTACACTAGCCAGAGGAATAATGGAGGCAAATATAAACAAAATCCAAATATTTTCCACATACTTCATTATTTACCAATAATCTTGTCTCTTGTGTGACAGTAGAAAGATCTTACAGAAGTTTTTATTTGGATTAAAGTCTGCAAAATTGTTATTGACAGTAAACTGTAGTTTTTGTTACTTAAGACCCTAGAGTCAATTTGCTCAGATGCCTGGTTCTTAGCTTCTGCTATGAAACAGCTTTTGTTCAAACAAACAAAAGCAAACCAATCAAACAGATAAGGAGTTTCCACTACTAAACTGATTATTTCACTATCAATCTGACCTATTTGAGGTGTGGATATCTTGCTGTTAAGCCTAAATCCTTTGTACCTTACAATTCTCTTTTCAGGAAGCTCTACTTTACATATTCAGGGAAAGCTTAAAAACAATCTTTCAAGAAGTAGAACTATTGTTAATCTGATCTTGGAAAGTCTGGGTTAGAGTTCCAGTCTTCTTTACTTACCACCTAGAAGGCCCTGAGAGGTCATAAGGCCTTGCTTTTAATTCTGGGTTTAACAAGCTGGGTATTTCTCAAAGCATAGATAGTTCAGATTTCAGATTTTTTAAAGCCTGAAATAATGGTATCACATCAACAAAACATATTGGTGTTTTGGTACTCACAGTCAAGAAAGTTTTATACTGGAGTTCTAGAATGTTGAAAATCAACACTGAGATCACTAATTAAAAAGCCCTATTGCCCAGAGTTTCCTCTGTTAAGCTACTGTAGTGTTTAAGTTCTACCTTCAGAATAGAGTCCTCTTTGGTTTCAGGCAACTATTTATAGGATATGCTTAAATTCATGTATGTATTCCAGGGTGTTTCCCTTTCAGTCATTGATAACTTTTATTACCTGTAGTCAAGAAGTTGAACCCTGCATAAAGGGGACCCAGACCAACCCAATTATTTGGTTGGAGCAGTCAAGAGAAATACATGCAAGAAGGAGGATAATCAAGACTGGAGGGCAGGACCCAGGGAGAGAGGTGCTGCAGATGGGCTTTGGAAGGCCTGGGGCTGTCTCAGAAAAGTGAGGTAGGCTTGGAAGTAATGCTCATGTAGAGAAAGGAGGGACAAGAGGGTGGAGGGACACATTGTCTCCACAACTGCATTCACATTGAGTACTCACTTGCTGCAGAGCCCTGTATTAAGTACAAGTGAGAAAAGATATCTTAAAAATGAGACAGTTCAAATTCACACTAGCTTGAGAAAGGGGAGAAAGCATACACAGTATGTTCAAAATAATTGAAGCAGAGCACAAGGAAGGACATAAGGAAGGATACAAAAAGAAATGAAAAATTGTGCTGCTGAGCTCTGGTTATAGGAAACTCAAGTGGTTACTCAGTTGTGCAGGACAACTCCGGAGAGATCTCAATATTCACTGCATCTCAGATGAGTCCATTGGTGGAAAGAAGGGTGAGCAGCATTATCTACTGGCTTCTTTCTGTCTTCTGTTTTTCATCTTTGGCTTGTCAAATGAGGTGTTAACTACTTTATCTTCTTCTCAGATTGCTGCTAGGATCAGACTTAGTCACTGGAGCTGCTGGTGATGCTACATGGTGTGAGTGATGGAGGCCATGTCCAAGACTGGCCTGTGACCCCAGGAATTGCAGGGAAGGCTGAGATAACCAGTGTTAGAAGATGAGTCACAAGGGTTTTATGAACATGGGACTATTGTGAGTGAGCCAACCCTCACTGGACTGCTCCTGCCAGGAAACAGGGTTAGCAATACCCTGGTTTGGGTAGGGATAGATCAGCCAAGTGGATCTGAGGAAGCCTAGAAAACAGTTCTGATGCTGAGGTGGAAATTGATGGTGAAAAACCTTAGCATGCCCAGAGGGAATGGAGCCTAGATTCATGTGACTTAGTGTATCATTTGGGTAACATTTTAAGAAAGACCAAAAGTAAGTATTTCGTAGGTGTGGTGATTTGGAACTGTATGTATCTCAGAAAAACACATTCTTAAACTTAATCCATTCCTGTAGGTGTGAACCCATTATAAGTAGAACCTTTTGATGAGGTTACTTTAGTTAATGTCTAACCTACCTCATCCAGAATGAGTCTTAATCCTATTATTTGAGTCCTTTATAAGAGAATGAAATGCAGAGAGAAAGCTAAGGAAGCAAGAAGCTTAAATCAATGAAACCCAGAAGAAAAGGGAGAGGAGATACCACCATGTTCTTTGCCGTGTGGCAGAAGAGTCAAAGATTGCTGTCAGCTGGTCCTCAGGAACAAAGCATCACTTTGATGATGCCTTGATTTGGACATTTTCATGGTCTCAAACTGTAAAGTAATAAATTCCCATTGTTTAAGCCAACCCATTTCATGGTATCTGCTTTGAGCAGTCTAGGAAACCAAAACATTAGGTTAAGTGAGCTTGAAATTTGTGTTCAAATCAACATCAGTATTATGACATACCATGATTTGCCCTCACAACAGTTATTTCAACCTCCTTCCTAAAATGCAGACTGGAAAACTGAAACCAACATTTTTCAGACTCCAGTACAGCTAGAATTCTGCATATGATTTAGGTTCTTCCAATGAGATGCACTCATGAGAAACTTGAATCCAGAAGTGTAGTAAATAAGAGCCATGAGACCATCTTTTCCTGCTGCACATTGTGGCAGTAGCTGGGTGTATTATCAGCAACTGCTGAGGTACTTCCTATCATGGCAGAGGCAGGAGCTCCCAGATGGCCCAGTTCCGTGATGTGGTTTAGGAATCTGTCCTGGAAGCTCAATTTAGAGACCAATGCCCTGTCAATTTATTTGCAAGCCATTTAATGTCTTAAAAAACTTCCATTTGCTTAAACCAACAGTGAATTCTGTTCTGAGGAAATGACCTTTGACTTCCTAATAATAATCTTAAAAAACTTCCATTTGCTTAAACCAACAGTGAATTCTGTTCTGAGGAAGTGACCTTTGACTTCCTAATAATAATTTTTAAAGGTTTGTCAGAGAAGTCTATAGAACAGACAGAAAGAGAGAGAGAGAGAGAGAGAAAGAGAGAGAGATTTGGCTCTTAGATACTATGCAATTCAGTGTCTACAGTTGTTAAATCCAGTTGTTTCTTTTAGCACTAATCATATAGATAATACCAATGAAGAAACACAGAACCTTGAAGGTACCTGAATGCATTTGACTTCTGAGACACCGTCGAACATTAGGAGAACCTCAACAAAATGGACATCATGTTAGGACTTTAGCGTCCCCAAATGAGGAAACATGCAGTGTTTGATTTTAGAGTTCTGTTGTTATTGAGGGAAAGGTTCCTGTTTCACCTGCACACTCTGGAGAGGTTAATATCAGGTCACTGCATCAGCCTGTGTGCTCTGCATGACCTCTGATGTCCTTCTGGTAAACCTCGGTCCCTTATTGTATGTGTGATATCCTCCCCCTACCCCGGCCTCTGCTCCATCTAGTAGGTAATGAAAAGATAATTTTCAAGCTGCTTCAGATAGACAAGTAAAGAACAACTTGTCCCTAATTTCACACTTTACTCAGAAGATGTGCTGAAGGTAGTAGACCCAGAAATATTAAATAATTGGTCTATATAAAAGACTGCTGGCTACAACCATGAACCCAGACCTTTCAAGGTTCAATAGAATGATGTGGGTTTCAGAATTCATTCTAAGGTAACCTATGTCCTTAGAAGACATTTTGATTTATAATGCAATTAAAAAAAAATTTTATAGCATTAAAAACAAAAGTCAGAGAGAACTTCTGGGAAAATGGCTGAATAGAGTAGCTCAGGATTGGCCCTACTCCAGGGAAAAGTTAGAGGAGGGATGGGAGGCCTACTGAGGCAGCGATTTGGGAGTGTGGCTCCTGGGAGAGCCTTCTGCACCACATAGGGTGGCTCTAGTTGCAGAGGCCTAGGAACTGAGAGGCAGAAAGTTGGAGTCTGGTGCAGAGGCACAGAGCCTGCGGGAGTGCACAGATGAGAGCCTGGGACTAGGAGGTAAGCCAGGCCATGTTCCTTGAGCATACTACCCTCACCAGCGCAGCCTCCACAATCTGTGACTCACTCCACAGACCACACACCTGAACCCTGCCACCCACTGCCATTCCCCGTGTTCCAGGTGCCTCCACCCAACCAACCCCCAGCGTGCATACCTTCCCCACACCCCTACCCCAATTGCAACCCAACCCACCTTTCCTATACTTATCCCAAGCATTGCCTCCTCCTCCCTGTTACCTGCAGGCTGTTGCCAGTGCATGAAGGTTGGAGCACTAACCTCCATACCCAGGCTACCCCCACCCCACATCCCTAGTGTCACACAAACTCACCCCACAATCCCCCAGCTCTGTGCATCAGTTTACCACACTCCTAGTCCCACACATGTACACAGACCCCAGTCATGTTCTTCAGCTCTGGGAACTTCAGTTTACTACAATCCTAGACCTGTGCATGTGTGTGACCCTCAGCCACACTTCCCAGCTCTGACAAAGTGCTAACTTGTGCTGTCAGATCACATCTGTCCCCAACATTCGAAGGGATAGCACCAATCTGCTGTCACAGCTCTACACATGCACAGAGAGGGTCCTGTGCCTTAGACCAGCATACACCAGGTCTACACCACCCAGACCAGTGTACCTGCACAGCTACATCCTCCCTGGCTGCTGGGTGCCCACATCCACAATCATCAACACTAAGTGCCCCACCCAGTACCCTGATACCTGCTGTACATCCATTGTGAAAACATAAGACCTTAGACTACTGAAAGAAATCAATTCCCAAAGTAAATCAATCAAGATATTTACATGTGATGAAAACAATAGAAGATCACTAAGCATATCACAATGCAGACAGATATAGCCCTGCCTAACGACCAAATTAAAACACCAGAGGAGACAGACACTGTAACAACTAATCAAAGATGTTCCTATAACTCTACTTAATAAAATAAGTGGGATAGTAAATGACATAAAGGAAGTCAAGAAGATAGTAGAAGAGCATAAAGAGGAATTTGAAAGAATAAATAGAAAAATAGCAGATACCACGGAGATTAAAGACTCTGTTGACCAAATAAAAAACATACTAGAGACATACAACACAAGATTTGAAGAGACAGAAGAAAGACTAAGCAATATAGAAGGCAGGATAACTGACTTCGAATACTCAAAACAGCAAATGGCAAAAAAAGATGGAAAAAATTGAATTGGATCTCAGGGAAATGACAGACAAAACAAAGTGCACAAATATAAGAATCATTGGTGTCCCAGAAGGAGAAGAGAGGAGTAAAGGGCTAGGAAGAGTAGTTGAGGATATACTTTTATAAAGGGCATAAATACACAAGTCAAAGAAGCCCAATGAACTCCAAACAGGATAAATCCAAAAAGGCCTTCCCCAAGACACATACTAATCAGTCTGTCAAATGTTGAAGAGAAGCAGAAAATCCTGAAAGGGGCAAGAGAAAAACAATCTTCCACATACAAGGGAAATCAAATAAGACCAAGTTTGGACTATTCTACTAGCACCCTGGAGGTGAGAAGGCAGTGGTATGATATATTCAAGATCTTGAAAGAGAAAGACTTCTAGCCAAGAATTTTGTACCCAGCCAAATTGTCCTTCAAAACCCAGAGAGACATTAAAGTTTTCATGAACAAAGAAGTCCTGAAAGAATTTGTCAACAAGAGACCGGCCCTATAAGAAATACTAAAAGGAGTTCTTCCAGCTTAAAAAAAAAAAGACAGGAGACAGGGGTCTGGAGGAAGCCACAGAATTAAAGAGTACCACAAAGGGTAATCTAAAGGATAAAAAGAGAAAGAAGGAAAAGAATACTTAGATCTGACAAATAAAATTAAAAAGATAAGATAAGAAACGCCTTTTCATTAATAATTTTGAACATTAACAGACTAAACTTACGAATTAAAAGACACTGATTGTCAGAATGGATTGAAAAACATAACCCAGGTATATGCTGCTTACAAAAGATTCATTTTAGACACAAGGATACAAATAGACTGAAAGTAAAAGAATGGAAAAAGATTTTCCATGCAAGTTGTAACCAAAAGAAAGCTGGAGTAGCTATACTACTATCAGACAAAATAAGCTTTAAATATAATGACATCATAAGAGACAAAGAAGGACACTATATACTAATTAAAAGGTCAATTCACCAAGAAGATATAACAGCCATAAATGTTTATGCTTCCAATCAAGGAACTCCAAAGTACATGAGGCAGACATTGGCAAGACTGAAGGGAGCGATAGATGTTTCGATAATACTAGTAGGGGACTTCAACACACCATTCTCCTCTATAGATAGAGCAACCAGACAGAAGATAAACAAGGAAATAGAGAAGTTAAGTAACTTGATAAATGAATTAGACATAACAGACATATATAGGTCATCGCACCCCAAGATATACATTCTTCTCTAGTACTCATGGAACATTCTCCAGGATAGATCACATGCTGGGGCACAAAACAGATCTTTCTAAATTTAAAAACATTGAAATTATTCAAAGCACTTTTTCTGATCACAATGGGATGAAGCTGGAGCTCAATAAACTAAATGCCTATATTAAAAAACAAGAAAGAGCAAAAATTGAGGATTTAACAGCACACCTGGAGGAACTTGAGAAAGAATAACAAACTAACCCCAAAGCAAATAGAAGAAGAGAATAATAAAGATTAAAGAAGAGATAAATGAATGGGAGAAAAAAAGAATAGAAAGAATCAATAAAACCAAAAGTTGGTTCTTCGAGAAAATCAATAAAATTGATGGGCCACTAGCAAGACTGACACAGAAGAAAAGAGGATGCAAATAAACAAAATCAGAAATGAGAAGGGGTGCATTACCACAGACCCTGAAGAAATAAAAGAATTCATAAGAGGATACTATGAAGAAGTCTATGCCAATAAATTAGACAACTCAGATGAAATGGACAAATTCCTGGAAACACACAAACAAGCTACTCTGACTCAGAAAGAAATAGAAGATCTCAACAAATGAATCACAAAGATTCAATCAGTCATCAAAAATCTTCCTACAAAGAAAAGCCAAGGGCCAGTTGGAATCACTGCTCAAACTTTTCCAAAAACTGAGGGAAAAGGTACACTACTTAACTCATTTTGTGAAGCTAACATCGCTTTAATACCAAAACTGGGTAAAGATGCTATAAGAAAGGAAAACTACAGGCTAATCTCCCTAATAAATACAGATGCAAAAATTCTCAACCAAATACTAGCAATCGAATCCAACCACATATTAAAAGAATTATACACCATGACCAAGTGGGGTTATACCTGAATGCAAGAATGGTTCCACACAAGAAAATCAATTAATATAATGCAGCACATTAACAAATAGAAAGGGAGAAATCACATGATCATCTCAATTGATGCTGAAAAAGCATTCAACAAAATTCATTATCCTTTTCTGATAAAAACACTTCAAAAGACAGGAATCAAAGGTAACTACTCAACATTATGGAGGAAATAAATGAAAAACTGATAGTCAGCATTGTGCTCAATGGAGAGAGACTGAAAGTTTTCCCTCTAAGATCAGGAACAAGACAAAGATGCCTACTGTTAACACTATTATTCAACATTGTGCTAGAAGTACTAGTTTGAGCAATCAGGCAGAACAAAGAAATAAAAGGCATCCAAATTGGAAAGGAAGAAGTAAAACTCTCATTATTTGCAGATGATATGATACTATACTTGCAAGATCCTGAGAAATCAACAGCAAAGTTACTTAAGTTAATAAATTCAGCAAGGTGGCGGGATATAAAATTAATGTGCAAAAATCAGTAATGTTTCTATACACAAGCAATGACCTAACTGAGGAGTCAGTTAAGGAAAAAATTCTATTCAAAATAGCAACTAAAATAATCAAGTACCTGGGAATGAACTTAACCAGGGACATAAAGGACTTGTGCACAGAAAACTACATAACATTGCTAAAAGAAATCTAAGAAGAACTAAATAGGTGGAAAGGGATTCCCTGCTCATGGATAAGAAGGCTAAATATAGTTAAGATGGCAATTCTCCCCAAACTGATCTACAGATTCAACACAGTACCAATTGAAATTTCAACAACCTACTTTGAAGATTTGGAAAAGCTAAATACCAAATTCATCCGGAAGGAAAAGAGACCCTGAATAGCTAAAAGCATCCTAAAAAAGAACAAAGTGTGAGGATTAACTCTGTGACTTTAAAACCTATTATAAAGCCCCAGTGGTCCAAACAGCATGGTACTGGCACAAAAATAGAAGCATTGACCAATGGAATCAAATCGAGAGTGCAGAAATACACCACCAAATCTATGGTCAAATGATTTTTGGCAAGGCCCCAAATTCTCTGAACTGGGACAAAATAGTCTTTTCAATAATTGGGCATGGAAGAACTGGATATCAATAGCCAAAAGAATGAAAGAGGACCCCTATCTTACACCCTACACAAAAATTAACTCAAAGTGGATCAAATGCCTACATATAAGAACTAGCATTATAAAGCTTCTAGAAGAAAATGTAGGGAAACATCTTCAAGATCTAGTAATAGGGGGTAGCTTCCTAAACTTTACACCCAAAGCACAAGCAGCAAAAGAAAAAATAGATAAATGGGAACTCCTCAAAATTAAATGCTTCTGCACCTCAAAAGACTTTGTTGAAAGGATGAAGAGGCAGTCAACTCAATGGGAGAAAATATTTGGGAATCACATATCAGACAAAGGTTTAATTTCTTGTATATAGAAAGAAATCATACAACTCAACAACAAAAGAACAAACAACCCAATTATAAAATGGGCTAAAGATATGAATAAACATTTTTTGAAGAACAAATACAGATGGCTCAAAAGCACATGAAGAGATGCTCATTTTTCATTGGCTATAAGGGAAATGCAGATCAAGACTACAATGAGATACCACTTCATACCTGTAAGAATGTTTGCTATTAAGCAAACAGGAAATTATAAATGTTGGAGAGAATGTGGAGAAATTGGGACACTTATGCACTGCTGGTGGGAATGTATAATGGTGCAACTACTATGAAGACTGTTTGGTGGTTCCATAGGAAACTAAATATCGAGTTGCCCTATGACTCAGCAATATAGAAGAACTGAAAGCAATGACACAAACAGACATTTTCACACTGATGTTCATAGAAGCATTATTCACAATCACCAAAAGATGGAAACAAACCAAATGCCCATCAACAGATGAGTGGATCAACAAAATGTGGTATGTACATATGATGAAATATTATGCAGCGGTAAGATGAAATGACGTCCTGAAGCACATGACAAGATGGCTGAGCCTTGAGGACATAATGCTGAGTGAGATAAGCATTATGGATAGCTTATCCATAATCCTTAAGCAAAAGGATAGATCCTGCATGATTCCATTTTATGACAGCATAAAGGTATACTCAGAGGCTTATAATACAGAATATAGGGGACTTGGAGATACATAAAAGGTAGAGATGGCTATGAGGTTGAACTCCAATGTAAGGAAATAGATAAGAGTGAAAGTGGTTCTCTAGAGGGTCTGTAAGTAATATTACCATGTTGAAGATGAACAAGATTGAAAGGGGTTGTATAGATCCTCATGTACCACTGATTAACACTAGAAATATGAATTAGTTCTTTCAAGAATTAATTAAAAGATGTGATTCATGTACAAAGAGTTTAAATATCAAAGGTGATGGCGGAGTTATACAGAAGGGATAGGATTTAACAAATGAATATGAATGCTGAATCATTAAATTGATATCTCTTTTAGTCTCTAGTATCTTAGAGCAGCTAGAAGTAAAAACCTAAAATTGTGCAATTATAACTTATGTCAAACTCTGAATTATGTTCCACAAATAATTGTGGTGTTGTGTCTTGAACTTTATTGCCTTTTTGTATATATGTTATTTTTCACAAAATTAAAGGAGAAAAGTCGATCGTGTTGATAAAAAAATATTTAAGCCTTCTAGCCTCCTCTATTCTGGAGCAGTGTGATGGAAAAATCTGAGGGTCAAATGGTAAGCCATGACAAACTCTGGGATCTGTCTTGTAACTACTTGTTGAAGAGTGCTTTGAAAACTGCTTTTTAATTTCCTTGCTTTGTATATATGTTATACTATGCAATAAAAAAGTTAAAAAAAAAAAAACCCCAACAAAAATACAAGAGTCGACTTCCGGAGAAGATGGCGGCTTAGTAAGACGCGCGGGTCTTAGTTCCTCCTCCAGAAAAGCAACTAAAGAAACAGAAACAATACGAAACAGCTCCCGGAGTCACGACAGAGACCAAAAAGACAGCGTACCCCATTCTGGAACAGTTGAACGGGCAGGGAGAATCTGCTGCGGTGAGCTACCCGAGGGGCGCGCGTTTTCCCGGCCGGGTCGGCTGGCGGCTGGGGTCCCCTCCACGCACGTGGCTCCCCGGTCTGACTGGGAACGTTGGATAGCGGGGCCCTCCCGTCACGCTTGGCGTTTCGGGCCAGCTGGGCAATTAGGACCGGCACTCTCCCAAGCCGCAGTGGCCAGCGACCCCCACCTCCACGCGCGGTTTCCCGGGCCGACTGCCGTGCAGACAGACGAGCGCCACGAGCGCCACCTACTGGGCAGGAAAAGAAAAACAGAGCCCAGAGATTTCACAGAAAAAGCTTTCAACCAGCTGGGTCCCACACCCAGGGAAATCTGATCAAATGCCCAGACACCAGCAGAAAATAATGGATGACGCTCGAAAAATTGAAGATATGGCCCAGTCAAAGGAACAAACCAATAGTTCAAATGAGATACAGGAGCTGAGACAACTAATGCTGAATATACGAACAGAAATGGAAAAATTCTTCAAAAACCAAATCAATAAATTGAGGGAGGACATGAAGAAGACATGGGCTGAACAAAAAGAAGAAATAGAAAATCTGAAAAAACAAATCACAGAACTTATGGGAGTGAAGGACAAAGAAGAAAAAATGGAAAAAACAATGGATACCTACAATGGTAGATCTAAAGAGACAGAAGCTACAATTAGTGAACTGGAGGATGGAACATCTGAATTCCAAAAAGAAACAGAAACTATAGGGAAAAGAATGGAAAAACTTGAGCAGGGGATCAGGGAACTGAATGACAATATGAAGCGCACAAATATACGTGTTGTGGGTGTCCCAGAAGGAGAAGAGAAGGGAAAAGGAGGAGAAAAACTAATGGAAGAAATTATCACTGAAAATTTCCCAACTCTTATGAAAGACCTAAATTTACAGATCCAAGAAGTGCAGCGCACCCCAATGAGAATAGACCCAAATAGGCGTTCTCCAAGACACTTACTAGTTAGAATGTCAGAGGTCAAAGAGAAAGAGAGGATCTTGAAAGCAGCAAGAGAAAAACAATCTGTCACATACAAGGGAAACCCAATAAGACTATGTGTAGATTTCTCAGCAGAAACCATGGAAGCTAGAAGACAGTGGGATGATATATTTAAATTACTAAAAGAGAAAAACTGCCAACCAAGACTCCTATATCCAGCAAAATTGTCCTTCAAAAATGAAGGAGAAATTGAAACATTTATAGGCAAAAAGTCACTGAGAGAATTTGTGACCAAGAGACCAGCTCTGCAAGAAATACTAAAGGGAGCACTAGAGTCAGATATGAAAAGACAGAAGAGAGAGGTATGGAGTAAAGTGTAGAAAGAAGGAAAATCAGATATGATATATATAATACAAAAGCCAAAATGGTAGAGGAAAATATTATCCAAACAGTAATAATACTAAAAGTTAATGGACTGAATTTCCCAATCAAAAGACATAGAATGGCAGAATGGATTACGACCCAGCAACACCACTGCTAGGTATCTACTCAAGGGACTTAAGGGCAAAGACACAGACGGACATTTGCACAGCAGTGTTTATAGCAGCATTATCTACAATTGCAAAGAGATGGAAACAGCCAAAATGTTCATCAACAGACGAGTGGCTAAACAAACTGTGGCGTATACCTACGATGGAATATTATGCAGCTTTAAGACAGACTAAACTTATGAAGCATGTAATAACATGGATGGACCTAGAGAACATTATGCTGAGTGAGTCTAGCCCAAAACTAAAGGACAAATACTGTAAGGTCCCACTGATGTGAACCGACATTTGAGAATCAGCTTGGAATATATCATTGGTAACAGAGACCAGCAGGAGTTAGAAACAGGGTAAGATAATGGGTAATTGGAGCTGAAGGGATACAGACTGTGCAACAGGACTAGATACAAAAACTCAAAAATGGACAGCACAATAATACCTAAGTGTAATGTAACTATGTTGGAACACTGAATGAAGCTGCACCTGAAATATGGTTTTTTGTTTGTTTGTGTGTTTGTATCTTTTGTTTTTGTTTTTTTTCTTTTTCCTTTATATATATATATATATATATATTATTAGTATTATTATTTTAATTCTCTTCTCTGTATTAACATTCTATATTTTTTTCTGCTGTTTTGCTAGTTCTTTTCCTAAATCGATGCAAATGTACTAAGAAATGATGATCATACATCTATGTGATGATACTAAGAATTACTGAGTGCATTTGTAGAATGGAATGATTTCTAAATGTTGTGTTAATTTCTTTTCTTTTTTTTGATTAATAAAAAAATTAAAAAAAAAAAAATACAAGAGTCGCTTGGGACTTGTACCTGATTGAGATTGAAACTGCATGAAAGAAACAGCAGCCAGTAATTCAAGACTGTCTTTATAAACACTCCAGAGTCCAGTCTTTATTTTTGTCACCAAAAGCCAGGATGATTCTTAACAAAAAATTTCAACCCAAAGCAAATTTCATATTAACCTGGCTGAAATAATTAGAGATATGAATCATTTTCTAGGTCCTTGTTATTCTAAATCTGCCCCATGAACCAGCAGCGTTAGCATCACCTGGGAATTTAGAGATTCAGTCTCAAGCCCCACCTGAGCTTGAGAATCAGAATCTACAGTTTAACAATATCCCAGATGACTTGTAGACCCATAAAAATGTTAAAATCCCTGTTCTAAATAGAGTAAAATTGTTCATAAGGCCACTTGTCAAAACAATTACATTCAGCGTGTAAATGTCTCAAAGTAAATGTCCATCAAATATCACCAAATAATTATTTGTATCCATAGTAATGCCAATTTAAATAGATTATTAATTTAATCAATGTCTCTTGTTCTCGTAAGGGCCTCTGATTTTATCGAACGGCATTTCCTAAGCTTCCCAAAGTAATAACTAGTTCCTACTTTTTATTTGTTCTTGTAACTAATTGTTTTAATCAATTATTTTTTGTTGTTTTCTGTCTGCAAGGGTTGGCTACATTTAAGGATTCTCAAGAGTCTTTTGATTTAGCTCTCAAGGTTGCTCTGACCAAACACTGTCTACCCACCAGCCATTTCCCCTTTCTTCCCTGCTTACACGGCTTCCTTCGATGTCAGGATGTTTTTGGCCTCAGTCTAGGCAAATCACAATGATCTTATTTCCCTTTGCCATACACTCAATTTCCCATCCTCTACTGTAACTGGGGTGACCATGTGACTCAGTCTGACCAAACATGGATAATCCTGTGGGAAAGTCTTTGCTCCCTATTAAAAGGAACAGAGACGAAAAAATAGGTTACTGGCCTCTTCCTAGTAGCAGATTTTTTATTTTTTAAACACAGTCATTTACTTTCCTATTTTAGATGAAAAAGAAAATTAAACTTTAAAAAAAATTGTTCTTTTACAGCGATTGCCTTCTTTTTAAAGGTAAACAATATCTTATGCAGAAATAAGGCGAATTTCTTGAAATCATGTTTTAAATAAAGTGTTAGGGGAAAACACCACATCTAGGTCCTCTGAGGAAAATGCAAAGATTTGAAGAGAAGTAACAAATTGGCATTCAGAACATTTTACACATGGTAGAGACTTAAGGCAAAATTTAATGCAGACTTTTCAAATTGGTGGGATTTGATAGTTCACAGACACCCTGGTTGAATCGATCCAATGTCTTTAAAGTTTTGAATTTTTGCCCGTGTGTGTTTCCTTTGCTCCCTTTCCATGTTACACTGCCCCAACATGCTGAGGTCCTTCCCCTCAGAAGTGCTGGAAGCTCTTGATGCTAAATCAGTCTGGTGTTGGCAGCGAGATGGTTGGGGGCCAGCTGTGCAGTATGGAATTGCTCCAGAGTTTAAGCCAAGGGGTTCATAGTATTATTTCTCATTAATCTTATAAAATACATTCAGTGAGAAGTGAGCTGAGCTAGAAAACAAAGCTGAATGACAGAAAGCATCCTGTACTGAGAATTTCAAAATTGTCTTTTCTCCCTTATCATGGATCCTTACACTCTGAACTGAACTGCTTCCTCATTAGAATAAGTTCTTCTTGATGCCTGCCTTAACAGATTGCCAGACCCACCTAGGGAAGTTGGAGGATTTCTTAAATGTAAAAATTAAAGATTCATTTTTTTTTTTGCTTTAAAAACAAGCAAACAGACAATTAAATAAATAGTCTGTGGATATATTTATTTCTTTAACCTGAGTTTCTCTGGCTGTCTGCTGACCCTGGATGTAACATGTCTGAGTCTCATCTAAACTCAAACTGGATCTCCACAACCTTAACAGGATTCTTGTAGGAAGCTCCATAACATACTTTAATAATCTACTCCAGTTGTATCATTTGCTGTAAGAAAGTTCTTTTTGGTTTCCTTTGGAACCGTGGTTCAAAACAAATGTATTTGTTTGCTCTTGTATTATCTTTTGCTTAGCAAAAAATCATGTGATAAGGTAGTTTTGTTTTGTTTTTTAACATGAGCAGGCACCGGGAATCGAACCCAGGTCTTCTGGCATGGCAGGCAAGCATTCTTGCCTGCTGAGCCACCGTGGACCCCCCCCCCCCCCCCTTATAAGGTAGATTTTTAGGATAAATCTATGGTTTTGGGGGGAAGAGTTTTAAGTTATTCCCCAATCTTCACTAAATAACCCCAGGTCCTCTAATTTTAAAGATTTTAGTTTTCAACTTTAAATCATTTTAATTCTTGGGGAGGGATCCCTCATCAACTTCCCCACGTTATGATGTAAAACACCAAATGAGAAAGGAACTTTTAACACATCAAGTAGAATACTGGTATGTATTTTGAAAGGAAAACTTCCCACAATAAAGTGTCTAAATAGAAATTATAGTCCTTGTTCACTGAGCTCCTCAGATCAAAGCAGTATTTGAATATTCTTTTAAAAAATAAAGTATGAAGACATGGTGAAACTATTTTGCTTGCCATGTTAGCATTCCTCTGAGAGGAAAGAAAGAAAATGACATGTTGTGAGTTCTCCAGTTTAGCTTTACAGAGATTTTTTAAATGTTTTGACTTTTAAAGAGTACATTTACAGAGCTGTTAAACAACTTGTCTCCTCTCCAGGTGTCCTGTACACTAATGTCATTCTAATGTTTATAAAATACCACTTTGATCATGCAGCTCCTTGTTCAAAATTGGCAATGGCTTCTTTTAATTAATTTTATTTACTTTAAGCTTATAGAACAATTGTAAAAATATACAAAACCCATACAGAGAATTCTAATATCACCTCTATTCTCAGATCCACCGACTTTAATATTTTGTCACATTTGCTGTATCATTCTACCTGTTGTCTATATCTATCTATCTATCTATCCATTATCTGTTTTCTGAGCATTTGAGAGTAGGTTATACAATGGCTTCTTACTGTTTCATATCTTGTTTATGCCTTTAAAGGTCTTTCATAATCTGCCCCCATTCTACCTATCAAAAATTTTATTCTTCATTTCCACATCATAAACTGTTATTACCTTATTGTCTTTCTCTCCTCCTGTCAAGTCCAACACTCATGGATTTATACACACCCCATACATATTCTGTCCCTGGGAATTTTTCTCTTTTCTGTTGTCTTCTTATATCTTTTCCTCCTAGATTCTATATGTTTTCTTTTTTCTAAGATTCTAAACTTCTTTCAAAGCTACCACAAGTAGAATTTCCTTCTAGCAAATTCCTCTGAGGCCTTTTAGCTACATTATCAATCCATCTTTTATCCCTGCTACCTAGTTAGTAAAACATTATCCAGCACTTGGTTAAATACCATTTTATAGTGTGCTCTGATTTTTTAATGAGCTTACAGACTGTTATGATTTTTAATCTTCCTTTGCATCTCCCATAGTCCTGGGCACATGATGGAACATAACAAACAAATGTTCAATTTCAATAGCCCCCTTCCCACTTCTCTGTAGAGTGCTGCACTAGTGCAAAAGAACCCTACTTGTCAAAATGCCCACCATCCCTTTTCACTGAGGAGAGGGAGGGGCTCAGAGTCACTATACGTCACCACAGCCATCACCAGCCCCACAGATCAAGAAAAGAAAAAATGGCCCTCTCTTCCTTCATATATACTGGCCCTCTCTCCATGTCTTACTTTTGTGAATCCCATGTGTTCACCATTCTCCAGGCATTGATCAAAACTAAAATAATGATTCTTCATGTCTCTATTTCCCTTAGTCATTTTTTTCTAGTGCAAGACCCCCATTTATCATTTTTTTGTGTTCTAATCTTCATAATACTCAGTGCTGCATCTCCTCTGACGACATCACTCTTTCCCCTTCTTTCCATGCTTTTTCATTGTGTCTGCTGGAATTCAGCCTCCACACCCAACATACTGACTAACTGCACATTTCCTTTACCTCACTGCATTAATATCCACTTGGCTATTTCCAAATAAATTTTCCTAAAGATCTCACAACACATCTCTCTAGGATTAGAATTTGGGGGTCCGTGATCCATGTCCCTTTTATTTCCCATTGCCACACTTTCATGCAAAAGCCCTATAATGTTGCAGTCCATATGCTAATCTCTCCCATTTTGCACTCATCCACCAACCTCCTGGAAACTGCTCTTTGGGTATTGTAGTACTGGAGCATGCACATTATAGTCCTCTCTACCATATATCCTAGATCACACTGTCCAAAACAAAACTCACCATCTTCATTCCCATTCCCAGTCTTTCTGTTTGCTATTCCAAGGCTACTCAAAGACCATGAAATGGGCTGGGTTAAATAATAGGAATTTTTCATTTGTGGCTTTGAGGCCAAGGAAATGCCCAAATCACAGCATCATGAAGATGATGTTTTCTTCCTGAAGACCAGCTGCCAGTGATCCTGGGCTCTTCTGTCATATGGCAAAGCACATGGCAGAGTCTGCTGGTCTCTCCTTTCTCTTTCAGGTTTCGTTGATTTCAGTTTCTTGTTTCCCATGGTTTTCTCTCTCTCTCTCTTTGAATTTTATTGTCTTATAAGGGACTCCTGTAAGAGGATTAAGATCCATCCTGAATCAGATGGGTCACACATTAACTGAAGAAGCCTCCCCAAAAGTTTCTACTTAAAATGAGTTCCCACCCACAGGATTGGATTGAATTTAAGGACATGCTTTTCTGGGATATATACAACTTCAAACCACCACATCTTCCAAGGGTTCTACTTCATTTCTTCCTATCTAAAAAATGGCCTCATTATCTAGGTGGGTATATAATCCACAAGTATGTGAATCATTCATGCTATTTCCTTTCTCCTCATAAGCAACTTATCACAAAATGTTTTTTAAAAGTTTTTGGACGATATATCTTTTATAATAAAAAATAAGCTGTACATATTTAAAGTATATGTACCTGATCTTTTAAATCACCATTACAATCAAGGTAATGAATAGTTATTGCCCCCCAAAAGTTCCTCTTACTTTTTCCTGCCTTTTTTCCCTTTCCAACTGTGCTGGTTTGAAATTGGTATGTACTCCAGAAAAGCCATGCTCTTTTAATCCAATTTTGTGCGTGGAAACTTACTGTGGGTGGAAGCTTATGATTAGGTTGTTTCATGGAGATGTGACTCACCCAGTTGTGGGTAGGACCTGTATATAGATTGTTTCCATGGAGATGTGGACCTGATTTGAAGGTGGGTCTTAATTACTTTACTGGAGTCAATAAGAGAGTTTGTGGAAAGAGAAAGCACAGAGCCGACACAGAGAGCAGAGAGATGAAACCAAGTGGCAGATGTTTGGAGATGCTTAGTGACAGACAGAAGTTCAGAGAGGAAATGACTGAAATTAGGAACTAAAAGCAACAAAATCTGGGAGTAAAGGGCCAACAGACTTCTCTATGTGCCTTCCCATGTGACAGAGGAACTCTGGATGTGATTGGCTTTTCTTAAAGGAAAGTAACCTCTAATTGATGCCTTAATTTGGACATTTTCATGGCCTTAGAACTGTAAATTTATACTCTAATAAATACCTTTTGTAAAAGCCAATCCATATCTGGTATATCGCAGTTTGGCAGCATTACAAATCCAAACACCAACTTATCAACCAGTGATCTGCTCTATGTCACTACAAATTTCCAGAATTTTATATAAATAGAATAAAAAAGTTTAGAATCTTTTTTATAGATTTTTTCTTAATTCAGCAAACTTATTTTGAGATTAATTCTTGTTGTTGTGTGTATCACTACTTCATTTCTCTTTATTGCTGAATAGGGTTCCATTGTATGGTTATACCAAAATGTGTTTTTTGTCTACCAGTTGATGAGATTCTGGGGTTGACAACCATCCATTCGTTTTCTTAAGACTTCTCCCTAATTTTTCTTTCTTACACAATCAACCACCAAGCTCAGTTGATTCCAGCTCCTGTACATTTCTCAAATTCTACCAAATGTCTTCATTCTCACTGCCACAACACTACTAACACTCTCTCCTCCTCCCAGTTTTTCTCTCAAATTACTGTCTTATATCTAATTCATTTTACACAAGGTAGCCTCAAACAACTTTTTAAAACGGCAGCCAGAAATCATCCCACCGGCTGCCCTTCTTAGGTAGAAAATAGGTAGGGAGGGGTGGAGGAGGATGTCGAGGTGGAGGCGGTGGTGTTTGGACTGGAGATAGGACATTCTGAGAAGCAAAGAGGGTACAGGAAGTAAGCCAAACCACCGAGCTGCACAGTTTGGTCAAGGGACGAGAAGAGTAGGTTAATTATTGCAAGGGGCCGCGGGGGGAGCATGCGCAGTATACGCGTAGGAAAACTATTGTGGGCAAAATGCACAGGGAAAACAAAGGCTAGATAACAGAGATGTAAGGCCAACTCAGCATAAGTATGCGCAGTAGAGAGACATAAGCCAGCTCAGCATAAGCATGCACACTGTGCCCAAACGCAGCGGTAGGAAAGGATTTAACTCTGGGAGGAAGGGGCTTGCCTGCTCAGGAAGGCAAGGGTACTGGAAGGGTACTGTGCCTGCTGATGCTTGTCCTTGCTCAATAAAACTGGTTTCTGAAAGCCACCTGCAGGACCAGCGAAATTCTTTTTGCCATCGTTTCACCCAGATATTCCTCCCGACTGACACCCTCACTGAGCTCTCCTCCCCACCCCACCGCACTACCACCTCCCCCTCTATCCCTGACATCTGTTGGTCTTCTCAGGGATGTCTTCCATGAGACTCCTCTCTCTCCACTAAAGAGTAGGCTAGATCTTCTTATTGTACTCTTCCAGAGCACCCAGAACATCTCATTCATGATGGTCTTCATCCTTATAATTATCAGGAAGTGATTTTGTTTTACATTTCTGCAGGGTTAGGGTTTTCCAGGAAATTTTTATTGGGATCTGGGTTAAAGGGCAAGCTTTGAAATTTGAAGATAACTGACTAGAGGATGAGAGGCTTACCTTCCTGGAGGCTATGTGTTTAATGTTCCCCTGAGAACGGGGTGGAGGGTGGATTTGAGACCCTGAAGTATGAAGACATTCCAGGAGTAGCAAACTCATTTCCTTTTTAACTTCCAGATTCTGAAGGGCTTCTTTACCTGTAGTACGGACCACACTGAGTCTACAGGGGCATCTGGCTCTCATCATATGGCCTTAGAGGGGAGAAGGGGCAGAGCAGGGCAAGGACAACTGGTGAGGTCATCACTATAAGTAATTACAAATATTTGTGCTTGCCGCAGAAATCTTTTATCTACTTTTAGGAGAATAAGAGCAAATATAGAGATTGAAAACATCAATATTTACACTTTTAATTTGTTTTCATAAATAGACTAATAGCTTTGTGCATAGGAGTTACTGTGGTTCATTGTGGTGTTCTTCCTGCCTGGCAGCTTGTGTTGTTTAAGAAACCTTGGCGGACTGATTATTGAAAGACTGAGTAAATTGCCAAAATGCCTGCGGAATCGTTAAGTATCATCCAAGAGAACGTGGAGGTCCATCTAACCATCTAAATCCCCTGACGGCTCCTCAGGCACATGGGCCTTCTAGTAATATTTGCCTGAAGAATTCCAGAGCCATGCAGCTGGTTGCTTAAGGTGCTGGGCTGACAAGGCCAATGTCGTCGGCATTCTACCCCCTGCAGATTAGTTGCAGCTCACTCATTTGTATCTTCTCAGACATCACTCTGACTTCTTGTCGCAGGTGCATTTCTCGAAGAAGGACTCCTTCCTTCTACAGAGCAAAACCTCTGGAGTCTGTAGTGCCTTGGTTCAAGTCCCAGCTCTATCCCCTTGATAGATGCCAGCTATTTGACTTCTTTGTAGCTCAGTTTCCTATCCGTAAAGTGGGTTTGATAATTTCATGGTTTTTTTGTGACAATAAAAAGAATTCATGTTTGAAACATGATACATTTGTAGAATTGTGGTTTTTGTTTTTTGTTTTTTTTGCCTACTTAATAGTCAATTTAAAAATACTTCAAGGAAAAAAGAGAGAAAGTCTAGTGAAACCAGTCTCTTTTATACTATATAGTAGATATTTGTGGCCCCTAGAAAATATAGTTAAAATCAAGTAAACATTATAACCTATAGATACCTTCACCAAAATACCTTTGGTGAAGAAGTAATTGCTGCAAGTTCAATGCCAACTTTTGTCCCTAAAATAATTTCTCTCCAAATTAGTGCCTGGTAAATGGAAACCGTCAGACTATACACAGAATGCAGGATATATTTTTACTGACCAAGAAAGAACTATTGCTACACAATCCATGAAAAGAGAAAAAAAAAAAAAAAAAGGAAACATTCTCTACAACAAGTCAGAGAACTGTTTTCATAAAATTTTTAAAAACCATGCTTTATGCTTGTTTTGTTATTCTTTGGAAAATTGCTCTCACAAGATGAAATATGATATTTAGAAGTGAAAAGAAGCTGCCTAGGAAAGAACTGAAGCTTCATTGTTACTTTAATGGCTTCAGTCTCTGTTCATCCATTCAGACAAACAATAATTGAAAGTGTGCTTTGGGCAAAGTGCTGTGTTAGGCCTTCCCTGTGTTTGTGTATAACAGGTAGTAAGCGAGCTTTCCTTCGGTGTTCAGAGAGGAGCAGTCATGCTGCACTGCTCTAGAAGGGACATGAGATGGTTCAGAGATCTCGTCAGGGAACACATGGCCCCACCACCATTCACCCAGCATTTGGTTGGATAAAGAGGCCAAGGTGTGGGTTTGCTCCCTGTCTGACATGGATTTCAACCACGCTCATCGGTTTTAAATCACAGACTGTACTTGGCCCTGAAAATCTTACTCCAGTATCGCGCCTGGGCAATAGGGTATATTAGAGCAAACTTGTTAGTGTCACTGACATTGTATACTCACACTGCATGACTTCACGTTTGAAGAGCAGGACTTTACTTGTATTGCTATCAACTTGTTTGTATAGGAACTTAAAATAAGGGTCCAGTATCAATACTTAAATAACAAGAAGTTATTCACCATGTGCCCAACACTGTTAAAAATACCTTACACGTATTAACTCATTTTAATTTTTAAAGCACCTCCATCAGGATAGGTGCTATAATATTATTCCCATTTCAAGGATCATAAAATGGAGGATGAGAGAAGCAATTTCCAATAGCTATTAAGTAGCTGAGCTGGAAAGGGAACCCAGGCTGTTTGGCTCCAGAGTTTCTCTACCTGATCACTACAATACTTCAGTGAAAAACCACAGAACTCCATCAGTCAACACATTTCAGATGCTCTCTTTATTTATTTGAAAACTAAATTTTCAGTTCAGAAAATTTTACTGATTGCATTGTATTTTGTAAATAAACCGACAGTGAAGCAAAAGGTATTGAGATTTCACTCAACAAGACTATTTTGGTCATTTACTCTTTCTAGTAAGTGTCTCCTTGATGGCCCAGGTACCATATCCCAGACATTCCAGCTACTTTCAGTTGAGCTCCAACTTAGGTTTCCAACCTTCTCAGTAGATAATACCTTCAACGAGCTTTTCATTTCCTCCATATCAATTGTCCTCTCCCCACGTTAGACTTTCCTTCTTTAATGCCTTTCCTTCTTTAAATTTCAATAGCAATTAATGTTAGTGCATTTACTTAACTATGAATATTAGGCATTAGAGTATCTCCTCCATTGTTGATTGAACTATTATTTAAATCTTGGTCATGATTTAACTTCTTACATGTTCCTGTCTTGACTCTTTAATGGGACTCTAAGCTCCTTGAAGGCAGAAACCTAATTTTAAAACTGAAATTAAAAATTTGAATGCTTATATTGAAGCCATAATCCATCTGGAAATAAGCATTTATCCTTCCCAGATTGAGAAAAATGCTGAAGGACATTAAAAGATATTAAGATGTCTGGTTTTGGTTTAGAGCAGTATAATAATCTTCTCAATTAGAGGTTATTCCATTACTTTTCTGTGTTTTCCCAATTCAGCAAAAATATATTAAGAAAAAAATTGAAGTCTATTATACACATGATAAACTCAATGTCATGATTTATATAGATATGTGTAATTCATGGTCTTGGATTGCAGGGAACATAGAATCTATTTGGGTTTCTGGATTTTATAGCTAACTATAAAAATTAACTAGTAGTCTTAGAAATATAAAAAGTACCAACACAATACTCACCATGTAAAAATTTAGAAGAGATTGGGGAAAGGGCCCTCTGGAGTGGTGTGCCCAGTCCATGGAGCTGGGACTTGAACTGGATCTAGAAGTTTGAGAGGCATTTAGGAAAAACAGAGAAGAGAGGAAGGCTGTTCAGGTAGGCATAGTTACAATGGGCAAAAGGAAATATGTTTGCCGCATGTTTAGTAGGCAATGTACTGAACAGTTCAGTGACGGAAACTACAAATCGTAAGATTGGTCATTAGGTTGAATTGGAGCAGACTTTAAATAACAGATTCTAATGTATTGCGATATCAGCGAAAGAATTTTGGCTTGGCAGTGATAATGAGAAGGCTGGTTTAGGTGAGTTAATCTGGAAGTATTGTTGTGTAGAATGGACTGAAGGCAAGAGAGATTGGAAGCAGGGTATTTAGAAAATAAACATTCAAAGACTTTACAATGAGAAGTACCTTCCTTAAATATCTTAATCAATCTTTTCATTTAGATTAGAAGAGAAAACTGGGACTCAAATAGGTAAAGAGAATTGCTTAAGAATCAGCTATAAAGTTTTGTTTTTTCCTTAAAATCCTCTTTGAAGTTTAGATTGCAAATTTGCAATTAAAAAAATGTTATACTTAAAAATGAATTTAAAGGAAAAGACTGAATTAAGGACAATTCTACCAAATATTAAAGTGTATTTTGTGGCTAGAAACACATTAAAGGGCATAGTTTGTATGATATTGATAAAAACTCCAGACTTTCACATTCAATAGAATATTTGTTGGATTAGATATTAGTTATTTTTGTTAGGTTGGATTAGATATTAATGCATCCTTTTATAGTTAATGAAAACAGTATGCTAAAAAATAAATGCTAACTGAATTGCATTATTCACAATCTATCTTGTATTATTTCCATTACATTGAGTGGCAGCGGCACACATGAAAATGATGTCTAATTTGTAGACGAATTTTATTATTTTGTTGCTGGATTTATCACTAAGCTCACATCATTTTCACACCATTTAATAGCTTTAATATGTTTTCAAGGCCATTGACATTTCTGTTGGATATCAGTGGCTTTTAATGTTTATTTGCATTTGGGTAGGAACTGACAAATCTCACTAAAAGACAGTGGTTCCTTTCCATTAAGGAACCATGAAATATGGATGGTTGTATGTTTTTCATCTGACTCAAGGTGAACAAGAAAGAAGAATACTTATATAAAATCTGAAATTCCAAACCATTTGATTGAGAAATATATTTAGCAGTGATAACCTTTATTTAATTTCTTGTAAAATATGTGGTAATTTTCAATGGCCAAAGTCCACAAGTAGAAGGTGACATTAAACAAAGATCAGTTGCAATTTAACTGGTTTGAAAACATATCCCACAGTTTCTGAAGTATTGTAAAACTTCTTGAATATCTCTTAAAGCATAAAATCTTATAAAACTTGATGTACAATTATTCAACACAGAGTTCCAATCTGCCCTTAAATGAAGGGGTGCTGTGCTATAGACAGAAAAGTTTATTCTTGTATTCATTTGGTATTTATTTTTAAAACATCTGCATAGCTGCAATGTAAGGTAAAATGTAATAAACAAAAAAAAAGAGATACATATGGATAGCAAGCTAATGGAAATAGAATCCTTCGCTCTAGGTGTTTATGGTAGGGGCTCAGAGGCTTCCTGTATCGGTTCCTGTGAAATGACAGAAGTCTCTCAATTTTTCCACCTGGGGAAGAACAAAGTGCCCCAGGAGCTTGCATTTACATTTACAGTGTTTGCATACATCTAAGTGTACATATAGTAACTGAAAGCACAGTAGAAGAATAAAGCTACTTGCTTATAATGATCTCTGTCTCAATGAGC
Organism: Tamandua tetradactyla; assembly: GCF_023851605.1. Classification (NCBI taxonomy): domain Eukaryota; kingdom Metazoa; phylum Chordata; class Mammalia; order Pilosa; family Myrmecophagidae; genus Tamandua; species Tamandua tetradactyla. The sequence continues at coordinate 120,281,706 of NC_135327.1, read as the reverse complement.
ATGTCATTGCAGTTGAGGTCAAATGATCTATTGCTAGTCAATTTTGGGAAAAATGATAGTTACAGATTTGATGAAAATTTGTAGGACTTGCTAATTAGCATCCTTTGTGGTATACACATTACTTGAGTCAAAAAGATATATGTGAATGTAGATAGAAGGTTGTAGGACTCTCTTGCAGCTATTATGGAAATGGTGAAGTTCCTGAACCTGGGTGGAGTGTACTAACTCTCTACCTTCCAAGCAGCTTAACCCAAGGAAACTGTGCAGCTTAATCCTGCACGTGTGTGTGAGTGCATGTGCACACACACGCTTGTGCTGCCTTTGGAGATGCAATCAGTGTAGTGGTTCCTTGGCAGAGGTAGAAAAATGAAGGCAGTCAAGTAAAGTGAGAATGTTTAGTGAAGGGTCTTAGGATAGGTTTTTCAGGATTTAATGCATTAGGTTGATGGCATTTTTATTCAAATATTACGTATCAATCGATAATTCTGATCAGATCTTAGAATTTAATTATGAAAAACTCATTATACTAATTTATTATTATTTTTTTTAATATATGGGCAGGCACCAGAAATTGAACCCGGGTCTCTGCATGGCAGGGGAGAATTCTGCACTGAGCCGCCGTCGCACTGCCCACAAATTTAATTTTAATCTAATTTCTTTCCTGTTTTTTGGCAGACTTCTGCCGGTAAGAGTGCTGCGGAGGTAGGTATAGGATGTTGTCTAAAGATAATGTAGGGTTAAAGTAGTACTTAAAGACAGACACTGAAGATAGCAAAGATAATATTTACTCCAATTTAAAGTAATTTTACTCAATTTCTACCTCATTGAGCTAATTATTCAGATATTTTGTTCAGAAGAGGTTTGGGAACATCAATTATTTTGATAACTGTTTTGGGACTCCACTGTATGGTATGTAAATACAAACACTAATTGAAACTTTAAATTTACAAAAAGTACAAGGAACGTATGTATTGTAAAAATGATTACTGCATACATCATGTAGATAAAACATACTGTAGTAAGTGTTATCGAGGTATACACAAGAGAACAAAAGAAATTTCTGGGTTGTTATAAAGTATTTTCTTTAAAAATTAAGATTTTTAAGTTGCTCTCAGTACCTTTAAAAAGTTCTATCAAATATTCTGATAAATTAGATTTGAATGTAAAGTGAAGAAAACCTTTAACTCAAATTCTTCTTAGTAATTTACCAATAATTGAAGAAGAGAATTTTAAAAGACTGTCTACTATTATAATAAAAATATTTATTATAAAAATGATCACATTTTTCTATACATAACCTAAAGACAAAAATATGATTTATATGTTAATAATTTAAGTGGGCATGAACATCCAGTATCTATCCACTGGAATCCTAAATCTCTTCCATACATTTCACAAATACCAACAAAGAATATTTATTTTATAGAACTCTATTTACAGTCTATGCTACAGAAATACTAACATTTATTTTTGTCTAGTGTTTTAAAAATAGTTCACAGTATTTGGATTAATTAATCAATTCCTTTAAATCTTTGGTAAATACAAGTATTTACATGCACAAATATTTAGCTTAAATTTCAGGAAAAAGCTGTAAAGTCAAATAACCTATTGCAAACATTTTTGGGTAATCAGTAAAGGCATGAGCCAGAGTCCCCAAATTATAAAAGGTCATTGTCTAAAACTCCTGATGCTAAGATCTGAAATCCACAAGTAGTGTGAGACTTCAATTGCCACTACCAGAATTACATCAGGCCATTGCAAAATCAAGCACAATTGTTAAATTCAGCATATACAGTATTGACCATTTTACAGCACAGAAAATCCTGGCTCTTTCTATACCTCAGTTTAAACATTTATTTGACACAGATGAGTTTATTTTCTCATAAAAGCCTATCTTGTTAGAGTGGAGGCCATTTAAAGAAGCATACTACTTTTGAAAGACACTGATTCATCCTCTTGCCAATAATCTATCCATGAATGGATGGATCATTTCTTGAAATTAATTTGTGGGGAAAATGGCAAGATGCCCATCTATTGCTTCCTCCCCTCACTCTCTTCCCTTTTCTTCTTTCTTTTGTTTTTCATTCCTTCATCTCTAAGAGTAATGTCAGCAACTGGCCTGTCAACCTGCAAATTGCAACTTAACCTCCCAAAAGTCCCATGTATGTTATAGCTTTCATTCTCTATATATTTCATTCTCTCATTGGCATGAGAATCTTTTACTTACAGGCTATTTGTTAATAATACTCCAAGATGTGTTCAAAGTCTAATGTTCTTGATCCATTTGGTTAGAAATCTTTATGGACATGTTAATGCTGGAGTGCACAGAATATAATGATATCATATCTTGTTTTTAAGCCTAGAGAATGGATGCCTTTGGATTACTACCACTGCAAAGTGGAGAACAGCCCTTCCTACTGAATTAAGGAAAACACTGGTTTTTCAATCTATAGCTTCATTTAAAAACAAAGCAAGGTTTTATTGCTATCACTTTGGCAATATCCTCTTGCTCCAACCACCAACATCCTGAATTCAGTGCATTATTTAAAAACTGACCCAAGACTAGGCACCTGCCATTAAATGTGCACTTTAGCAGTGCAACTGGGAAAAACAGAATAAAGGAGCTATATTTATAACAAAGTGAATGTTATTTTAGTTACCAGTCCATCCTCCTTAGGGCATATAAATATTTAGGAAATGTACATTGGCATACATTTCTAATCCCATAATGTTAACTAAGCCCTAATCCTGTGTAAGGCAGGAAAATACTGTTATATTGCCACTTCATAGTCAATAAATACCAACATCTTATGACACCAACAAGAGGCCTTAAAATGTCAATATATTGAAACTGTTAACCTACATCTTTGTATTCACTCCCTTTCCCATTCTTAATTGATAAAGAAATGGAAATTTGAGGCTTATCCTTCTTCAGGATATGATATAAACTCATGACTTATTCTAAGCTATGAAATGAAGAGCTGGCCATCTATTAACTCCTGTAGCTTTGCCGTATGCTCTCCTGTGTGACAGGAACAAGTTCCATTCCTCTTGATCAGTGTTCTGATCAAGGACTTCATGCTGCTGTTTGTCTTTGAGAAAATGACAGTTTACATGCAAATATTCAGAGCTGCGGACACACTTTGATCCCTTAAAGTGTCCCAGGCTTCTCTCTTCACAACGCCACATTTGCCTTTGCCAGGTTCTTTGGTTCCTTACTTGGTGCACACCAGTCATCGGCCTCGGCGCTCATCTGATAATGTTTAAAGGCTGACTTATTAAAGACTGGGAGTTTTTCGATCGACTCAGAAGATAAAGCCTAAAAGAAGAGAGGGGAGGAAATCAGATCAAAGAAATTATTCATGGCATAATTTTTATTTGAAGTGACTATTCAAAATGAATTTAGAGGTAAGTATTCAAAAGTTCAAATCCACTCTTTCAATTGATTTAGTAAAAAGAGTACACAAGAGCCTACAGTGGGCTAAGCAATGTATAAAACAAAACTTTAAAAAAGTATGAATATGATTTTCATCCTATATGATGAATATGATCTTCATCCTATATGGACTGAAATTGTATATGCAGAACTATAAATTACAGAATAGAATTTGTGTTTAATATTTCTACATCTCCTTTGTCTAGATATTATAGGCCTGATACAGTTGAATAGCAACCCTATTCTATCCAGGCAAAACCTTCATATCTGTGACAAATGTGAGAGCCCTGTTCTGATATTATTAATGTATAAAATGGTCCTTTTCCAATCCTTTGAAGACTTCTGCTCATTTAAGAAATGAATGCATTAACACTTTCAGATGGTCAAAAGTCATTTGGTAAATAACTTCTATGAAACAACAGGAGCCTGGAAGCTGAATTTATTGGTTGCCAATATTTGTAAATACATGTACAATTGAAGTAGTTAATGAGTAACTAACAGAATCAGGACAGTGACCTTAACAAATAAATTCAGGCTTTATCAGAAATAAAAAAAATACCAACCAAGTTTTAATATTAACTTAGGAAATGCCTGGCAGCCCACTGATAGCTTGTGAGCAGTCAGCTTTACTGTTTCTATATTTCTAATAAGGTCTGCATACGATGTGGAATGTCTTGATATCTGTAGTTTTCTGGGCTGAAACATAGTTAGCAAGTTCAAGTAAAACAAAATATAGCTACTCTTATAGATGCCAAAGTATTCCCTTTAAAAATTCACAAAAGGATGTCCTTACTCTGAAACCCTGGTGATTTGGTTCTTGAGAAACAATTTTGCTTCACTTGAGGCAGGTAACTTGTTCCAGCTCCCACTTTGGTTAATAACCATAATAAACACTATATCTACATACACCCAAACAGGAAATAAAATGACTTATGGTCATTATTTGCATTAACACAGCTTGGGGAATTCAGTCTGACCCATAGAACTCAGAGCTGCAAAATAAGCAACCTTTTTAGAAATATTATTTTCCTATTGAATTGAAAGGATACCTTTAAGTATATAATTGCATCTGTTCCATATCCTGACAAAGAGTAGAGATTCAGATCTCCTTGAAAGTACTTGGCATAGAGACGAGAAATTGGCAAGCCATAACCAAAACCAGCCTAGAGGGGAAAGATCAGTTATTAGCAAAGAAGTAGATATGATCATTGTTATACAAAATGCAGAACAGGTTATTACCCTCACAGAAACTGACGTCCCAGAACTTAGATAAATATCTTTTGCTTCTGTTCAGAGACCCCTTGTAGATCTGTTTCACCCTTTTCAGCTTGATGTGTCATTCTCCTCTCCACCATGACTAATTTAACTAAATTGATTTACTCACCTAAATATTTTCTTATAATCCCTACCCTTCATTTCCAACTAGGTCACTGGGGTAAATTTAGCCATTTAACTCATCTTACCAAAGGAGCATTACGGGAATTATCCATCACGGGTGTTGGCGCGGTGGAGTATGTGTAACTAAAGAGGCGGTCAGTGATTCTCAAAGGAACACCTCCTCCTCTGTCTGAAATCTTAAACAAACAAAGAAGTCATCAGAGATATGCATTAAAAGCAACATGTATTTGCCTATATAAAAGCACATTTTCTCAAATGAAAAGTTACCTGGTGTGCATGACTGAACCATGGCAAAGCCGTGAGCTTTATTTTATTGATGCTTTTTAATTTTCTCAAGAGAGATTTCCCCCCAAAAAACAGAGAATGATTACCTTAATTGTAAGGTCTTCTTTTCCCAAGACAACAATCACCTCAATTGGTGTAAGGGAAGGTGAATTTTCCTGGTGTTCAACTGTGGCCCTCATTGCATTCTAAAGAAAACAAAACCATAAGAAACTCAGTGGCAGAAGAAAGAGGGACAACAAATAATTGATTTTTATGTTTAAAATAAAAGCAGCACAAGTGTGATTAAAAATTCCTATTTTAAAGTTAATACTAAAGCATCTCTGTAAATGGCCATTTATGATTGTGTCATGCAGAATGTATAATAAAAAATATTCATTTACCATGAAATATGGCTCTTGGGACTAATATCTAATGGAAAAACAATTCTGCTAGCCATCCAATTCTTATTTGAAATCTTAACTTAAACAAAGGAATTGGTTTTTATAGTGCATTTCCTTACTCTACCTTTTCTGCCTTTCCATTACATTTTATATCCAAGCACCAAAGGCTATTACATAACAAATGAACAGTGAATCATTGAATCAATTTATTGGCTTTTATAAAATTTACTGGGAAAAAGTTGATACTATTTAAAAGAGCAGTAAATAATTCTAAATTAAATTTCAATTTGCATTTAGTTATGACCAAAATAACTCTATAAGTTGGACCATTCAATTTACAAATAAACCAAATCAAAGAAAAATTTATTTTTTTGCCCTTTAATACTGAAGAAATGAAAAGTTTTCAGCCTGATGAATGAATCCCATGCAGATAAACTCTTGGTTTGTTTAATCCACTTTCCTCTCTAGCCATCTTCTGGTAGATTATCTGTTTACTGTTTCCTATATAACATTAAGTTCTAGTAACTAGCTAAAGTGAAATAAAATAGATGAGATATTTGTAATGCAATCAATACCTCACTGAGCTAATATTAGAATAAATTAGGAACGAGAAAGTTCTGGAAAGAATTATATCAGTATTAGGGACAAGTTTCTTTTTTTTAGGTTTCTGGTCTCCAGTTCAAGGGACTTTTGGGAAGCATTGCAAAGTGTCAGGTGGTTTTCTATTTTGGGCATAAGTTCAAGGTTTTAGTTTGCCCTCAGAACCCATGAAAGGCTTTGATTTTTAGTACTTGGGTACTTTAGACTAGTAACATCTAACATCCAGAACTTGTTAGGAATATAGGTTTTCAGACCTATAGAATCAAAACCTCTTGGAACATAGTCCAAGAATCCATGTTTTAACAGGATGTTCAGGTGATTCTAATAACACTAAAGTTTGAGAAGCACTGCCCTACAAGTTTGCTACAGAAAGTATGGACTATAGGCCAGAATTATCACCTGTTAGCAAATTAGAAATGCAGAATCCCGGGTCCCATACCAGACCCACAAAATCAGAATCTACAGTTTACCATCATCTGTGGATAATTCACCTGCTCTTTAAAGTAGCTCATTGAAGGAATAACTGTCCTCTGAAATTTCTAGACTCAGTCTGGGGGCTATGCCACCAGTTTTTCTGGACCTGAACCTCTGGGTTTGGTGTTGGACCAGTCTGTGGAGGTGGAGGTAACAAGACTTCATTCATTGAAGCAGCTTCATGTGACCTTCATTAATGAATGGCTAATATTGGACACCTCGAAAAATAATAGGACCGTCCTTCCAGCTCTAAACTATTGAGGCGTCATAAATTCTGCTGTGCATTCTAAAATACGGGTCGATGCCACAATGAACTGCAAAGTTGCAAGTACCATTTCAAAGACTGATTGGCTTCTTTCCTTTTGGAGCACAGAGGCATGCTCTGTGGTGAGGTGGTGAAGCTCCTGTTTAGTGGGTAATGGTACAGGAAATAAAAATGTAATCTAGTGAACTTTTTATTTTAAAGACACACTTGCAATTATGGTGAAGTCTCATACCTTGAAGAGTTCAAAGAGCATATGATGAAGATGAGAAGGAACATACACAATGTAAATTGGTTGGCCTGGAAATTTTCCTAGAAAAATTAAACTCATTTAGAATTGGTAAACAAGTATTTCATTAAAATAAACCTCTTATCTATTCAATTAATATTGTGAACTTAAACAGTGTTGGGATATTCCTCATCTTCCCCACCCCAGAACCTTCCAGTTAAACAGTCAACACCATAGTGTTATTTTCAAAATGCTATTACAGTTGCTATCTAGTGCTCTATGATTTACTTTTGCATTTCTCTCTTAATGTGTCAAGTTGGAGCAAGTTGTATGAAACCATGGCATGATCAGTTCGATTACATTGGCTGTTTCTATTTATAGTATTTTAGTTCTAGACAATTCTTAGAGACTTTTATGCATTTCAAGAGAGAAAAAAAATCAGTTACTTGTTAGTATGAAATTGAAATTAACAGTAGCTATCACTTTCTCATATTTGTATTGCACGGTAAAATAATACACCTGAGTATTCTTGATCTCACCCAAATATTAAATATTATATGCTAACTATAATTAACTTTCACCAAGAGGCTAAGGAAAATAGAGAAACAAAAACCTCATAGTACTGCTTGAAAAGAAAAATAAAAGTATCATTCTTCAGTGTCCCAGGCCTTGGCAAACTTTGAATCAGAAAACAAAACAACTGGGACAATTCCCTCTTTATTTTATCACACAGGTCAAGCAGTTAATCTACAAGTCTAAGGCAACATCCCTGTTTAAGCTCAAAGATATTTTTCAACCTTTATTTGTACTTCTTTTTTTCGTTTAGCATTTACCTATCATTTGCATATGACCAATCCATGAGATAGGGCACTCTGTTAATGTGGACAACTTAACATTAACCTTGATAACTAATAAAAATTGTTTCTGTATAAATATTATTTGAAATTGGTATTCAATTTGATGGAAAGCAGAAAGTTATTCCAATTTGAGTACACCATGTAGCTTTGAAATGCAACTCTGTTCTAGAACAGAATGCAAAAGAATTCTGCCTTGTATTCATCATGTAATCACTTCCGTCAGTGTGGGAAGATCTTGCCTTAAGAGTTATGCCTTTAGACTAATGCTTTAGAGTTGAAGCATTTGAAGTATATACACTCTGCTTCCAAAAGAGTGGTATATGATTACAGTGCAATTTAAAGGGTTTGATCGTTTCCATGTCCTATGGGTAACCTCTTCATATCTCCATTCCTAAGTGAACCCCTCAACTGCTAGCCCGCCTGGCCCTCATATTCCACAGAGACTTTGAACTAGTAATTAATCTTTCCCTGATCTAAGATAATTGAACCTAATTGCTATTCTAAATCCCAGTTTGTTCAAACCTTTCTTATTTACGAATCATTAGCAACTGAATATGCTCAAATGGAGTTTGCCAGTTGAGACAGTTAAAAAGAACCTTGGCTCCAAAAAAACAAAAAAACAGAAAAATCCTAGGCAAGTTTAGAAGGGTAAAAGGGAACATAGAAAAGTTTGTTTATATTTTTTAAAAGTAATCATACTGGACAAACATTGAATTTTGCACAGATTAAAATATATTTTATTTACTGCTTACCATTCACTTGTGTGAGTTTTAAATCTGGAGATGTTAAATAATACTGATCACAAAGCATCCTTGAACACTCAAAGGCATCTGAAATAGAAATTATTTTTTCTTAATTATGAAACCAACTTATGCCAAATAAAATTCTCAAGTGATATGCAGTGTGATATACTACCTTTAATCTAAATCATTCACTGGAGTACAGGTTTACAGGTAAGAAAAAATAGCTTTTTAATACTTTTCTTGAAGAAAATTAAGACAGTGTTTAAGTTGTAGCAATAAGAACATAGGAAATTCAGAAATCAAAAACAATATATAAGAATTCGGCACATTATCTTCTGATATTTGGATCTTTTATAAAATTGCAAATGAATGTTTAAAGTTTCAACTGTAAAAAAGCAAAGGACTTTGTTGACGGTATTTATAAAAATATAAATGGAGCATTACTATCCTAATTCATTCACAAGGTCACTTCAACTACAGATATGTCAATCATATATTGCACACTTTGAGGGAAATGCAGAAATCCAGAAACTACCTTGGACCACTGCTACCACATCACAGTTTGGATCAATGCTTCCAATGTGGCTTGGGTTTCCTGTCTGTGAGTCGCTAAATATAAGAACTGTTGAAAAAAAAAATTATTGTCATAAAAATCAGGATAATTATTAGAACTACCACTGACAAAGAATGTGACCCATTCATCAGTGAAACATCTAGTTATAGTGTGGGTTTATACTCCATAGCATCTCTAAGTATCACAATCATGATGAACTAACTTACTGTGCTGGTTCATCAGCATCCGAGTAGAAATACGGTTCATGTAAAATCGATCCAAGAAATACTGCAGATTTTGATTGGTGACGAGGTCAACTGTACAGCTGTCTTTAAACTCTATAATTCCTTGTGCCATTGTGGGGACTACATTATGGTGTCTATTTCGAACTTTGATAAGCGTATCTACAAAACTAAGACATAATGTTTGCAGTTAGTGACAATTCAAATACGTTTCATTCATTTACATTCTTTAGGTTAAGAAGGCTAAAGCTCTTTTTAAGTCCTGATCTAAACAAATCAAATGATAAAATGTTAGGTTTTCTCACTACAGATTCCTCCAGTACAGTAGAGAAAACAGTTTCATGAACAGATTTATTTTGCTTCTAGCTCACATGTAGAAATACCAAAGTCTGAGACTGGTACATTCATTCTAGCTGTTCATGAAATGTTAGTAAGCCTTCTCTTAAAAAAATTAATTAATTTTAAGTTGAGTCTAGACTGCCAGTCTGAAAAAAATTCAAAATTTCTTGCCAGATTTACAAAACATTCTTATTTAGGTAGCTAGAATGTCAGTTACTCCAAAAAAAAAAAGTGTAGTCTTCAATGACACCAAAAAGTATTAATATTATATAGTAGTAAATCCTCCTGCAAATATATTTATGTGACTAAATTTATAGTAAAAAATAGATTTTCTTCAAAAGAAATTATTGTACTCTACACTTGTTCATACTCAGTACCATTTTCAACACCTTATTCCTCCGTCACTTATAAAATACCAAGAAGCCAATACTTGTCATAGGCAAGAGGGTAGACATTTATTACTTAAGGTTGACGTTTCCTAAATTTAGTCTGGAATCTCAGGAGTATGTTTGGAAATAGTCAAAATTTTAAACATTTATTCTAATGCATCGCGCTTACTCTGATAACACTTTCTGGTCGTCTGCACTTTTCCCATGGAATTCCACCAAATCCATCAGGCTCTGGATATACCTGTAAAATGACAGGTGTGCTTTAAGACAAAATAGTCAGATACAAATGGCTGAAAATAGAATATCTTTGACAAAGAATTTGAAGTAAGCATTATGCTTAAAATTAAAACTTTTGTACAGCACATTTGGGAAATGATATGTAAAAATTTAAAAAGCTACAACTTTTAATCCTCAACTTTCTAACTTAAAATTTATGCTTCTTTAATTATTCCAGGTCAGTATTCAGTTTCCTGTTTTGTTTGGCAAATGTTTTTATATCTTATAGCAAAAATTTGTAGTTTTTTTTAAAGGTTTTTGATTTGTTCGTATTATATTCATTCTAAGGAGAGTAGAGGTCTTAAAAGTAGCAGTCACTATCATAGCTTGATATGTCTTTCAGATAGCAATTGTTTCATGCATTTGCAAAACATATTCCTTGAATAAATGAACAAAAAGCTATGCAGTCAGTGGTTTAGGGTGAGGTCCTGGTATGTTATCGTCAAAGTGCATATCCTGGCTTTGTTCTCTGAAAATCTGCTTCTTTGAGTTATCTGTCCTCTCTAAGCCTCAGTATCCTCATTTGTAAAATGAGCTCATAATAACTGACACTGCATGTGCCAGGTGCTGCTCTAAGTGCTTTCTTATGGATCATCTCATTTAATTACATGGAAACATTCCTTTGAGGTATACATTTCATTCTCCTCAATAACAGATGGGGAGTTTAAGGCATAGAGAGTTTATAACACTTGTTGAGATTCCTACCATTAAGAAGTAGTGGTGTCAGGATTTGAACCCAAAGCCATTCTTTTCAATGACACCTGTAAGTAACAAAGATTAGGCCCTCCCTAAACAATAGTCATTCAAATCTGTTTCTGCATGGCAGTACATTTGCAATATCAAACTTTTATTATTTAAAATACAAAATTAAAATTGCAACTGCCAATTATCTTTAATATTTTTTCTAGAAATAAAAACAATATTGTAAAAGCCTTTCCCTTTTCAGTGTAAAGTGTCTGTTTATAGCATTAACTTCCCTGATGCTAGCTTATCCTAAACAGATTAATAAATTCTTTAAGTCTTTCAAAGTATTAATACTGTTCAGAGAAGCTGTTTTCCAATTATGATGTCAATATATTATAAGAAATTATAAAACCAGAAACTGTTTGAGAAAAGTTCACCACTTACCAGCTTTTAACCAACCGCACTGAAGAAGTCTGTACTAATCCTTCAGGAAGGATATCAATTTCCTTTAGGATATTGGCCAGCCTCACAGGCAATTCTTGTCGCAAAAATGTAAAAGAAGTTCTTTCACATGCATTTTCTGAACCTGTAATAAATGACATGTATGAATGTGTCTAAATGATACATTTGAGTAGCATTAATTATTGAACACTGAATACAAACACGTATGATTATATTTTGCCCTCAGTGGTATTTCTGTTTATGGAAATTAAAGAGCAAGTATCTTCTTTTTCCTCTTTTTCTTTCTTTCTTTCTCTTTCTCTCTCTGCCAATGTAGGAGAATTATTGCTCTCTCTTTCTGAAGAGAATTAACTTCCAAGAAATCCGAATATCCCAAGCTCAAAGTATTTATAGAAGAATAAAGAATTCAGTCAACATCATAAGGTCACTAACAAACCATACTCCACTGAGTTCAGAGATGAAATAGGAGTGGGGTGGGGGTGGGGTGGTAAGGGGTGGTGCGGTAGTTGTGATATTTCCAGATTAATGATAAACAATATCACATTTAAACCCTTGACGCCTTCCTTATAATATTATTGCAAGTGTGTAAATATTTTCAGCAGTATCTAAATACATGGAAATTTACAAAGGTAGACAGAGAAAGAAATCTGTTAGGACTGCAGACAGATGTACCCTGTGCAAGGTGGTTAAGGAATAAAATCTCAAGTCAAGCTGGTAATATTAGGAATCCTCTCGAAGAAGAGCTATGCTGTGAAGAAGGGGAGAAAGTTTCTAGTCTGTTGTTTAACGGTGACTGAAAACAAAAACTATTTTGACTGGAAGTTCTGGACAGAAAGGGGACGTAAGATGAGCCCAAACCATCCAGTATCAGCGGGGCTGCAGGTGGCCTGGACCTGTCGGCACAACTGTTAGAAGGCAAATCTAGGAGGCTAAGCACTCTGGCTCCAGGGCTCAGCAACAAAGCCCACCCTTGTTTTAGCAAAGAACCCCAAAACTCGCACATTCACCCCCACGCACAGCCCTCCCTACCCGGGGCTGAAAGTTCAGGCAGTTCCCTCGCCCCAGTTCCACCGCACGGTCCTAGATCCCGGCTCACCAAAGTCCAGCAGCTGCTTTATGGACAGCGGGGACGGGCTGTAGCGTGAAAAATGCTCGACCTCGCGGGGGACCAGGCTGGCGCCGCTCAGCGAGCCGGCGCTGCGCATCACGAAGCGGGCCGCCTTCATCTTGAAGCCCACCGGGCTGGACAGGGGGCTGGAGGTGACTAAGGGGCGAAGGTTGCCCTGGACAGACCCTGGGTCGGAGGAGAGGCAGGGACGCTCGGGTTCGGAGGACAGGAGAGCTGGTGTTTGGGGATGCAGTGGGCTGGAGGAGCAGGACAGTGGTCTCCAGGTGCAGGGACTGGAGCCTTGTGTTCTTCCCACCATCCGCCGCCTCCCGCGATTTTATTTGTCTGCTCACACTCTAGCCGCCCTCCCTCACCGGGCGGAGTCAGCGGGACTTGGCGACGCGTCAAAACTTGGGACCGAGCCAATCGGCTCAGAAAAAGAACTTTGGGCTCCGCCCCCGGCCCGTGTCCCCGCAGCGTGACCCGGCACCTTGCCCGGGGCCTTGATGAGAGAGGCCGGTGGCGAGGGACCGCCAGGAAGAAGGAGGATGAAGCGGACACCTGGCGGAACGTGGGCTCGAGGTCAGCGGCTTGGAATAGGGTTACGGGTCGCGTGGGCTCGGGTCTCGTCCAGACTCGTCCTTGTTTACGAGCCCGAAGCTGGCTCGGTGTCCTGCATTCCGCTACAGAAACTTATTCCCAAGAAACTGGGCTCGGGGAACTCATTGGTTGGTGCTCAGAGCGGGGCTTTTACAGTAGCCAATTGGCTGCGTTCAAAAGTATGGGCTTCTTTGCCATTGGGCGGCGGAGGGAGTAAACAACCTAAAGTTCCCCTGGCGTCTCTCCAGGCACCAAGCACTGGGCAGGAACTGGAAGTTCCCTTTGTTGAGGCTTCAGTCACTACCAGAGTACATTTATTTTTTTCCTGTGATGATACAAAGCCACTGCCTTGTTTCTCATCAGTAACACATTCTGTCCATTAGGTTTAACCCTGTTCACTAAAAGCGAAACAAACAAAGCAAAAAGGATCAACTTGTTGGTTTAACTCACCTTCTTTTTCTCCCATCAGTTTGCTCACTCTGACTTCCTGTATGACATCCTTAATCCAAATCTTTGCCGAAGACTTTCCATTTTACCCTTAAAAAGTCCAGCACAATCTATCTACTCCTAGAGGACATTTCTATCCCTGATCCCCACACCTTCTTTCAAACATAGCCTTTGTCACACATGGCTTTCCACGAGGAAGTTAGAGTAGGGAACGTACCTTTTGACATTTGTGTATCATCTTTGTCATTCCTGCCCTGCTTTGAACTAAGACAGAACTTATTTGTTGAATTAATGACAATTGTTGAAAAACACTATCTGTCCTAAATTTCCCTCTCTCCTTTTTTCCACTATCCTTGCCATCCTCCACAACCCCTCTCCAAAGGACCTAAAGAATGAAGCCACAGTGTTTGAGGCTTCTGGAAGTAAGAGGGTTACAAGTGCAATCTTTGGGCCCCAGTGGGGTGGTAAAAGGGTAGCTGCTTATACAAGATCGTTTTTGGCCTCCTGCCCCTGCCTTTATAAGCAGAATGGGGGATCCGGGGAGATAGAGGTGATTCTAAGCTGGCTCCTTACTCTTTAACCTCTTTCCCTAAAGGTTCTTAGTGAATCATAGGACTGATGATGCACAACTTCTGTCTCCAGCACAAACCTTCCCTTGTAAGCCAGACTCCTATATTTAGCCACCAATTTGACTTCTCCATTTGGGTGTCTAATGAACCTAATTTTGTACCTTTCATATTCACCACCATTATTTGGGGAGCTGAATCAGCCCTGACAAAACCTTTGTCATTCTGTAGCCTGTGTGGAAGTGATATTAGATCAATTACTGCTTTCCCCTTTGTCTATAAGACAAGATCCTCATGGATTTATGACGTCCCTCTTGGCCCAACATTTTGCTCAGACTTAACAGAACCAGCCCTGTGAAAACAATCAGCATTCATAATCCTGCACACAATGAAGGCTCTTAGAGACCTTGAGACTTTGAAGGATGATGCTGGAATGAAGGAAAAAACTCTAGCACTTACTCTTGAATGAGACAGAAACAACAACAAACAGCTCAGTTTCTCAAACTGAAACAGTTGTGGAAACGTAGACATGTTCCAAAATGTATCTCTACTTGAAGACAGGTTTTGATACTACTATAATTTATTTTTTTTGATACTACTATAATTTATTTTTTCAATCTGTGACTCCTTTATTACATATTTTATAGATCCATGAAGCAAAGAAACATGCACAAGAAGCCTAGAAACTAAGATTCTCTCTGATGATACCAGTAAATTTTAAGATAAAATCTCTTCTTTTTCCTGGATTACATTCTAAAAACAAAGGTAAAAAAAAAGAGCACATTTGCCTTTTTTCACCATGTATGTGTGATCTGGCCTAAACAAAAATATGTATTACCAAGAATTATACCCTTTAGTCTGCACAGGAAAGGCAATGACAATTGCACATTGCAGGCAGATCTAATTTAGGAAATCCCTATTACCATGAGTCCATTGTGCCAGGGTTACCGAATGGACTATGTGTTGTGGGATGATTAAATATCAAGTGAAGTCATATGATATTCATCGAGATGGCTATGGGATAAAATGTGAACTGAGGTCACCAAACTTTTATCTCCAACTTATCCCATTCAGTAATATTTACCAGGTTACTGTCACAGTGCATTGCATTCTTCTATGACATTTCTCTTTGTTGGGAACTGTTGTTAAAATTGGCAACATTTATGGTATCTGAGCTGGAATGGTTAGGTCAAGTTGTTTTCCCGGTTGGCTAAGATGCTCTGTTTTATGATTAGGAAGTGACATAGAAAGAGAGTGGCACGTCTTTTCCCAGCTGACCACAATTTGGACGTGATCCAGTTGGGACAGAGGTGAAGCAAAAGGGTTATCGGAGGTGATGGGTATGGACAGATGTGTGCATTGATTTGAGTAAAGGGTAAACCAAGAGAACATTATCAAATAATTTAAGGCCAGTAGGGATGGCACACAAACGCTGAATCCAGCATCTTTGCTTGCAGCACCTAATTTCTGAACTTTTCAAGGGCACTTCTACCTAGCTTTAGGTGAATTCAGCCCAGTTTGTGTGGCAAAATCTAATAGCATAAAGCTGCTCGTTTGAGTTTTTATGAATGCAAATTAGAACTTTTGCCAAAGGATGAGGAGTGAGCAATTTGACAAAAAGCATCAGAACCGTAAAAAGCTGCATATTCTGTGATCCATTTTTTTCCACTTGCAGGAGTTCCAAGGAAGTAATTAAATATGTACATAACAGGAATTCCAGTAGCCATGCTGAAAAAATTAGCAGATTTGACTATAGAATATTTAAAGTTAAAAAATGAACATGAGACTTCGAGAAAATATTTATGAAATATGTAACAGTCAAAAGATTATTTAAAAAATAGATGTTTCAGCAGGGAATAAAATAGTCAAAATCTATTCCCTTAAGGAGGTTATAGACTTTCATGGGAAACAGGCATTTTCAAAAACAAATAGAAAATGAACATGCATTTTAAATTAGGATAAGGATTCTAACAAAACTGAATATAATAAAACTACCTTATATTTGGTGGGCAGGGAGAGCCTCCCTGAGAAAATAACACTTAAAACAGATTAAACAGCTTTCTGTGGGGGATAAGAAGGAAACCGTGGTGATGGCATCTTGGTGAAGAGGTTGGGAAAAGAGACAACTAAATCACCAGTTGTTCTCTGATATTCTTACAGTTGGTGTTAACTTAGAGGGTAGTAGGAGCCAGGAGCTGGACTTGAGGCTTTAATGCATGCAAATACATCTGCCTTTAAGCCTCTCAAAGTAATAGTAGATGATGATAAATTGTGGCCAATTAATTATTAAACTTGAGAGTCTTCACTTGATCCTCAGGACAATAAAAAAAAACCGAACAATAGACTATAATTAGATTCACTGAAAGAAAGTCCATAAGAGAGGTTCACTCATCCTGCCGTGGTGGTGATGTTGACAGTCATGGTGCTGGGTGGATGGGAAGCTACTGATAGTCAGGGTGGTTGGAGGTAGAGTTTATGCTGGGGATTAGGGAAAGCCTCCTCTGAGAACTGGCATTCGGAATGAGCATACAAAAATGAGCAACATTTTGGCAAATTACTAGTAGATAATGGGAAAGGATTCCTAAGAATGAGCAAAATACAGATGTAAGAGTTAGGAATATATTGGGGGAAATAATGACTAGTTTAGTTTGGAAACAGTCTAGAGTACCCTAAGGGATGAAGAAATGGGAAATTAGGGCCATATCATGAACACCTTAAATGCTGATATGAAGATATTGACATGGTACTATAGAGAAGGTACAATGGAATTGATGCATCCTTTTAAGCAGGAAACAGTGTGCTCCCTGCTCAAATTTGTTAGCAGTTAAACATTTCAATTCAATTAAACTTTATTGAATAACCACTAGGTACCATATGGTTATGGTGCTATAATAAAGACATAAAGATGAAAAAGACATAGTTGCTGTCTTCAAGGATGGGAGAAAGATGTGGACATGATCTTGAAAAATATATTGTGATGCATACATATGTGGTTTGTATATGAAGGGTCAGAGGTCAGGAAAGACTTCCTCAGAGAAGGTAAGCTGCCATTTGAATTATGAACATTGAGTAGAAGTTTGTACACAGACAGAAAGGAAAGTTCTCAGAGTAAAGAAGAAAACAGAATGAAAAGAGTCATTCTGATGGTAGGTTTTGTCAACTCTCAAGGGAGGAAAACTAAACAAAAATTTATTCTGTTCATAGAAACAGGGAAGTGGAGAGTTAAGAGGAGATGATGGGTTGATTGAAATGGGGGGATCATAGATGATGAGTTTGTTTGGGAACCTTAGGGGATTGAATCATGTCTTCCATAAAGACTTACTCAGGTATGTGATGGTTAAGTTCATGTGCCCCCTTTGTCAGGTTATTGTGTCCAGTTGTTTGGTTAAGGAAGCACTGGCCTAATGGTTACTATGAGAACATTTTAAAGACTTAAATCATCAGTAAAGTGATTGCATCTACAGTTGATTACATCTACAATAAACTGAGGAGATTGTATTCAACAGTGAGAGAAGTCTCATCTAATCAGTTGATGGTTTTAAAAGAACTAATTATTTCCACAGCCAGAAGAGAGAATTTCCATCTCTACTTCAGCCAGCCAGCCTCTCCTGCAGAATTCATCGAAAATATTTATCAGAGTTCCCAGCATGCAGCTTGCCCTGTGGAGTTTGGATTTGCCCCATGGTCATTTGAGACAATTGCTAGAAAAAATCCTATAATATTTCCTGCCAGTTCTGTTTCCCTAGTGAACTCTGACTCATACATGGTGTCAACCCCTGGACCTATAGTGTGTGAACCCATTGAACATAAAAGAGAAAAGTCACAGAGAGCAGAAACTGGAAGTCAACAGAACATGGAAAAGAAAGAAGATGCCACATGATAGAAAATCTAAGGACCAAGGATTAGCAGCAGCCAGCCCTAGAATGCCACAGTCTTCAGGGAGAAGCATTGCCTTGCTAACACCTTGATTTTTTCTTTCTCCTAACCTCAAAACCGAGCCAATATTTTCCCATGGTTTAATACAACTCATTATATGATATTTGTTTTAGCATCTAGAAAGCAAAGACAGGGAATACTTTATGTTAAAGAAACTACTGGTGAAGTAGTCATGACTGTAATTACGGATAAAGGGAAAATCAGAACTCAATGGCCATTAAACCATTGCTGAGGAGTGAAGGTAGATGTGCAAGATTCTCTCCAGTTTCTTTATACAGGGCTCTCCTCTCCCATTAGCCCACAGCTTTATCTCATTTCTCCTCCTGACTGATACTTTCTTTTGGAGCAACTCTTGCTTTCATTGTTGGCCTCCTTATACTCATAAAAGCCAAATTTTTTCCTCTCACTAAAGCAACACAAGTAAAATGGTTTTTTCTCCTTTGTGCACAAGTAGGTCCAATCTTACCAGAAAAAAAATGTAAGTAAATCCTGAAACTAACATCTCTAACTTCTTAGAGGAAGACAAGAAGAATTTTTGCCTCAGATCTAAACATAGGCTTAGCATTTCTGTTTATGCACCAGAGATATCCCAAATTTGTTTGATATTTGCTTTTACAAAACAATAAGTAAAGATGAGCAAAGGAAGTAAACTTACTAAAGAAAAAAAACAAAACAAGTAGGTAATACAATATGAATACATATTGAAACTAATGAGTTGTTAGGAAAATTAGAATTAATGAGATAATGAAGCATTGTTCTACCATTAAATTGGCAAAAAAAAATAGGTTGATAACATCTCCTATTGTCAAGATCTGGGGAAATAAGCACTCTCCTTTAATATTTGTGGGAGTACAAAATCAGTAAAAATCTTTAGAAGGCAATTGGCAGGATCTATAAAAACTTTAAGGCTAGTTACCCTATGTCAGTGCCACTCTACTTCTACAAACCTATTCTAAATTTATGCCATCAGAGAGCATAAAGATATGTTTACAAGATTGTTGGCTGTGGTATTATCTGTAAGAACAAAAATTTGAAATCTACTTCACTGCCCATAGGGAAATGGATAAATAAATGACAATACAGCTATGCACTAAAAATTTGCAGCCGATTTAAAAGATGAGGTAGGTTTTGGTGGTAGCCACAGAGGTGTGCACCTGAATCTCCCTTCAGGTAAGAGGTTGCACTTCAGTTGTAAGGAGTGCAGTTAGCTGACAGCCTTCAGCTGCAGCACCTTTGGGATCTATCAGCATTTGCTCCGAGGCCACATTCCAGGCATCCCCCAGCCTAAGTTAATTACCTAGGGTCTGGCCATTTCTCCTAAATGTGGACTCCTCTAATGGGAATTCTTTGATTAGGAGACCCCCACTGGATTTACTGAAGCTTTGTCAGATTTGCATTGTAGTCTCAAGCTCTGTGTCTTAGTTTGCCAGGGCTACTAAAAGAGAATATGGCAAACTGGCTGGCTTAAACAGGGATTCATTGTCTCACAGTTTTGGAGGCTAGAAGTTCAGAATCCAGTTATCAGCAGGTCATGCCTTTCCCGAAGTCCAGCATTCTGGTGGAGGCTTGTGGCAACCAACTGCTGCCTCCTTCACACAGTGATCTGCCTCCTTGGTCTTCTTTTGTACCTTACTTTCATGTCCGAATTTCCTGTTTATAAAAGGACTCCAGTCATTTTGTATTAAGGTCCATGCTGATTCAATTTGTTCTCACGGAAATAAAATCTTTGAAGGTCCTATTTCCCAGTCAATCCCACAGCCATAGGAACAGGGATTAGGGCTTGAACACATCTTTATGGGAACATCATTAAATCTACCTCATTCTCCCTATCACAGTGCATAGGGCAGGTAGGAGCTAGACCATTGCTGTTGTTTATTATGCCATTGCCAATTCTGTGGTTCTGTGTGAGTGTGCTTTGCTTGAGTGCAAAGAATTGGAAGAATATGGGAGAGAGAGTGTTCTAGAAATAAATGCAGTGCAATGAATGATGGTCCTGCCATAGGGTATCCTGGCCTGTCACTGAATTGAAAGGTATAACTGGGACTTGAGAGCTGTAAAATCCTAAGAACACTTTAATCTCAATGACCTTGACTCCTACTGTATATCTCATCTGTCCATCACATACCTGATGACAACTCATGACTACCTCATCTCTGAAAACATGAGTGCCAATGATCCCCTCTCTCTGACCCAATCCACTGTACTCTGTCTTCCATTTGGCTCATTCCCTTCCTCTCTCTAACCCTGTTCTTGTACTCATGAAGATCTTCTGTTCCATTAATGAACCCCTTTCCTTACCTATATGCCATTCCTTTTCTTCTTTCAATTCCCCCTCTCTCCAGCCTAGATCCTCTGCATTATTACATCTCTCATTCTCACCTCTAAACCCCTGTTCTTCTGCTGCTTCTGTCTTACACACCTATTAACCTAAAAAGAGGCATTTTTATATTCCCTGTGAGATTTTCTACCCAAGCCTGCAGGAGCACTGTAGGAGATAACAAGCACCCAGGCCTTCCCTAAACCTTGTTTTCCCAGTGAAATCCCTCTCCCCCAAGCTGTCATAGCAGATAAAGGAGTGAACAGAGACTCCCTCTTTCCATGTGTTTCAGCTACACAACGTTCTGGATTCCATGTTGTACCAGTGGACTTCAAGAGTCTACCTGGATCAGTCCTAGCATGACTCAAATCCTGATTTAATTCAGGTACCACCTAAAGTCTCATCTGTCTTTACCTAGTCTGTTCTCCAAATTGTTTTGTATTGTTTGTATCCTCCCAGTTAGATCTGATCCTTCACTCTTCTTGTCTTTCTTCAGATTACTTCCATTGTGCCTTCTGGAACTAAGGGTCTGTCTTCAAATTGCTATATCCCCAACATCTTCTCTGAATATCCCTTCATATTCTTACTATGACTTAAGGGCATCATGTCTCATTCAACCTTTCAAGTATAGGCAGCTTCCTCCCAGTGCCCAGCATTTCATAGCTGAGGGTGAGATGATTTCCTCCACCATAACTTGTGCTTTCAAAATATTTCCCCTCCATTCTCTTAAAATCAAAGGTCCCTCCCACAGGTTATTTTGTCAATATTGACAAACTGACTGTAAGGTTTATATAGAAATGCAAAAGATCCAAAATATCCAGCCCAATCCCAAGGAAGAGCAAAATCAGAGGATGGACATAATCTGACTCAAGACTGACTAGAAAGCTACAGTGATCAAAACACTGTGGAACTGAAAAAAGAATGGACAAATGCAGCAGTGGAACAGAGTAGAGAGCCCAGAAATATTCCCGCACAAATATAGTCAGCTGACTTTTGACAAAGGATAAAAAGCTTTATGGAGAAATGATAGTCTTTTCAACAATAGTGCTGGAACAATTGGACATCCACACGCAAAAAGATAAATCTAAATACAGACCTTCCACCTCTGACACATGTTAACTCAAGATGGATGATAGGCTTAAATGTAAAATGCAAAATTATCAAACTAGGATATAACAGGAGAAAATTTAGGCGATTTTGGATTTGATAGTGACTTTTTAGATACAACACCAAAAGCACAATTCATAAAAGAAAAAAATTAATAAGTTGGACTTCATTAAAACTGCCAACTTCTGCTCTGTGAAAGACACTGATAAGAGAATGGAAAAAAAAGTCATAGTCTGGAAGAAAATATATGCAAAACACATATCTGAAAGAGAACTTGTATATAAAATAGACAAAGAAGTCTTAAAACTCAACAATAAGAAAACAATCCAATTTAAAAAATGGGCAAAAGATCTAAACAGACATCTCACCAAAGAGAATATACAGGTTGCAAATAAATATGTGTAAAGATGCTCAATGTCATATGTCATTAGGAAATTGCAAATTAAAGCAACAATGAGATATTACTATAAGTCTATTAGAATAGATAAAATCCAAATACTGACAACACCAAATGTTGATGAGGATGTGAAGCAGAAGGGGCTCCCATTCATTGCTGATGAGAATGCAAAATGGCACAGCCACTTTGGTAGACAGTTTGGCCGTTTCTCACAAATTTAACATAGGCTTATCATACAATCAAGCAATCCAGTGGTGCTCATAAGTATTTACCACAGAATTTTACACCTGAATGTTTATAGTACTGTTATTCATAATCACAAAAAAAATTGGGAGCAAACAAAATGTCTTTCAATTGTGAATAGGTATGCAAACTGTGGCACACCCATACAATGGAACGTTATTCGGTGATAAAAAGAAATGTATTGTCAAGCCACAAAAAGGCATGTCAGAAAAGTAAATGCATATTACTAAGTGAAGGAAGTCTGAAAAGGCTCCATACTATATGGTTATAACTATAGGACATTATGGAAAAGGGAAAATTATAGACACAGTCTTAGAATCAGTGGTTGCCAGGGGCTCATGGAAAGAGGAGAAAATATGAGTAGGTGGAATACAGGACATGTTTAAGGCAGTGAAACTTTAATGATGGGTATATGATATTATGCATTTGTCAAAACCCAGAGAAATGTACAACACAAAAGTGAGCCCTAAACTATAGACTTTAGTTAATAATCATGTATCAGTATTCATTCATAAATTGTAATATATGTAACAAGCTAATGCAATATGTCAGTAACTGGTTTGGGGGCAGGAAAGGGTATATGCAATTCTCGCACTTTCTGCTCATTTTTTTTCTGAAAACGTACAACTGCTCTAAAAACGAAAACCTATTAAATATATATAAATAACAGGTCCCTTGAAGAACAGGCCATCAGACAATACTACCCACTACCTTATTGTCACTGATGTTTATAGAATACCTGGGGGTGTCTTCCTTTCTAGTCTGACTCCTGTCATCGTTCCCGTGGATGATCCAGCTGATTTTCACCTCTCAACTCATCAGCCTCTTCACCTTGTCAATATCTGTCTATAGAACACCTCAGCTACCCATTCCCATGATCACACCCTAGATCTGATCTTCACCAATAGGATCCATAGAATACAAGCATCCCATTCCCTAAATACTACCTCTTATCCTTCTAGAATATTTACTCAAATACTGATAAATCACTGAAACTCCCATTTCATATTCTCTCCTTCCCATTATGTCCTCTCTTCCTCTCTTATCCAGTGTGGATTCCATGGTCCAACACTTTTCTTGGGAAAACCCTTAACTATCTTCCTCTTTCTGTCACACTTGGAAAACCAACCTTTGTTACATAACTACATATATAGAATGGATACAAACTTTATTCCACAAATGCCAAATGTGCAAGTGTTTAAATTTTCTTTTATTTCTTTTGCTTTTTTGTAATTCAATTTAAAGTCCATTATAAATCCCTTTGGTTAATGTAAGATTTTACTGTTTTTTTCCCCATGACTGCATCTGTGTTCCTAGAAGCTGAGGTAGACCTCTAAAGTATCAGCGTAGGTGGATATGTAGTGCTTCGTGTCATCTAGCAGTGTTAGCCTCCATTGAGATGCTTACTGTTAAATCTCATCCTAGATTTTTGGTTCATGTAGGGTGCCACTCCAGCATTCCTCATTCCCATTCTCATCCAAAAGATCCATTTGGGTTTGTCTCTTACTCTCCCTTCCTTCCTTCTTCCCTCTCTCTTTCTCTCTGAGCATGCTTCTGGCTGCTCTTAGATACATGGGCAGCGTTTCATTCTGCTACCCCTGAAACATTCTGGACCATGTTCTAATATCCCATTTACACGAGGGCCCATCCATTGTACTTGTGCCACACGGGCTGCAGGACACTACAAGGTTGTCTCGGGACTGTGTAAATCCCCTGTGCAGTCATTTCTACTTATGCTATCAATCTATGGGCTCAGTGAAGAAAATAAGGGTTTTTGACATTCAAAATCCTAGGCTTTGAAGGGATTCAGAGCATACAGAATATACAGTAATTCACACATCAAGGTTCCCACTATCACCCCTCAAACTAGAAGAGATCCGCAGGTTATGGAAGTGCAGAGGAGAGTAAAAGCTGGTGAAGACTTGACAACAACTGGATGAGACCTTCAGGGGGGCTTGTGAGATCAAGTTCAACCCTGCTCCATGGAACAGCTAGAGAAAGGATGGGAGGGCAACTGAGATGGTGATTCCAGGGTATAAGTGACCTGGGAGAGTCTTCTACACCACATAGGGTGGCCCTGGTTGAAAAAACTGAGGAACTGAGAAGCAGAGAACCGGAGATTGGCTGGCTGGTGCAAACAGCCTAGTGCAGAAGCCTGGAACCCTCAGGAGTGTATAGATAGGGAAACAGGGACTAAGAAGTAAGCAAAGCTGCTTTCCTTGAACATGCTACCCTCACTAGCCCAGCTCTGCAACCCACGGCTCACCCTACATCCCATGTACTTGAACCTGTCACCTGCCCTGACTACCTGCCCTCCAAGCATCCCCACCACACCAGGCCTTTGCATGCATACCTGCCCGGCAGCCCCACCCCAAATGCAGCCCAACCCACCTCTCCAGTGCCAGTTGAGTCTCGCCTTGCCCCTCCCAAGCCTTACACTCAGTCCCTGCACCCTGCAGGCAGTTGCCAGACATAAAGGCTGTGGGTGCTTACCTCCATACCCTGCTCCCAGCCCATACAGTCACATAGCCTCCCCACCTTGCCCTGAGCTCTGAGCATGGGTACATCAGTTTATGCACTCCAGGTCTGTGCATGCCCACAGCCCCCACACATGTCCCCCCAAGTCTGAGAAAATGCTAGCCTGTAGAGCCAGGCCACATCTGCTCCCAACCCATGCTGGCATAATGCTGACCCATTGCCGTAGCTCTGCATGTGCCCTAGAACAGTGCACACCAGGGCCCTGGCCCCCAGGCCCATGCATCTGTACAGCTACATCCTCCCCCATGCTGGACACCCATGCTCACAGACACCTGTATAGCATCCCCAAACTGCAGCTATACCTGCACTGCAATGCATCACTGCAAGGTTGTTTCCCATCCCATGCATTCTGCTCCACATCCATCCCGCAAATACAAGGCCTTACACTTCCAAAGGAAATCAACTTCCAAAGTAAACCAATCAAAATATTTAATGCCATGAGGACAGCAGAAGGTCATTAAACATATCATGATGCAGACAGATATAGCCCAGCCTAACAACCAAATTAGAACACCAGAGGAGACATGGACATTGGAACAACTAATCAAAGATGTTCATAAAACTTTACTAAATAAAATAAATGGGATGGCAAATGACATAAAGGAAATCAAGAAGAAATTAGAAGAGCATAAAAAGGAATTTGAAAGAATAAATAGAAAAATAGCAGATATCACAGAGATTAAAGATGCTGTAGACCAAATACAAAACATACTAGAGATAAACAACAGCAGATTTGAAGAGGCAGAAGAAAGAAAACTCCCCAACCTTTATGAAGGACACAAATAGTAGTTCATTATACTCCAAATAGAATAAATCCAAATAGGCCTTTCCCAAGACACATACTTATTAGTTTGTCAAATGTTGAAGAGAAGCAGAAATTCCTGAAAGTTGCAACAGAAAAACAATCTGTTATATACAAGGGAAACCACATATGACTGAGTTCAAACTACTCAACTGGCACCATGGAGGCAGTGGTATGATATATTTAAGATCTTGGAAGAGGAAGACTTCCAGCCTAGACTTCTTTACCCAGCCAAAGTGTCCTTCAAAACTGAGGGAGAGATTAAAATTTTCACAGACAAACAAATCCTGAAAGATTTTGCCAGCAAGACACCAGCCTTACAAGAAACAGTAAAGGGAGTTCTCTGAGTTGGAAAAAAAGACTGGAGAGGGATGTTTGGAGGATGGCACAGAGTTGAAGAGTACCAGTAAGGGTAACTTAAAGGATAAAAAGAGAAAGAGGGAAAAGAATATTTAGATCTGACAAATAAAATAAAAGTAAAAATAAAAATAAAAGATAAGATGGTGGATTCAAGAAATGCTTTTCAGTAATAATTTTGAATGTTAATGAACTAAACTTACAAATTAAAAGATACAGATTGGCAGAACGGATTAAGAACCATAATCCAACTATATGCTGTTTACAAGAGACTTATCTTAGATACAAGGATACAAATAGATTGAAAGTGAAAGAATAGAAAAAGATGTTTCATGCAAGTTGCAACCATAAGAAAATAGGAGTAGCTATACTAATATCAGGTAAAATAAACTTTAAATGCAAAGGCATCATAAGAGACAAAAAAGGACACTATACATTAATTAAAAGGACAATTCACCAAGAAGAAATAACAATCAAATGTTTATGCCCCCAATCAGAGACCTCCAAAGTACCTTAGACAGACATTGGCAAAACTGAAGGGAGTGATAGATGTTTCAACAATAACAGTAGGAGACTTCAATACACTACTCTCCTCTATAGATAGAACTACCAGACAGAAGCTCAAAAAGGAAATAGAGACATTAAACAACTTGATAAATGAATTGGACCTAACAGACGTATATAGGTCATTACACCCCAAAACACCATGATATATATTCTTCTCTAGCACTCATGGAACATTCTCCAGGATAGATCATATGCTGGGGCACAAACAGGTCTTTATAAATTTAAAGACACTGAAATTAGTCAAAGCACTTTATCGGGTCACAGTGAAATGAAGCTGGATCTCAATAACCACCAAAGAATGAGAACACTCACAAATTGTATGTAGATTAAATAGCACACTCTTAAACAACCAGTGGGTCAAAGAAGAAATTGCTAGAGAAATCATTACCTATCTGGAGACAAATGAAAATGAGAATACAACATATCAGAACTTATGGGATGCAACAAAGGCTGTGTTGAGAGGGAAATTTATTGCCCTAAATGCCTACATTAAAAAATAAGAAAGAGCAAAAATTGAGGATTTAACTGCTCACCTGGAGAAGCTTGAGAAAGAACAGCAAAGCAACTCCAAAGCAAACAGAAGAAGAGAAATAACAAGGATTAAAGCAAAGTTAAATGAATGGGAGAAAAAAAGAACAATATAAAGAATCAATAAAACCAAAAGTTGGTTCTTTGACAAAATCAATAGAAATTGATGGGCCACTAACAAGACTGGCAAAGAATAAGAGAGAAAGGATGCAAATAAACAACATCAGAAATGAGAAGAGGTGCATTACCACAGACCCTGAATAAATAAAAGAACTCATAAGAGGATACTTTGAATAACCATATGCTAACAAACTAAACAACTTAGATGAAACGGACAAATTCCTGGAAACACACAAACAAGTTGCTCTGACTCAGGAAGAAAAAAAAGATCTCAACAAACAAATCAGAAATAAAGAGATTCAATCAGTCATCAAAAATCTTCCTACAAAGAAAAACCCAGGGCCAGAGGGATTCACAGGGGAATTTTATCAAACATTCCAAAAGAAACTAACACCAATCCTGCTCAAACTCTTCCAAAAAATTGAGGAAAAAAGAATATTACCTAACTCATTTTATGATGCTAATATCATTCTAATGCCAAAACTGTGTAAAGATGCAATAAGAAAGGAAGACTATAGACCAACTTCTGTAATGAACATAGATGCAAAAATTCTCAACAAAATACTAGCACATCAAATCCAACAACATATTAAAATAATTATACACCACGACCAAGTGGGGTTTATACCAGGAATGCAAAGATGGTTCAACACAAGAAAATCAATTAATGTAATACAGCACATTAATAAGTTGAAAGGAAAAAAATCACAGGATCATCTCAATTGATGCTGAAAAGCATTTGACAAAAATCAACATCCTTTTCTGATAAAAACACTTCCAAAGATAGGAATCAAAGGTAACTTCCTCAATATGTTAAAGGGAATATATGAAAAACCAATAGCCAGCATCATACGCAATGGAGAGAGACTGAAAGCTTTGCCCCTAGGATCAGGAATGAGACAAGGATGCCCACTGTCACCCCTATTATTCAACATTATGGAGAGAGACTGAAAGCTTTCCCCCTAAGCTCAGGAACAAGACAAAGATGCCCACTGTCACCACTATTATTCAACTAGAAGTTCTAGCTAGAGCAGTCAGGCAGGACAAAGAAATTAAAGGCATCCAAATTGGAAAGGAAGAAGTAAAATTTTCATTATTTGCAGATGCCATGATACTATACTTGGAAAATGCTGAGAAATCTAAAACAAAGTTACCTGAGCTAATAAACAAATTCAACAAGGTGGTGGGATATAAAATTAATATGTAAAAATCAGTGCTGTTTTTATACACAAGCAATAACTTAACTGAGGAGACAGTTAAGGAAAAAATTCCATTCAAAATAACAACTAAAAGAATCAGGTACTTAGGAATGAACTTAACTAGGAATGTAAAGTACACAGAAAACTACATAACATTGCTAAAAGAAATCAAAGAAGATCTAAATAGGTGGAAAGACATTCCCTGCTCATGGATAGGAAGGTAAATATAGTTAAGATGCCAGTTCTACCCAGATTGATATACAGATTCAATGCAGTACCAATCAAAATTCCAGCAACCTACTTTGAAGACTTGGAAAAGTTAATTACCAAATTCATCTGGAAAGGAAAGAGACCCTGAATAGCTAAAAGCATCCTAAAAAGAAAAATGAAGTGGGAGGATCAACACATCCTGACTTTAAAATTTATTATAAAGCCACAGTGTACAAAACAGCATGGTACAGGTCAAGATAGAAGTGTTGACCAATGGAATCTAATCGAGAGTAAAGAAACAGGCCATCAAATCTATGGTCAACTGATTTTGACAAGGCCTCCAAATCTGCTGAACTGGAACTGGAACAAAATAGCCTTTTCAGCAAATGGCCTGGGGAAAACTGGATATCAATAGCCAAAAGAATGAAAGAGAACCTTTATATTACACCATATACAAAAATTAACTGAAAGTGGATCAAACACCTAAATATGAGAACTAGCACCTAAAAGCTTCTAAAAGAAAATATAGGGAAATATCTTCAAGACCTTTTAATAAGAGGTAGCTTCCTAAACTTTACACCCAAAACATAATCAACTGAAGAAAAAGTAGATAAATGGAACGCCTCAAAATCAAATGCACCTGACCTCAAAATACTTTATCAAAAAGGTGAAGAGGCAGCCGGCTCAATGGGAGAAAATATTTGGAAATCACATATCAGACAAAGATTTGATATCGTGTATACATAAAGAAATCATACAACTCAACAACAAAAGAACAAACAAGCCGATTATAAAATGGACTAAAGATATGAATAGGCGTTTTTCTGACAAGCAAATACAGATGGCTCAAAAGCACATGAAGAAATGCTCATTTCATTATCTATAAATGAAATGCATATCAAGACTACAATGAGGGACTTCCGGAGAAGATGGCGGCTTAGTAAGACGCGCAGATCTTAGTTTCTTCTCCAGGACAGCTACTAGGGGAGTAGAAACGATACAGAACAGCACCCAAAGCCACAACAGAGATAAAAAAGACAGCGTACCCCATCTTGGAACGGCTGGCTGGCTGAGAGAAGCTGCTCGGGTGAGATCGCCGAGGCGCGCGGGCTTCACCGGGCGGGGCGGCAAGCGGCCGGAGTCACTCCCTTCCCCCTTCCCGGGCCGGCTGGGAGAATTGGAGAGGCGGTCCCCTGAAACTGCGGCGGCTGGTGCCAACACCATGCGCGGCCCCCCGGACCAACTGAGAGAATTGGATCGGAAATCCCCGGGCCGCGGAGAATGGTGATGGGTGGGGGAGGCCCCTTCCAAACCCGTGACTCCCTGGGAATGTGCACTCTCCCATGCGGGCCGCTGCCGCCGGCGCCCTCCCGCCATGCTTGTCACCCGGGTGACTAGGAAATTCGGATGGGCGCTTTCCCAGGCTGCGGCGGCCAGCAACCCTCCCCGCATTCGGACCCCGGGCTGGCTCGAACCCTTCCAAGCCGCTTTGGATAGCGAACCTCCCAGACGGCGAGAGTTTTCCAAAGTTAAAGGTCCCACAGCACCTTTTACTGGTGGGACCCACAGACAAACGTGTGCCACGAGTGCCACCTACTGGGCAGGATAAGAAAAACAGAACCCAGAGATTTCACAGAAAAATCTTCCAAACTTTTGGATCCAATACCCAGGGAAATCTGTCTAAATGCGCAGACGCCAACAGAAGATAATAGATCATGCTCAAATAATTGAAAATATGGCCCAGTCAAAGGAACAAACCAATAGTTCAAATGAGATACAGGAGCTGAAACAACTAATGCTGAATATACGAACAGAAATGGAAAACCTCTTCAAAAACGAAATCGATAAATTGAGGGAGGACATGAAGAAGACATGGGCTGAACATAAAGAAGAAATAGAAAAACTGAAAAAACAAATCACAGAACTTATGGAAGTGAAGGACAAAGTGGAAAGGATAGAAAAAACAATGGATACCTACAATGATAGATTCAAAAAGACAGAAGATAGAATTAGTGATTTGGAGGATGGAACATCTGAATTCCAAAAACAAACAGAAACTATCGGGAAAAGAATGGAAAAATTTGAACAGGGTATCAGGGAACTCAAGGACAATATGAACCGCACAAATATACATGTTGTGGGTGTCCCAGAAGGAGAAGAGAAGGGAAAAGGAGGAGAAAAACTAATGGAAGAAATTTTCACTGAAAATTTCCCAACTCTTATGGAAGACCTAAAATTACAGATCCAAGAAGTGCAGCGCACCCCAAAGAGATTAGACCCAAATAGGCGTTCTCCAAGACACTTACTAGTTAGAATGTCAGAGGTCAAAGAGAAAGAGAGGATCTTGAAAGCAGCAAGAGAAAAATAATCCATCACATACAAGGGAAACCCAATAAGACTATGTGTAGATTTCTCAGCAGAAACCATGGAAGCTAGAAGACAGTGGGATGATATATTTAAATTACTAAAAGAGAAAAACAGCCAACCAAGATTCCTATATCCAGCAAAATTGTCCTTCAAAAATGAGGGAGAAATTAAAACATTCTCAGACAAAAAGTCACTGAGAGAATTTGTGACCAAGAGACCAGCTCTGCAAGAAATACTAAAGGGAGCACTAGACTCAGAACCGAAAAGACAGAAGAGAGAGGTATGGAGAAGAGTGTAGAAAGAAGGAAAGTCAGATATGATATATATAATACAAAAGGCAATATGGTAGAGGAAAATATTATCCAAACAATAATAACACTAAATGTTAATGGACTGAATTCCCCAATCAAAAGACATAGAATGGCAGAATGGATTAAAAAACAGGATCCTGGGCGGGCCGCGGTGGCTCAGCGGGCAAAGTGCTTGCCTGCTATGCCGGAGGACCTCGGTTCGATTCCCGGCCCCAACCCATGTAACAAAAACGGAGAAACAGAATACAATAAAACAAGAAAATGTTTAAAGATGTTTCCCTTTCTTCCTTCCTTCCTTCCTTCTATCCTTCCTTCCTTCTCTCTGTCTTTCCTTTAAAAAAAAAAAAAAAAAAAAAAAAAAAAAAAAAAAAAACAGGATCCTTCTATATGCTGTCTACAGGAAACACATCTTAGACCCAAAGATAAACATAGGTTGAAAGTGAAAGGTTGGGAAAAGATATTTCATGCAAATAACAACCAGAAAATAGCAGGAGTGGCTATACTAATATCCAACAAGTTAGACTTCAAATGTAAAACAGTTAAAAGAGACAAAGAAGGACACTATCTACTAATAAAAGGAACAATTAAACAAGAAGACATAACAATCATAAATATTTACGCACTGAACCAGAATGCCCCAAAATACGTGAGGAATACACTGCAAACACTGAAAAAGGAAATAGACACAAATACCATAATAGTTGGAGACTTCAATTCCCCACTCTCATCAATGGACAGAACATCTAGACAGAGGATCAATAAAGAAATAGAGAATCTGAATATTACTATAAAGGAGCTAGACTTAACAGACATTTATAGGACATTAAATCCCACAACAGCAGGATACACCTTTTTCTCAAGTGCTCATGGATCATTCTCAAAGATAGACCATATGCTGGGTCACAAAGCAAGTCTTAACAAATTTAAAAAGATTGAAATCATACACAACACTTTCTCGTATCATAAAGGAATGAAGTTGGAAATCAATAATAGGCAGAATGCCAGAAAATTCACAAATACGTGGAGGCTCAACAACACACTCTTAAACAACGAGTGGGTCAAAGAAGAAATTGCAAGAGAAATTAGTAAGTACCTCGAGGCAAATGAAAATGAAAACACAACATATCAAAACTTATGGGATGCAGCAAAGGCAGTGCTAAGAGGGAAATTTATTGCCCTAAATGCCTATATCAGAAAAGAAGAAAAGGCAAAAATGCAGGAATTAACTGTTCACTTGGAAGAACTGGAGAAAGAACAGCAAACTAATCCCAAAGCAAGCAAAAGGAAAGAAATAACAAAGATCAGAGCAGAAATAAATGAAATTGAAAACATGAAAACAATAGAGAAAATCAATAAGACCAGAAGTTGGTTCTATGAGAAAATCAATAAGATTGATGGGCCCTTATCAAGATTGACAAAAAGAAGAAGAGAGAGGATGCAAATAAATAAGATCAGAAATGGAAGAGGAGACATAACTACTGACCTCACAGAAATAAAGGAGGTAATAACAGGATACTATGAACAACTTTACGCTAATAAATACCTCAATTTAGATGAAATGGACGGGTTCCTGGAAAGACATGAACAACCAACTTTGACTCAAGAAGACATAGATGACCTCAACAAACCAATCACAAGTAAAGAAATTGAATTAGTCATTCAAAAGCTTCCTAAAAAGAAAAGTCCAGGACCAGATGGTTTCACATGTGAATTCTACCAAACGTTCCAGAAAGAATTAGTACCAATTCTCCTCAAACTCTTCAAAAAAATCTAAGTGGAGGGAAAACTACCTAATTCATTCTATGAAGCCAACATCACCCTCATACCAAAACCAGGCAAAGATATTACAAAAAAAGAAAACTACAGACCAAATTCGTTTGGGAGATGCAACCCACTTTCTGTTCCTGGGCTGAGGGTCCAAGCAGCCTCTTATGTTCTACTTTGCAGCAACACTCCTGACCCCACCCTTCCATTCCATTTGGAAGAACCGTCTCTTGGTGAGATTGTCAATGGCAGGCATGAAAACATTCATTTAATCCACACTTCACCTTGCAGAGGGAAAACTGAGCACAGGAGTTGTCATTTAAGTCACATAGCTAGTTGGAATACTAAGTTTCCTAAATTTCAGCTTAAAGAGAAATCTTTGCCACACTTTTTCAGGGCTTGAGAATTCTAAGATTTAAAAAAATCTTTAGCTTTTCTAGCACTTTAAAACTAAGAATGTCTAATTGTCCTCTTGCCAAAAGCAGACAACTGTGTGAAACTGAGAAAACAAACCAAAGAGATGCTGCAAACTCGACACTTGTTTCTTTGATGACATTGCTTTTCTTGGTTTCTTTTCACATGCGGAATATGGCCCAGTCTTTGCCAGAGAGAACACTAGACTGCCTTTAGCTTTCAACGGTAATTGCACTGACCCACATTCCTTTCCCCTTTTAGGTCTTTCATTTTGAAAATAAACTCAAAGATCCAACAACGCCCAGTTTGGGCAACATGTTTATATTCTTGATTGATGAAAGGGCCACGGCTGTATTTCAACAGTCAGTGCTGAATTGGAAGAGGGAATAAAAATAGGAAAGGTTTGGAGGTCCACTGCTTTGTCCTTTCTTCCACCCCTTTTAATACTAGACTTCTTCCACCTCTTCTGTCAATAAGTGGGCCCCTCAAAATGCACTGTGTAACGGAGCAAAAGGATTGTTTTCTTTTTCTTTGCTGGGACATCTAATTTATAGTTTGCATTTCTTGTTTTAAAAGAAAACAAAGTTACATTCTGCCATGTACAGCTTTCATTAACATTGCATTGGAAGGAAAGGACACAACCTATCTTGTAAAGGCTAAACTGGAGGCAGCTAAGTAGGTGAGAGGTCAGTCCCACAGCCACAGCCTGACTGCTCTGCTGGGCAGTGGAGTGAACTTGAAGAAGTTTAGTAGGTGAAGGGTCATTGCTGTGCAGCTGCATAACTTTCCTTGAGTCAGCTGTCAGGCATCCGGTTTCTGTTCATGGAAATAAGGCTCACTGGGGGAAAGGTCACACAGACCAGAAGCAGCTCTATAATAACCTATGGTTATTGTAAACATGGTTTCCAAGGCAAGAGACTAAGCTGATTTGGCTTCCTAGCTTGTAAGAATTTTGCAGCTCAAGTGAAAAACAGACTGTAGCACTTTACAGGTTGTCCTGTACTGAGTATGGTCAACTGATAACCTATTCACTGTCAAATTTATATTATGTAAAATAACCTTATAAGGAAAGGCACTTTAAAAATGTGTATTTAAATAAAAGACCTTGTAGGTTTTCCTATTCATTGCTCTAGACTGGAGCAATGGTTCCCAATCCTGGCTACACATTAGAATTACTTGGGGAGATTTTAAAAATTACTAATGCTTGGTCCTAACCGCAGACAAACTGAATCAGTATCATTAGCTAGAAGATCCAAGCATCTTAGTTTTTAAAGAGGTTCTCAGATGGGTCTAATCTGTAGCATTGCTTTAGAATCTTTAAAACATGGCTATTTGAAATTATTTTAGATTAGAAGAGCAGTTCTCTATGTTCTAGAGCAGTGCTGTTTAAATTGTGGGTTGTGCCCCCCCGTTAGTACATGAAGCCAGTTTGATGGGTCACAACGAACATGAAAATAAAATAGAATACATGATGACTCTAAGCATCCCCCCAACTTGAGATTGTTGGGACCAGGGAGGGCTCTGAGCAATCCTGTTGGAAAAGCCCCCATGAATGCCCGGGACCACTGAGGACAGGGTTCGGGCAGGGGTTGAGAACATACTCCAAAGTTTTATGCAGATAGTAGCTGCAGAAATAATGGGAAATAGGATTTGGAGTTTACTGAAAATGTGGCAATCCTCTAAAGCTAAGTGAGAATGTTTCTGAGTGACAAACCAACCAGTAAAACTGTGGACAGCCTGCACAGCAACTGAACTAGCAAAGAGCCCAAACAAAGATAAACTCATTATTAAAACAGATAGTAAGTTTGTCACTAAAAGCATGACAGAATGAATTGGTAACAGGAAAGAAAGTAAATGGAAAACAAAGAGATGTTGTGAACAGAAATGATTTCCAAATGACTGATCACGCTTCCCAGGAATGGATATTTAGTGAAAGTATGTTCCTGGCCACTGAAGCAGTGAAGAAGCTAATAGACTGGTGTACTATTTGAGAGTGTTGTGCACCCTAGAAAAGCCATGTCCTTTAATCCTGACTCAGAAATCGTAGGACAGAAACCCTTTGATCAGATTATCTCTGAAGAAGTGTGGCTCCCAGCTGTAGGTTTGACCTTTTGATGAGATTATCTCCATTAAGATTTGGCACATCTAATTATGGGTGTAGCCTTTTGGTTAGACGGAGACAGGACTCCAGCTATTCAAAGTGGGTATTGATTAGTTAACTGGAGTCCTTTAAAAGAGGAAACATTTTGGAGAAAGCTCACAGAAGATGCAGATGCAGACTTAGACAGAAACATTTGGAAATGGAAATGCAGATGCTTGGAGAACAGTTGCTTCAGAGCTGACAGTGACATGGATGTTTGGAGATGCTTTGAGGGCCAACAGAGAGAGCAATTGCCTAGACATGAGCAGAGACTAGCAGACATTGCCATGTGCCTTCCCATACCATGCTATGCAAGCCAGAACCCAGAGTTGTGTTCTGGAGGAGCTAGGCAAAGGCCTACAGATGCCTAGAGAGGAAACCACAGGAAACAGAGGCTGAAAGCAATGGAGCCCAGAAGCAAGGGAACTGCAGATGCCAGCTATGTGCCTTTCCAGCTGACAGAGATGTTCTGGATGGCATCAGCCTTTTTTGAGTGAAGGTAATC
This sequence comes from Tamandua tetradactyla, assembly GCF_023851605.1. Taxonomy (NCBI): domain Eukaryota; kingdom Metazoa; phylum Chordata; class Mammalia; order Pilosa; family Myrmecophagidae; genus Tamandua; species Tamandua tetradactyla. Next base: position 120,245,554 of record NC_135327.1, on the reverse strand, counting down.
TCTTTTTGGTGCCTTAATTTGAACATTTTCACAACCTTAGAATGGTAAAATTGTAATGTAATAAATTCCCTTTTTAAAAGCCATTCCATTTCTGATATATTGCCTTCCAACAGCTTAACAAACTAATACAGTTGGCTACAGGAGGATCTAGAAATTAAGACAATTTTCATCATAGGTATTACCTACTCTCTTGAAACTGTATCTGTTGAAGCCAGTTCCTAATGATTTCTTCCCATTCTCCAATGATCATCTTCATATAAAACTTATCTTCTTATTTGTTTCAGTGGTAGAAAACCTTTTTCTACCACTGATATTGCCAACATCTTTGTCAAGTAAAATATAATTTTCATCCTTAAAAAACAAAAGCAAAATATATAAACAGAAAAGTGTACAGAAGAAAAGTATGTTGTGATGAGTGAGATTTTTCGGTCAAACTTTGTTTCAGATAGATATATCCATCTGAATCATAATATAAGATCACTATTCTATATTCTAAGAATGAAAGCATTGCTACCTTGAGCCCCCCACAGAATTGTTCTGATTCAAAGTGGCGGTTGGATCTTTGGCTCTCCTGACTTTTACAGGATGGGAATTGGAAAGCTTCCCATGTTATTTTGAAAATTTCTGTGCAAACGCTGCTGCTCCCAGATGGTTTCCTGAAGAAGCTCATTTTGAGCATTTCTTGTAACATCAGGGATTTAGAGGAAGGTCATGACCAATGTCCCATAGTGAATTAATGGTGAAATTCGAGTGAGACCGAAATTGATTGATTATAAACCTGGATGGAGAGCAGTGTGAACTGCTCTCAAAGAAAACTGAGTTAGCCATAGCAGCCCTTCTCCCAGAGTAGACCTGTGGTATTATGTTAATGGTAAATAGGCTATCATTGAGAATGTCTAGAATCAGCTAAATAGTAGGATTCAGCCACCAAGAGGAGACCTGCTAAGCAACAGAATAGAGGATGGTTTAGTTGCTATTAAGGAAGAAACCCAGAAAATATATGAAGAGAACAGTAATAGTAATGGGGGGGTCCACTTTTGGATGGCTACTTTTTGCCTTTCATTAATGTTTTTTATTTTTTCTTTTTCTTTTAAATGAGTACTTCTGGGTTATGCCAACCCTTCCTTGGATGATAATGGACAATATATTTCAGAATGGGAGCTGTTGGAGAATCTATGACCTACATCAATTTGAAAGGATGTAGGAAGCCACAGAGTTATTAGGCATATAGAAGAAACATCTGAATGACTGAAGTTTCCATATTTTATATTGAAATTTTGACACAATTGTTAAGGCAACTCTTGTTTTTTTCTTCTGCCTCTGCATTAAGGAGGAAGAATTGATGCAATGCACTCTTCCTTCAGAGAAAGGTGTTTAATGATTTAATCCATTAATTTCAATATTTTGCTTTGAGGAAGAATTGCTAAACACCAGTGAATGGTAGTCTTTGCTCTTAAGAAAGGAGGGTTTTCCATGTTCTAGCAACCAAAGGAATAATTAAGCTAATATCTCTATGGACTTTTGAGACACTGGCAACAAATAATAGATGTGTCCTTCAAGAAATATTCCAAGCATACTATTATTCATGGAGCTACAAATCCGTTTAAGGTATTTCCAGATCAGCCATGGGATATTTTTCTCATTAGAGTTTTAACTGTTGCATCCAGATAACATAAGAAACACATCATACAATAACTCCTGCAAGAAGAATTGATAAAGTATTGATTTTTCATCATTCAAAAAGTTTGCTAAGTAGATGAAAAATAATTTGCCTTCACAGCGACATTTTCCTGAGGTCTTGGTAAACTAATTACCCAAAAAGGTTAGCTTCAAACCCAAGGACCTGTGGGTAAATTAAAGTTCATGTCAGAAAAATAAATTCATTTAGGTTTGAATGAATTTTCATCTGTTATTTTTTTCCCAGCACAACCTCGCTCCAACCCCACATGACCATACTTGCCTGTGGAATTAATGACATTAATTCTATTAAGAACAGTGGGTAGATGTCAGGATCTCAGTATGTTTTATCTTTCTGTCACTATGTGAGATTGTTCAGTTGCAGAAAGAAGATAGGTTAAATACATGGAGATCCTAGATTCTAGCTTTCTTTTGATACTCATTCATTAAAAACCCTTGAAGAAAAATTTCATCCTCTCTCTAGGTCCCAGTTTCCATGTCGATAATTTAAGTTTTGTTATAGATGACCTCTAAGGTACTAAAATTTCCTTTGGCCCATTATTTAATTTTAAACTTCTCCCTGGGTGAGACTGAGATTTATTGTCTTTCCCTCACTGGGAAAGAATCTTTAATTAGAGTTCATTTTGTGTAAACTCCTTCTCCAAACTGTGATACCTTTAGTGTGTCCCAGACCAACAATCATCTTATTGCTGCTGGGACATTTTGTGTGACACAGAGTTTTCTATTTAGTAAGAAATCTTTATTTCCTTCAGATGCATCAAGGGCTATTTACTAAGTTCTTAATGTTAAAGTATGACTTCTCTCCATCTGTCTCATGTTTTCTAGTTCTGTCCCCTGAAAAAGTCAAAATAAATTCAACCCCATGTAGTTTCTTTATGGTGAACATGTATTGCTTGGGCTGTCCACTAGCCAAATGTCTAGCTTCCAGGAAGCAACATAACTTATATTTTGGGAATACCCCCACTGTGTATTATTTTGGAAGTGGAAGTGTCTCTTCCAAGAAAAGATGCTACAACCTCCCTTTCCTTCATTTCCCCTTATAGCCAAGGCCTGACATACAATACTGGTCCAACTCACTGAATACCCACTAATGGGCTTTTGAATCTTGAGTGAGTGATTTAAGGACATGGGGGCAGGTGTTGGTTATTCATTACTTGCTGCCCTGTCTAGAGCTGTTTCTCAATATGATCTCCCATCTCCTGTAAACATGTGAATACATTTCTCTTTTTGTTAAGAGAGCCCTAGTTAGGTGCAATCAGATTGTCATGGTCAGGTTCATGTGTCAACTTGGCCAGGTGGTGATACCTATTTGTCTGATTGGGCAAGTGCTGGCCTGTCTGTTGGTATGAGAACATTTCATAGAATTAAATCATGATCATGTTGGCTGCATCCACAGCTGATTCCATTTGTAATCAGCCAAGGGGAGTGTCTTCTGCAATGAGTGACATTTAATCTAATCAATAGAAGGTGTTTAAGGAGGATTCAGAAGAGACAGATTTCTTCTCTTCCTGCTTCGGTAGGTGAGCCTCTCCTGTGGAGTTCGTCCAGACCCTCCCCATCAGAGTTGTTAGCTTCACAGCCTACCCTATGGATTTTGGACTCTACGTTCCCATGGTTACATGAGACACTTTTATAAATTTTATATTTAAGGATATTTCTTATTGATTCTGTTTCTCTAGAGAGCCCTAACTAATACAGCTTGGTACCAGGAGTGGTTCTTAAGAAACAGAATCTTAAAAATGGGTTTTTAGGATTGGTTATCTACTCTGACTGGACTCATAGGCACTAAGAACTCTGATTCCTGTAATCAGAATGATACTGCCAATCCATGGGGTGAGTTGGCAAAAGAGATAGTCAAAATATCACCATTCAATTCTTCTAATGCTTTGCTTGTACGAAACCAGGCTCTGGGGGAAAATGTTTTGACACCATTACAGAATTCTGTAGAAATAGGAGGTATAGAGATGGTGGCTAGTTGTTGTTAGATTCACCGTATACATTAATGACTGAAAGGGATGGGCTTAAGGCTTCAAATGAGAAGTTTACGTGCCATCTGACAGATGAAATAAAAATTTCTATGCATGTCCTGAAGGAAAACTTATTTTGTGTAGCTGTAGACTTGAGATGTCTGAAAATCAGACTCAGAATCTTATTGTTAGAGTAGCGACTTTACAACATAAACTGAAATCTCAATCTTGTATGGTGTTTGCCATTAAAGTGAGGGCAATGATTAGAAAGGAGTGGGACCCTGACAAATGGAATGGAGACGTATGGATTGATAATGATGTTGGTGGGGAGGTTGAAACCCTAGGTCATGCTGAGTCTTCTCTAGATAACTTTGTAATAGTTTGCCCTGAGGACATAGCTGCCCCATCTCCACCCTGCCTTGAAGAGTTAGCCACCCAACCTCCACCTGAAAGGATTAACTCTAGAGTGATTAATCATGTTTCATGAGATGAAACTGCAAATGAATGCCCTGAGGCAAATGGCTTGGAAGATATTTCTAATTGTTTTCATAACCCACCCCCACCACCCCTCATTCCTTCCAGAACTATAACAGACTAAAGTCCCAACAGGCTCCTAAAGATGAGGTACAAAGTATCACACATGAGGAGGTACATTATACTCCTAAAGAACTGTGTGAATTTTCCATTTTATATAGACAGAAATCAGGGGAATATGTGTGGCAATGGATTTTAAGGGTGTAGGATAATGGTGGGAGGAATATAAGGTTGGATTAATCTGAATTTATTTATATGGGCCAATTAAGCAGAGATTCTGCATTCAATGTTATAGCTCAAGGGGTTAGAAAAGGCATTAACAGTTTGGATGATTGGGTGAAACATGGATCAAGAGGTGGCCAATATTACCTGAGGTTGAAATGCCAGAACTGCCTTGGTATAATGAAGATGAGGGAATCCAGAGGCTTAGAGAGATTGGAATGTTAGAGTGGATTTATCATGCAAAGCCTGCTCTTATGCCCCAGGAATGTCCAGAGGATGCACCTTTTACCAGAACAGTGAGAAATAAATTTGTGAGACTAGCGCCATCATCCCTGAAGAGCTCTGTAGTTGCACTTCTCTGTAGGTCAGATATTAGTGTGAGAATTGCTGTCACTGAGCTGGAATCCTTATACATAATAGGGTTAACTGGATCCTGAGTTGACAGAAGCCAGTTGGCAGCACTCAATCACCAAAGACAGCGTGGATATAACTTTTATAATAGACAGCAAACTCAAAGCAGGAGTCAAAATAATCTCACTCACAGAGATTTGTGGCATTGGTTAGTAAATCATGGGGTACCTAGAAGTACAATAGATGGGCTGTCTACTAAATTCTTGTTTGAACTGCATAAACAAAAGAGTTCTAGGTCAAGTGAAGAGAAGTTTAATTTGAATTACAAAAACACAGAGTCATGGCCCCTTAATCAATTTCCAGCTTGAGACAGTTTACAGACCCTGAGCTCCTTGAATTAAGGGGAGGCCAGGTCCCTTTGGAGGAGAACCCTATTACCCTGTGACAAATTTATACTGGCTAATCTTCCTCCAAGCCTTCCCCAAGGAGAACTGTGGCCTTTTTCCAGGGTAACTCTGCATTGCAGAAAAGGAAATGATCAGATAGTTCAAGGATTATTAGACACTGGTTCAGAAGTGACATTAATTCCAAGGGACCCAAAATGTCACTCTGGTCCACCAGTAAGACTGGGGATTTATGACGGTCAGATGATCGATGGAGTTTTAGCTCAGGTCCTTCTCAGAGTGGGTCCAGTGGGCCCCCGGATCAATACTGTTGTTATTTCCCCAGTTCCAGAATCCATAATTGGAATAGACATACTGAGCAATTGGCAGAATCCCCACATTGGCTTTCTCATGGAGTGACAGCTATTATGGTGGGAAAGGCTAAGTGGAAGCCACTAGAACTGCCCCTTTCTAGCAAAATAGTAAATCAGAAGCAATACCAGATTCCTGGAGGAATTGCAGAGATTATTGCAACTCTTAAGGACCTGAAGGATGCAGGGGTAGTGATTTCCAACACATCCCCATTCAACTCTCCTATTTGGCCTGTGCAGAAAACAGATGGGTCTTGAAGGATGACAGTGGATTGTCATAAGCTCAACCAGTGGTAACTCCAATTGCAGTTGCTATTCTGGATGTGGTATCATTGCTTGAGCAAATCAGTATATCCCCTGGTACCTGGTATGCAGCTATTCATCTGGCAAATACTTTTTTCTCAATAGCTGTTAGTAAGGACCACCAGGAACAGTTTGCTTTCAACTGGCAAGGTCAGCAATATACTTTCACTGTCCTATCTCAGGGGTATATCAACTCTCCAGCCCTATGTCATGATCTTGTCTGTAGGGAACTTGATAGTTTCTCCCTCCCACAAGACATCACTCTGGTCCATTATGTTGATGACATCATGTTGAGTGGACTTAGTGAGCAAGAAGTAGCAATTATTCTAGACTTATTGGTAAGGTATTCGTGTGTCAGAGGATGGGAGAAAAATCCAACAAAAATACAGGGGCCTTCTACTTCAGTGAAATTTCTAGGTGTCCAGTGGTATGGGGCATGTCAAGATATCCCTTCTAAGGTGAAGGATAAGTTGCTGCATCTGGCCCCTCCTATGACCAAAAAAGAGGCACAACACCTAGTTGGTCTCTTTGGATTTTGGTGACAACATATTCCTCATTTGGGTGTGCTACTTTGGCCTTTTTATTGAGTGACCAGAAAAGCTGCTAATTTTGAGTGGGGGCCTGAATAAAAGGAGGCTCTATGACAGGTTCAGTCTGCTGTCCAAACTGCTCTGCCACTTTGACCATATGATCCAACAGATCCAATGGTGCTGGAAGTGTCAGTGGCAAATAGAGATGCTGTTTGGAGCCTTTGACCAGTCCCTATAGAAGAATCACAATGCAGACCCTTAGGATTTTGGAGCAAAGCCTTACCATCTGCTGCAGATAACTACTCTCCTTTTGAAAAACAGCTATTGGCCTGCTACTGGGCCTTAGTAGAGACTGAATGCTTGAACATGGGCCACCAAGTTACCATGAGACCTGAGTTGCCTATCATGAGCTGGGTGTTGTCTGTCCCGCTGAGTTGTAAAGTTGGGTGTATGCAGTAGCACTCCATCATAAAATAGAAATGGTACATACAAGATAGGGCCAGAGCAGGTCCTGAAGGCACAAGTAAGTTACATGAGGAAGTGGTCCAAATCCCCATGGTCTCCACTCCTGCCACATTACCTTTCTCTTACCCAGACCAGAGCTATGGCCTCGTGGGGAGTTCCTTACAGTGAATTGACTGAGGAAGAGAAAACTCAGGCCTGGTTTAAAGATGTTCAGCATGATATGCAGGTACCACCTGAAAGTGGACAGCTGCAGCACTACAACCCCTTTCTGGTATGTCCTTAAAGGACAGTGGCGAGGGGAAATCCTCCAAGTGGGCAGAACTTTGAGCAGTGCACCTGGTTGTTCATTTTGCTTGGAAGGGGAACTATCCAGAGGTGCATCTGTATACTGACTCATGGGCTATTGCTAATGGTTTGGCTAGATGGTCAAGGACTTGGAAAGACCATAATTGGAAAATTGGTGACAAAGAAGTCTGAGGAAGAGGTATGTGAATAGACCTTTCTGAGTGGTTAAAAACATGGAGATATTTATGTCCCATGTGAATGTGCACCAGAAGGTAACTTCAGCAGAGGAAGGTTTTAATAATCAAGTGGATAAGATGACCTGTTCTGTGGATCCAGTCGGCCTCTTTCCCCAGCAACTCCTATCATTTCCCAATGGGCTCATGAACAAAATGGTCATGGTGGTAGGTATGGAGGTTATGTGTGGGCTCAGTAACATGGACTTCCACACACCAAGGCTGGCCTGGCTACAGCCATAGCTGAGTGCCCAGTCTGCCAGCAGCAGAGACCCACACTTAGCCCCCTATATGGAACCATTCCCTGAGCTGACCAGCCCGCTACAAGGTGGAAGGTTGATTACACTGGACCACTCCCTTCATGGAAGGGGCAGTGATTTGTTTTAACTGAAATAGATACATACTCTGGATATGGGTTTGCTTTCCCTACATACAATGCATCTGCCAAAACTACCATCTGTGGACTTACAGAATACCTTATCCATTATTATGATATTCCACACAGCATTGCTTCTGATTAGGGAACACATTTCATAGCAAATGAAGTGTGGGAATGGGCACATGCTCATGGAATTCTCCAGAGGCAGCTGGATTGACAGAACAGTGGAATGGCCTTTTGAAAACTCAATTATGGTGCCAACTTGGTAGCAATACCTTGATGGGCTGGGGTGATGTTTTCCAGGAAGCTGTGTATGCTCTGAATCAGCATCCACTCTATGGTGCTCTTTCTCCCATTGCTGGGATCCATGGGTACAGAAACATAGGGCTGGAAATGGGAATAGCACCACTCACTATTATCTCTAGTGATCCACTAAGAAAATTTTTGCTTCTTGTCCCTGTGACCTTGAGCTCTGCTGGTCTACAGGTTTTAGTTCCAAAAGGGGGAGTGCTTCCACCAGGAGAAACAACAATTATTCCATTGAACTGGTATCTAAGACTGCCACCTGGTCACTTTGGGGTACTCATGCCTCTGGATCAACAAGTCAAGAAAGGGATTCCATTACCGGGTGGGGTGATTGACCCTGACTATCAGGGGGAAATAGGACTGTAACTACACAATGGAGGTAAAATAGAGTTTTCCGGTAATATAGATGATTCCCTAGGGCATATTTTAGTACTACCATGCCCCATGATTAAATCAATGGAAAACTGCAACAGCCCAATCCAGGCAGGCTTACCAATGGCTCTGAAACGTCAAGAATGAAGGTTTGGATCATCCCACAAGGCAAAGAGCCATGGCCAGCTGAAGCGCTTGCTGAGGGTAAAGGGAACATCAAATGTGTAGTGGAAGAATGTAGTTGAACTTCGACCATGTGATCAGTTACAGAAATAAGGACTGTAATGCTGTTTTGTTCATGTTATAGTATTTAAGTTGTAAGGTATCAAGTTTAAGAATGAATATTACCCAAGGACTTGCACCCTATTCTGGGAAGATTTAATGTGTTTCCAGTTGTATGCAGGACTGTTAAGTATTGTTAGGTGAGGAAAAAATATGTTGTGTTAGTTAGATTCAGTTGTCAACTTGGCCAGGTGAGCATACCTAGTCTTGTTGCTGCGGACATAAGCCAACCATACGTGAACCTCATCTGTTGCCAATTACATCTGCAGTCGGCTAGGAGGCGTGTCTGCTGCAATGAGTGATGTTTGACTTAATTGGCTGGTGCTTAAATGAGAGATCACAACGTAGCACAGCTAAGCAGCTCAGCATTCCTCATCTCAGCACTAGCAGCTCAGCCCAGGCCTTTGGAGATGTGGAAAGAAGTCACCCCAGGGAAAGTTGTTGGAACCCAGCGGCCTGGAGAGAATACCAGCAGAGACCATCCTGTGCCTTCCACGTAAGAAAGAACCTCAGTGGAAAGTTAGCTGCCTTTCCTCTGAAGAACCAACAAAATAAATCCCCTTTTATTAGAAGCCAATCCATCTCTGGTGTGTTGCATTCCGGCAGCTAGCAAACTAGAACATATGTCTTTTATTGTTTTTTATTTAGAAATTAAGTATGGTTTAAGGTATTGTATATAGCTGCAAAGTTGACAAGGGGTGGACTATCATGGTCAGGTTCATGTGTCAATTTGGCCAGGTGGTGGTACTTGTTTGTCTGGTTGGGCATGTGCTGGTCTGTCTGTTGCTATGAGGACATTACATAGAATTAAATCATGATCATTTTGGCTGCATCCACAGCTGATTCTATTTGTAATCAGCTAAGGGGAGTGCCTTCTGCAATGAGTGACATTTAATCTAATCAATGGACAGCTTTTAAGGAGAATTCAGAAGAGACAGCTTTCTTCTCTTTCTGCTTCAGCCAGTGAGCCTCTCCTGTGAAGTTCATCAAGACCCTCCATCCAAGTTGACAGCTTCACAGCCTGCCCTACAGATTTTGGGCTCTACGTTCCCATGTTTAAGTGAGACATTTTTATAAATTTTATATTTAAGGATATTTCTTATTGATTCTGTTTCTCTAGACAACCCTTACTAATACAGAGGTCTTCTTAAATAGGCCTAGAAACTGACAATCAAGACCCCTGAATGACACACAGGAAATTTTCTCATATATTTGAAGGCAAATGCCATTCTCTTAATAATGTAGACTAGCATTGTATTGGCTTTTGATGCAGTAGTGTTATACTTTTGGTTGTTTGAGTTTTTGATCAATTAAAACCTGTCTCCCCTATCTCCCACAAAACATACACATGGGTTTTTCTAAATCCCAAAGTCTCATTTATCTCATCAGTCTTGCCTGTCCAGATTTTAGGGAATTCAAATTCTATCATATTGGACATCTGTACATTTTTTAGAAAAACTAAGTTTTGGGTTACCTGAAAATTTGATAAGCCAGTCTTTCCCTTTTGGCCAAGATATATGATAGGCACAGAGCTCTTGAAAGAATTCTAGAGAAATGTTTCTGGAAGAAAATGGAATGGAACACCAATTTTGTAAGATGCAGCTGAGAAAAGAGTACCATGCTAAAATAAAAGTAGAAATGTTACATACTAAGTCACTCTTTTTGAGGTTTAAAATGCATCTTGATAATTAAAAACTTCAAGAAGACCCAAATTAGAAACTTCTCTACAGATAAACATTAATTAACTAATTTATCATTTACCAAACTGTGTCCCACTAAGTATTCCTTTCCTCAATCAAATAAATTGATAAATTCTGTCAATAAATAAATATGTATATATTATAGGAATTTCAGAACCATTTTTATGGTAACATAAAATGTGAATCTATAGATAAAAAATGCAATCCTGCAATCTACTGGACCACAGAGACTTACAGAGCATCTTTCAAGTCTGGTAAGGTAAATTTTGGAGATACTGTGTCAGTGCATATTTGGGGCTATTGTTGTTATATAGCTCCATGTCTGCTAAACTTTACAATCTCAAATTTTGTGAGCTGATCATATGAATAATACACTTACACCAGTGCCAATGGCAAATATTAGGACTATTTTTCAGAAGTCAGGGCTTTTCTTTTTCTTTCTTGTTTTTGGCTTCTAACAATGGGAATTTATTAGCTTACAAGTTCATAGTTTTGAGGCTGAAAAAAATATCCAAATCAAGTCATTATCAAGGTGATACTTTCTTCCCAAAGATGGCTGCTGGTAATCCTTGGCTTCTCTGCCAAATGACAGAGCACATGGCAGTGTCTGCTGGTCTCTCCAGAAGTCAGTTTTTAAAAATCAACTTCATAAAATAAATTTAAAAGTGAAAAATAAAACAATAAAAAGAAAAAAAAATCAACTTTATCAAGGAAAAATTTTACATAAATAAAACGCTCTCCTTTTAAGTGTATGCTTTAATGAATTTTGTGAATGTATAGACCAGTGTAACAACCACTACAGTCAAGATATAAATTATCTCCATCACCCCCCAAAATTTCCTTATGCACCCAAAAGTTTCCTTTTGCCCCTTTGCAGTTGATCGACCCCTGATCCCTGGTCCTAGGTAACCACTGACTTGCTTTCTGTCACCATAGATTAGATTTCTCTTTTAAAGAATGTCATATAAATGGTGTGTTAGGTTGAATTACATACCCCAGGAAAAAACTTGTGCTTAATCTTAATCCCATTCCTGTGGTTATCCAGTGTAAATAGGATCTTTTGAAGATGCAATTTTTAGTTAAGGTGTGGCCAACTGAATGAGAATGGGTCTTAATCCTATTATTAGAGGCCTTATTAAAAGAAAGTCATGAGAAGAGCTGAAAGCCAGAAGTCAGTGGGAATCTAGAAGAGAAAGGAGAGGACATCGCCATGTGATGGAGAAAACCAAGGAACCCAGGGATTACTGGACAGCCAGAATGCTGTTGATTCTGGAATGAAGTAAGTCTCCTAGCATGTAAACCATGAGCCAGTTAATTCTGTGTTTAAGCCAACCCATTGTGTGGTGTTCCTCAAAATGGCTGGGAAACTAAGATGAGTGATGTCACACAATATGTACTTTTGCATCTGGCTAATTTGCTCAGCTTGTTTTTGAGGTTTATCCATGGCTGTTGGATGTATTAGTAATTCATTAATTTTATTGTTGAGTAGTATTCCACTGTATGGATATAACACAACATGTTTATCTATTCACTTATGAGGGATATTAGGGTTATTTCTAGTTTTTTAGCTATTATAAATAACACTTTTATCAACATCTTTGTATATATGCATGTATACTTATACATATATATCATAGGTATTTGAGATATATTTTCTCCTAGCCTGTGGTCTGCCTTTTCCATTTCTTTAATGGTGTCTTTCTAGGAGCAGAAGCTTTGGATTTTGATGAAGTCCTATTTATATATTTTTCTTTAATGTTCCTGCTTTTTTGTAGCTTGTTTTTTAGGGGGGCTACCCCATGGTTAATAAAGAAATCAGTTTTCTCCCTGTATTTTTGTGTTGTCTCATTTATGCCATTGTGTTAAAAACTTCCCACCATTATTTTTCAACATTATCTTTTCCACAGACTCATCATGAATTGGCTGGAAATGAGAAGAGATTCCCAATTGTTGGGAGTCTACATCAGCTAATTTGACAAGAGCGGATTAGGGCCAATTTATAAAGAACATAGAGAATATTTACAACATGTAAAATGTTACTCCAGAAAAGTTCTCAGAAAGGTCTTTCCTAAGGAGCTTATTAAAGAAGTCTCCTAAAGCTACTCTCTGTCACATCACCCTAGGTATTTTCATCAAGGCCCAATTATTTTTAATTATTTTGTTTGTTTACCTGTTTCTCAACTGGCTCCCACATTCTTCTGTAAGCATGTCTGTCTTCTTGACCTGAATGAATGAATGAATGAATGATTAGACAGTAGGCTGAAGTATAATTGACAGTATTGACATCAATATTTGATTTGCAGCTCCCAGCACTTCAGTCTCCTGAAGCTTTCTCCCTCTGTCACTTTCATCCATTACTTTCATAAGTTATACTATATATTAACAAAATATAAGGCTTTTGCATGATATTGCAAAGCCCTTTGGTTTAGAGAGGCAATCTCTCTCTTTCCCCACTTCAGTGAGTACTGGGATTCTCTGAAGCCTCTATGTTCACCCTTTACATGGAAAAGAGAATTCAAGATAGGGATAATGGGGGGAAATTATTAAGATTACTTTTCTGTAATTTCCTCTCTAGCCTTTTAGATGGGTAATTAGCAACAGAATATTGGTTTTCTTAGCTTGTTGCCTGGTTGAGCAAAAGCTTAGCCAAAGCTGCCCTGCTGGCACTCCAGAAAAGGGTTTCTTTTACTGGTGTTTATCATTCAGTGGCTGACATACACACAGGGTGATAGTTGGCCTGACAGCTCTCAGCCCAGTTGTAGCTTAGAAGAAAATAGATTCTGCTTTGCTTAAATTGTTTCAATTGACTGGATATGAATAAATTAAAGGTGCTTTTAGGTAATATCTTCTGAATTCAATTAAAAATATCATCAGGCAGCTGATTTATTTTTTTCTGAGAGTACAGAAATGATATTGAGCTACTTAATTGATTTTCTTATGTAGTTTTTCAGCTGACAGATTCAGTCTAATTCTTCCTTGACATTTCTTACACTCCAATATGGGAATAGGAAATGGGAAGAAAAGTGTAATTACTGATAAGAATCTCAGAGTTATAAAATCTTAAAGGTCACTCAATCTATCTCTTCTTTTGTTCATGCATTCAAACATTGATCCATCGATCATACATTTATCTCTTAACTTGGGTAAGGTCCACTGCACAAGCATTTAATACTGATATACTTAGTTTTTTTTTTTTAATTTACAAATTACTCTAGTTTGCTAGTCTGTAACTTTCAGGTAAGAAAGGGCCATGTTTGTCATGTTTACTGCTGGATCCTAGGTACCTGGAAAAATGAATTGTGTGGAGGTGATTAACAATTTGATGGAAGGAATGAGAAAAAGGAAACAAAGCAAGGATGAAGGATGAAGGATGAAAGTTAGAAAGGGTAAGCACTGGCAGACAATAGGTTATGAGGACTCCTCTACTCTGCAAAGCCTATAGTATGTCAGGAGGAGAATGGAACAAATGGCCCCAGACTAGAGACCAAGATTAGCCAAAGTCTTCTCTCTGTTTAGTACAGGTCAAAAGAAGACTCCACAAGCGGTTTCCCCCCTTAACCCCTTAACTATGTAGGTAATTCATGGTTTGACTGTTTTTTTTAATTCAAAAAAGAAAGTAGCTGGGTCACACGATGTAGGCTTAGAGAGAGAGGCCACATCTGAGCAACAAAAGAGGTTCTCTGGGGCTGACCCTTAGGTGTACTTTTAAGTAGGCTTAGCCTATCCTTTGCAAGACTAAGTTTCATAGGGGCAAACTCCAAGATTGAGGACTCAGCCTATTGATTTTGTTGTCCCCCCTGCTTGTGAGAGTATCAGAAATTCTCCAAATGGGGAAGTTTAACTTATTTTCCTTTCTCCCCAGTTCCCCAAGGGGAGTTTGCAAATACTTCTTCTTTCACTGCCCAAATTACTCTGGGATGTTTTGGGGCATCACACTAACCTGTACAAACCAATAGGACCTCACACCCTAGTCAAGATTCCATGTAGTAATCAATGTCTATAGTCAACAGTAACATTGTAATATGCTTCCACTGAATGTAACAAAGGCATTATGCCAAAACTAAATGTCAACAGGTGGGGACATTGGGAAAGGGGTATGGATTCTTTGTGGAAGAAAAGCAAGTGTCTTGAAATACAGTATGATGGTGAAGACATGTTTATATGCTTAGGCTAGATTGCATGATGTGTGAATATAACTATTTAAAAATGGTTGAAGAGAAACAAGTGCTAGAGAAAGTACAGAGAAAGAAATGTACCTATTCAATGTTGGAAAGGAAATGAGAGGTACAGTCACTTGGAAAGCAGTGTGATGGTTCTATGGGAGGCTAGAGGCGGGGTTGCCATATGATCCTGAAACCGCATTGCTCAGTATATACCTGGAGGAACTGAGTGTGGAGACATGAATGGACATTTGCACACTGGTTTTTCTGGCGGCAGTGATCATGATCCTGCCCAAGGGTATGGCCTAAGGGTATGACTGAGGAATGGAAGGGGGAACTATGGTGTATGTACACAATGGACTACTGAGCTGCTGTAAGAAGGAATGAAGTTGTGAGGCACACAGTAGATGAATAAACCTTAAGAGCTTATGTTGAATGAAATGTCAGAAACAAAAAGACAAATATTAACATACCTCAATTATATGAACTAACTATAATATAAAAATTTGGTAAACTAAAGTTGAGAGCATGGGTTATCAGGTTGGGGCTTATTGTAAAAGATCCTACACTGTAAGCTCTTACAGCAGTCACATATATTCAGGAGGTGGAATTGTTTAATTCTAAATTCTGAGATACTGAGCTGTTTGTATATAACCTGGTCTTTCCCAGAAACTGTGCGTATTTATTTGACACCTGAAACTCAGAGTCAGATCTCTGTAGCTATGAAAGCCAGCAGTACTCCCATAAAGGAATTGTTTAAAAAGTTGAAAAAGTGATCAGACATCAAGTAGAGATATAAATGAAGCTGATCTGGATAGGGCTACGGTGTATCAGAATACGAGTAAAGGACAATATTGTCCATATCTCAAAACTTCAACTTCTGTGTGAGACATGGAAGAGATGTTTATTTGGTGCAAAATTTATATTCTGGGTAGTGCATTTCTTAATTTAACTTGTACGGTCAGTTTACTTGAACACCATAAGTACAGGGAATCTTGAATAGGGCATGCAATTATGTTGGTTTGTCCAGGTTAGCATGATACCCTGACAAATCCCAGAGTAATTTGAACAATATTTGCAGGGTCCCCTGAGGGGAATGGGGTGGAAGGGTGAAAGATTCAGCTTCCCCATTTGGAGAATTTCTGATACTCTCACAAGCAGTGGGGACAACCAAATCAACAAGCGAGGCCCCCAATCTTGGGGTTTGACCCTATGAAACTTATTCCTTCAAAGGATAGACTAAGCCTACTTAAAATTAAGCATAAGAGTCGCCCCCAGAGAACCTCTTTTGTTGCTAAGATATGGCCTCTCTCTCTCTAAGCCAACATAGCATGTGAACCCAATGTCCTCCCTGCCTATGTGGGACATGATTCCCAGGGGCGTAAATCTCCCTGGCAACATGGGACAGAAATCCCAGGATGAGCAGGGACCCAGTATCAAGGGATTTAGAAAAATTTCTTGACCAAAAGGAAAAAGAGAGAAATGAGAAAAAATAAAATGTCAGTGGCTGAGAGATTTCAAACAGAGTAGAAAGGTTATCTGGGAGGTTATTCTTATGCATTATATAGATATCCCTTTTCAGTTTATGGTGTATTTTTTGTGGCTAAAGGGAAGTGCCTGAAACTGTAGAGCTGTGTTCCAATAGCCTTGTTTCTTGAAGATGATTGTATGAAGATATAATGCCTACAATGTGACTGTGATTGTGAAAACCTTGTATCTGATGTTCCCTTTATCTAGGGCATGGACAGATGAGCAAAAAATATGGATTAAAAAATAAATGCATAATAGAGGGAACAAATATTGAAATATATTGGGTAGATGGAAGTACTAGTGGTCAGTGAGAGGGAGGGGTGAGGGGTATGGCATGTATGAATTTTTTATTTTTTTCTTTTTATGTATTTTTCTGGAGTGATGCAGGTATTCTAAAAAAATTATCATGGTGATGAAGATACAACTACATGATGATATCATGAACCACTGATTGTACACCAGGTATGGAATGTTTGTCTGTTAAGAACATTTGTATTTATATGTTGTTTTATAAATAAAAATAGTTTAAATAAAAAGATTTCATGTACTTATGGTGTTCAACTGAACTGATCTTACAAGTTACATTAGGTAATGCTCTACCCAAAATATAAATTTTGCACCAAATAAACATCTCTCCCTCTGGTCTCACACAGAAATTTAAAATTTAAAATATGGATGATTTCATCCTTTATCCTGTATTGTAATCTCCCACAGTCTTATCCAAATTGGCTTCATTCATAGCTTTAGTCAAATTCTGATCCCTTTTAAAACTTTTTAAATAGTTCCCGTATGGGGTACTGCTGACTTTCATAGATTCAGAGCTCTAACACTGAGTCTCAGGTGTTACATAAATAGTCAAAGTTTCTGGGATGACCAGGTTGTATCCAAACAGCTCAGTATCTCAGAATTTAGAAATAACAGTTACAACTCCTGAATATATGTGACTGCTGTAAGAGTGTACAGTCTAGGACCCTTTATAATAGGCTCCAACCTGATAACCCATGCTCTCGATTTCAGTTCACTGAGTTTTTATATTATACTTAGTCCATACGAGTGAGACATGATAATATTTGTCTTTCTGTTTCTGACATTTCATTCAATATACAGCCTTTAAGGTTCATTCACCTATTTGTATGCCTCACAACTTCATTCCTTCTTGAGGCTGCTCAGTAGTCCATTGTATGTATACACCTCAGTTTTCCCTTCCATTCCTCAGTTGTTGTGCTCTTAGACCACCTCCATCCATTGTGAATCAGAAACACTGCCTCCATAAACACCAGTGCGCAAGTGTCCATTCCTGTCCCCACACTCAGTTCCAAGTATATACTGAGCAATGGAGTTGCAGGATCATATGGCAACCCCACCCCCAGCCTCCTGTGGAACCACCACACTGCTCTCCAAGAGGCTGCACCTCTTATCTTCCCTACCAACAGTGAATATGTACATCTTTTTCTCCATATTTTCTCTAGCACTTGTTCTTTTTTGGGGGGGGGGGGTGCATGGTCCAGGAATTGAACCCAGGTCTCCCACATGAAGGGCGAGCATTCTAACCACTGAACCACCTGTGCACCCTGTAGCACTTGTTCATTTTTAAACAGTTTTATTCACACATCATAAAATCCAACCTAAGTAAATAGCCATGGCTCAGCCACAATAATCTATATGAAGACTATTCCTTCCTTTTCTTTCACAAAGAATCCATACCCCTCTCCCATGCACCCTGCCTGTTGACATTTACTTTTGGCGTAATGCCTTTGTTACATTCAGTGAAAACATATTACAATTTTACTGTTGTCTATAGACCCTAACTTACATTGATTGTACTTTTTCCTGTGAACCATCCATTTTCAACACCTTGCAATGTTGACATTCATTTTTTCTTCCCCATGCAAAAAAGTTTTCTTATTTGTACATTTAATCATCATCATTGTCCACTCTAGGCATTCCTAAGTATACCATCTCAGTCTTTATCCTTTATCTTTCTTTCTGGTTTCATACATGTCCCCATTCCTTCTCCCTCTAGTATACTTACATTCAGCTTCATTCAGTGTACTTATATGATTTTGCTACAGTCAGGTACTATTGTACTATCCATTTCTAAATTTTTACAGTCAATCCTATTGCACAATCTGTATTCCTTCAGCATCAAATGCACAATCTCTACCCTATTTCTATCTCCTGATAACTTGTTCCTAACTTAACTCTCAAAGTTCACTCATTAATGTTAGTTAATATTAACGAGACCATACAGTGTTTGTCCTTTTGTTTCTGGCTAATTTCACTCAGCATAATATCCACGTTGTTACATGCTTCATGACTTTATTCTGGCCTACAGCTGCATAATATTCCATCACTTGTATATACCACACCATGTTTAGCCACTCATCACTAATGGATATTTGGGCTGTTTCCATCTCTTGGCAATCTTAAATAATACTGCTCTAAATGTCAGTGTGGAAATGTCTGTTTGTGTCCTTGCCTTCAGTTCCTCTGAATATACACCTAGTAATGGATTGCTGGATCATATGGCAATTCTATACTTAGCTTCCTGAGAACTGCCAAAATGCCTTTTTACCATTTTACATTCCCACCAACAGTGAATAAGTGTGTCTCTTTCTCCACATCCTCTCCAGCACTTATCATTTTCTGTTTTTTTGATAATGGCCATTCTAGTAGGTGACACATGATATCTCATTGTGGTTTTGATTTGCATTTCCTTAATAGCCAGGATTTGATTTGCATTTCCTTAATAGTTCAGGTCTTTTAGTGTGCCTTTTAGTCATTTGTATTTGCTGTTCTGAGAAGTGTCTGTTCATGTCTTTCACCCATTTTTTAGTTGGATTGTTTGTCTTTTTGTTGTTGAGTTGAAGAATCTCTTTATGTATTCTGGATACTAAACCTTATCTGATGTGTGGTTTTTGTCTCCCATTGCATAGGCTCCCTTTCTACTTTCCTGACAAAGTTCTTTGCTGTTCAAAAGTGTTTAATTTTGAGGATATCCCATTATTCTATTTCTTTTTTTTCAGTGCTCCTGCTTTGGGGATAACATCTAGGAAACTGCCTTCTAGTACAAGATTTATAAGATATTTCCCTACATTTCATCTAAAAGTTTTATGGTCTTAACTCTGTCTAGGTCTTTGATCCATTTTGAGTTATTTTTTGTATAGGGTGTGAGATATGGATCCTCTTTCATTCTTTTGTATATGTATATCCAAAACCATTTATTGAAACACCAGCATCTCCAAACACCATTTATTGAAGAGGCTGCTCTATCCCAGTTGAGTTGACTTGCCCACCTTATCAAAGATCAGAGGGTCTATTTCTGAACCTCAATTCAACTTCATTGATCAGTATATCTACCTTTATGCCAGTATCATGCTGTTTCAACCACTGTAGCTTTGTAGTATGCTTTAAAGTTGGGTAGCGTGAGACCTCTCACTTCACCTTTCTCTCTCAAGATATTTTTAGCTATTCAAGGTACCCTGCCCTTCCAAATAAATTTGGTTATTGGTTTTTCTATTTCTGGAAAGTAAGTCGTTGGGATTTGAATTGGTATTGCATTGAATCTATAAATCAATTTGGATGGAACTGTCATCTTTGCTATATTTAGTCTTCTACTCCATGAACACAGTTTACCCTTCCATTTATTTAGGTCTTCCATGATTTCTTTTAGCAATTTCTTGTAGTTTTCTGTGTATGGTCTTTTATATCCTTAGTTAAGTGTATTCCTAAATATTTCATTATTTTGGTTGCTAGTGTAAATGGAAGTGTTTTTTCTTGATTTCTATACACTAGTATTTCTATACACTAGTATAGTATATAGCATATTTCTATACACTAGTATAGTATATAGTATATTTCTATACACTAGTATTTCTATACAGTAGTATTTCTATACACTAGTATAGTGTTTCTAAACACTAGTGTATAGAAACATTACTGATTTTTGGGCATTGATCTTGTACCTTGCCACTTTGCTGGACTCATTTATTAGCTCTAGTAACTTCACTGTAGATTTTTCTGGATTTTTTGAAATATAATATGTCATCTTCAAATAGTGAGAGTTTTTCTTCTTCCTTTCCAATCTGGATGCCGTTTATCTCTTTTTCTTGTCTAATTGCTCTGGCTAGAATTTCCAGCACAGTTTTAAATAACAATGGTAACAGTGGGCATCTTTGTCTTGTTCCTGATCTTTAGAGGGAAAGCTTTCATTCTTTCCCATTGAAGATGATGTTAGTTGTGGGTTTTTCATATATTCCCTTTATCATGTTGAGGAAGTTCCCTTCTACTCCTATCCTTTGAAGTGTTTTCATGAAGAAAGGATGCTGAATTTTGTCAAATGCCTTTACTATATCAATCGTGATGATCATGTGATTTTTCTGCTTTGTTTTGTTGATATGGTGTATTTCATTAATTAATTTTCTTATGTTGATTCAGCCTTGCATTCCTGGAATAAATCCCAATTAGTCATGTTGTATAATTCTTTTAATGTGTTGCTGGATTCAATTTGCAAGTATTTTGTTGAGGATTTTTGCATCTATATTTATTAAATGATTAGTCTGTAATTTTCTTTTCTTGCAGTATCTTTGTATGGCTTTGGTAATAGGGTCATGTTGGCTTCATAGGATGAATTAGTTTTCCCTCCTCTTCAATTTTTTTGAAGAGTTTGAACAGATTGGCACTAATTCTTTCTTGAATTCTTGGTAGAATTCACATGTGAAGCCATCTGGTCCTGGACTTTTCTTTTTGAGGAGCTTCTTAATGACTGATTCTGTCTTTACTTGTGAATTGGTTTGTTGAGGGTGTCTGTTTCTTCTTGAGTCAATGTCGGTTGTTCATGCCTTTCTAGGAAGTTGTTCATTTCATCTACATCATCTAGTTTATGTGCATATAGTTGCTCATAGTATTCACTCATTATCTTCTTTACTTCTGCAGGGTGAGTGGTTATGTCTCTTCTTCCATTTCTGATTTTATTTATTTGCATCCTCACTCTCTCTCTCTCTCTTTTTTTTAACCTAGCTAAGGGCCCATTGTTTTTATTGATTTTCTCAAAGAACCAGCTTCTGGTTTTATTGATTTTCTTGATTGCTTGCATGTTCTCAGTTTCATTTATTTCTTCTATAATCTTTGTTCTTTCATTCCTTCTATTTGCTTTGGGGTTTGTTTGCTGATCTTTCTCTAGTACTTCCAAGTGAACAGTTAATTCCTTAATTTTGCTCTTTCTTCTTTTATAATATAGACATTTAGGGCAATCAGTTTCCCTCTCAGCACTGCCTTTGCTGCATCCTGTAAGTTTTGATATTCTGTATTTTCATTTTCATTTGCCTCAAGATATTTATTGATTTCTCTTGTAATTTCTTCCTTGACCCACTGGTTGTTTAAGAGTGTATTGTTTAGCCTCCATATATTTTTGAATTTCCCCCGTTCTACATATTATTAATTTCTAACTTTATTCCATTATGATCTGGGAAAATGTTTTGTATGTTTTCTATCTTTTAAAATTTATTGATACTTGCTTTGTGCACCAGCATATGGCCTATCCTTGAGAATGATCCATGAGCACTCAAGAAAAATGTGTGTCCTGCTGTTGTGGGGTGTAATGTTCTGTAAATGTCTGCTAAGTCTAGTTCACTAACCATATTATTCAAAATCTGTGTTTCCTTATTGATCCTCTGTCTAGATGTTATGTTAATTGATGAGAGATGGGAATTTAAGTCTCCAACTATTATGGTAGAGGTGTCTAGTTCTTCCTTCAGTGTTGTCAGTGTTTGTCTCATGTATTTTGGAGCGCTCTGGCTCAGTGCATGAGTATTCATGATTGTTATGTCTTTTTGTTGAATTATTCCTTTTATTAATACATAATTTCTTTGTTTTTAATTGTTTTATATTTGAAGTCTAATTTGTCAGATATAGTCACCCTGCCATTTTCTGATTGTTATTTGCATGAAGTTTATCTTTTCCAACCTCTCACTTTCAACCTATTTTTGTCCTTGGGTCCAAAGTGAGTATCTTGTAGACAGTATATAGATGGGCTCTGTTTTTTAATCCATTCTACCAGTCTTTGTCTTTTCATTGGAAAGTTTAATCCATTAACATTTAATATATAACTGTAAAGGCAGTACTTTCTTCTGTCATTTTGTCTCTTGGATTTTATATATCATATGTATTTTTTTTCTCTTTTCACCTTTACTGATAGTCTGTTTTACTAAGGATTTTTTGCTTTACCTTTGTTCTCTATCTGTTCTTTGACATTCAGTTCAACTTATTGTAGTATAGTTTCTGTTTAACTGATCAGAATTTTTCATATCTTGTTTTTCTGATTCTTGCCCTGCCTATCTGGAGTCTTTTTTTTTTTTTTGAGGAGTCTCCTCAGATATTATAGACCCCAGTCAGGTTTTCTCAGACTGGACAGTCCCATGTCTCAGGAGGAAAGAGTAGCCAATACCAGTTTTCCTGAAGGTGAAACTCAACAGTTTGTCAGACTTTCCTATGAAGCCTCTAGAATCTGTGCTTTTCCTATCCTTCCAGCTAGTGATGCTTGTCTGCCAGTGGCTTCCCTCCAGCTTAAAGTGATGTGGTACCTTTAATTTCAGCAGACTCTCCCTGCCAGGGATGTGGTTGAGAGAGAAACGAGGTAGTAGGATGGCTTTGATTGCTTCTGTTTTCCAGCCCTTGAGGCCTGAATTCCTTGAAGGAGGGATTACACTTGAAGTGGGCCCCACTACCCTTTTTTTGGAAAGACACATTTTTTTTTTTTTAGGGAATTAACTCCTTTCACCTGACTAGTTACTTTATCTCTTAGACCAGCTTTAGTTCTGCCCTCCTCTGAGGCAGTGCTGGAGCCTGAGAGTGCTTCCAGTTGTATCTAATGAGCAGTTACAATGGTAAAAAAAAAAAAAAAAGTTGAAGAAAAAGAAAGTGAGGGAGTGTGGGAGTGAGAGAGAGAGAGAGAGAGAGAGAGAGAGAGAGAGAGAGAAAGAAAGAAAGAAAGAAAGAAAGAAAGAAAGAAAGAAAGAAAGAAAGAAAGAAAGAAAGAAAGAAAGAAAGAAAGAAAGAAAGAAAGAAAAAAGGCTTTTCAGAGCTGTACTCTCACTTCTTGGATTTGTCAATCAAGAGCTTGAGTTACTGTGTGGCTGTATGTATTTCCAGGCTCTATATGCCTCCTTTTCTTGAGGTCCAGCCCTTTTCCAGTACTTAGTGCTGTCCAATTCAAAAGCCTCTGTTTTTGTTTTTGTTTTTTTCCATCAACCCCACCCCTTTCCTGCCAGGGCAAAAATTCCTTGTTCCTTTAGTGCTTATGCCAGATTTATCTGTGCTGGGTGCTTGTTTTCAGTGGTCAGAATTTGCTAATTAATCCTGCAGTTAAGCCTTGCTGCTAGTAAAGTCTGCTTCTTTTCCCCTGGGGGAACCAGCCTGCTGTGTCCATAGGGGAGGGGCACCAGCCTCCATGGCTTGGGGGACTTACAGTTCTGTGTGATTTCAGCCATTCCACCTGGTCCAAACTTGTGTACATTGTGTGTACGGTCACTGATATTCCCCCTGCAGCTTTTCTGTATTGTTCCTGACTATTTACTAGCTGCTCTGGAGGATTAACTAAATTCCTCACCTCACTATGCCACCATCTTGCTGCTAATTTCCTCTTTGCTCATTCTCGTCCTTCTGCAAGTCTCTGGGAAATGTGGTCAAGTGTAGGAGGTATTAATATATGGCCATATTGCATCACTGTGAAAAAATGTACTTTTCGCTCTCTCTATCTCTCTCTCTTTCTCTCTTTGTCTCTGTCTCTCTATCTCTTTCTCTCTCTATCACTCTCTCCCTCTCTGTCTCTGTCTCTCTCTCTCTCAGTCTCTCTGTGTGCCTCTCTCTGTCTCTCTCTTTATCTCTTTTGCTCTCTGTCTCTCTTTCCCTCTCTGTCTCTGTCTCTGTCTCTCTTTCTGTCTGCCTCTCCTTATCTGTCTGTCTCTGTCTGTCTGTTTCTCTCAGTCTCTCTGTGCACCTCTCTGTCTCTTTCTCTCATTATCTCTTTCTTTCTCTGTCTCTCTCTCTCTCTCTGTCTTTTTCTCTCTCTCTTTCTGTCTGCCCCTCTCTGTCTGTCTCTCTCTCTCTTTATTCCTTTCTTTCTCTCTCTCTCTGTTGCTCTTTCCCCCTCATCAGTTTGACCAAGTGGGTTAATAATTTTATGTGTTAAAGCTTTAAAGTAAATTAATTAATTAAATAATTAATTTTAAATATGCAGTTTTCGAAAATACACACTTCTGTTCTAGTTAGGAAATTTTGGAGCTATCTTACTCTGCTTATTAACAACCTAGGAATCATGAGGCCAGAAAGTTACTTAGAGTTATTTTTAACATTTCGAACATCTACTGAAACCCATCTTTATAAGTCTGTAGGAGAACACTAAAGTAGATAATTCAGAGGTTCCAAAACTTTTTTGAACCCTATTCTCAGTAACATTTGCACAGAGCTCATAGGCCAAAAATTCCTAGCAATTCCATTTATTATATACATCCAAACACCTTAATAGTCATAGTTTGTGTGGTGTCTGACAGATGTTGCTATGTGTCCCTGGAAATTTTAAATATGCTGAAATGTCCCTGTAGTGTGTTGTAGTACTCTGGAATGCCTTGGTGCCCACTTTGGGCCACATGGAGGTAACCAGGGCTTCTGAACACTATGCTTATCATATTACTAAGACCAGGTTGCTCTAATTCTGATTTAATTTGGCCATTTTGTGACTTTATAGGAACTTCTGAAACAAGAGTGGTGAACCATAAGCAACCACAGGCACAAATTTGTTGGTTACAGTGTTTGACTTCAACAGGTTGAATCTGACCAATATAAGAACCAAGAGTCCTATGTTTAAGGGACTAGATTCTCACATAGTCTTGTTTCAATCCTGATAGCAATTTATGAGATTTCATACTACTATCACAAACTTTGCTGTTTATGAATAATTTGCTGTCTGTACTTACATTGACTGAAAAATAGTGGTAATGTAGGCAGAATAACTTGCTTATTGGTTAAGACATAGGCAGATTGTTCTGGTAGATAAAATCTTTTAAGACATAAAATTCCACTGATGGGGGGGTAACAGATGAAATACGTTTAAAAAATCCACATCTGTAGTGAAAGGTTTGTGAAAGATTTCTCTCGTCCTGTGGTTGAATTTGGGTGCACCCTAGTCTGATTAACAATGCACATCAAACTCTCTTTTAGGGAGAAGGAGAGGGTTTAGTCTTTTCTTCTAACTGATTTCATTATGATTTGGGCCATAATGAAATCACTATCAGAGGGTGACATTTTTCAATCTTCCCTCGGGTTTGGATTCTAGATTCCTGCACACGTAATCCCACTTAAGTAGTGCTTGAAATGAGGGGGTGGGGGTGGTTTGAAGCAATAACCAACTTTCTTAAAATGTTTGGGCTTTGCTTGTTTTCATTTCTTCATTCATAAGATCAGAGTATGAAAATGATAGCTTGTGCTCCTTCCTTACTCATTTTGGCAACAAAAGAACTGACATTGTTTCTATTTTAGGGACCTAATCACCTCAGGGAGAGAAAGACCAGGGTCTGGTTATTCTTATTATATAAGAATATGAATATAATTATAGATGGTAAAGTCATAGTTTAAGATATGTTTAAGAATCCTCATGATTTGACATTCCCAGCTGTATGCAAAGAATGAGCACATAAAATATGTGATAAACATATGTGCACAGTTTAGATATGTGCAGAAATATCTAGGCCAGGACTGCTAGTATCTTTTTCAACAATAATACTTTAAATTAAATCTAGGTAACACTTTCAATTAATTGGCCTGTTTCCTCTTTAAAATATCACTGTTTGCGGTATGGGGCTATACCAATTTATGCCATTTTACAATTAGACAAGGAACATTAAAGTTTGCCAGTTACAGAATTTGCTATGTCCCGATCCATCCAGTGCCGCTTAGTCTTTGTGTGGCTTTGAAAATTAGGCTTCACTTTTTGGCTTCTCATCCCCACTTTTTATAGACAAGGAAACTCAAGGCAAGAGGGACAATGTAAGCCTAACAGCACACTTAATTTGTGATGAAGCTGCAAATACACGCTGAGTCTCCCAACTCCCGGTCTGGTAATCTTTCTACTGCATATCGATGCTCTTCCTATTTCCATGCTCTCATTTAGGTAGCTCCATCCTCTTAGAATATCATTTCTTTCTCCCTTTTTAGATTCCTACCAATTCTTGGAGGAATCTAAACAATTAAAGCCTTCTTTCATAAGACAACTTGCTCTCACTCTCAAATCCAGCACCTACTGATGCTCTAATTGGCAATCATTGAAGTGTGCCACAGTCTCTCACAGTAGTTGGGCACCTGGCTATGACGTCAGGCCATTTGGGTTCAAATCCTGGCTGTGATAGCCTCCAGCTGTGTGATTTGGGTCACATTACTTAATCAACAAGACCTTGGTTTTCTTATTTGCAAAATGAGGTTAAAAAAGCCCACTATATAAGCTATATATGAGAGGCTACCCTGTGCCATTCTTTTGAAGAAACTCCCCGAGAAGCAATAAAGAAGATAAGAATCATAGCTCAGCAGTTAGGATGTTCCCAGGGATGTTTGCATGGGCAGTCATGTCATTATTCAATAAATGTTTGTTGTTCTATAGATTATGTTGTTCTGCACAGTTATATAAAAATTTTATATTAAAGTCTTGATGACTTCATGAAATTAATTGGGAAATGTTCTATCTTTATAGTTTGGAACAAATGATGTTATAGCTTATTTAAAGGTTAGAAGATATTCAGCTGTGAAACTATCAGATACAGTGCTTAAATTGTTTTTCTTTATGTGTTATTTTTCAATTATAAGCCATATATTTTTATCAAGCAAAAGAACATAATACAAAGATAAAAAAAGAAGTTATGAAAGGGTGAACCCAGTGATGGTTAAGTTCATATGTCAGCATGGCCAGGTGATGGTGACCAGCTATTTGGCCAAGCAAGGACCGGCCTGATTATTATGTGAGGATATTTTGTGAACTTAAATCACTAGTAAGTGTTAGGTCAGGGGAATGGGGAAGGGCACTGCAACTGGAGCTGCGGAGGCTGTGTTACCCCTCCCAACATGACTTCCGGAACCACCCCTTCCAGATGACATGACTTCTGGAACTACCCCTTCCGAACACCTGACTTCTGGAGAACTGCCCTTTCTGGAAGTCACCTGACCCGCTTGCTTATAAACTGCTCATGCCATCACCCAGGCCCAGACTCACCTCTGTCCATCTTGGATTTGGTGAGCTCTGCCCGGGAGCGCAGAAATAAACCCTCCCACTTTAAATTTCCCCGTCTACCTTCTTTCTTTCTCACCCTTTTGCCTCCTAAACCTTTCAATAAGCTATTGCATCTATGGCTGATTACATTTACAATCAACTGAGGAGATCACTTTCAATAATGAGAGAATTGCATCTAGTCAGCTGAAGACTAGAAGAGGAGAAGTCAGCGGTCAGAATGCAGAATTTCCATCTCTACTTCAGTTAGCCAGCTTCTCTTGGAGAATTCATTGGAAACCTTCTTGGGCATTTCTACCTTGTGGAAGATTTCACTTTTTCTTCCCTACAGAATTTGAACTTGCCTATCCCCACAGAGTGAGACAATTCTTTTTAAAATCTCATAATATTTACATTATATATGTATACATATTTATCTTCTGCCAGTTCTATCTCCCTAGAGAACCCTGACTAATACAGATCTAGTGCTGGGATTCTGGTTCTTGAAAACAGAATCTTAAGAATGAGAGTTCTGAGCGATTATGGGGATTGTGGAATTGGTTCTCTAATCTAATTTTATTCAAAGACACTAATAACTTTATTTCCAACAATCAAGATAGTACTGATAGTCCATGGTGTGAGTTGGAAATAGAGAAACACAAAATATCGCTACTGGATATAACTACTTAAAATTTTATAAGACAGTGGCAAGGTGGTGGCATAGTGAGGTGTGGAATTTAATTCATCCTCCAGGGCAGCTAGTAAATAACCAGGAACTGTATGAAACAATTGTTGGAGGGACTTCAGTGACTACATATACATCAAACTGTGATGGGTGAAAGGGCTGAGTACCCATACAAAACTGCAAGTGTCCCAAGATGCAGAGGCTGGTGCCCCTCCCCCACAGGCATGGCAGGCTGGTTCTTTGAGGGAAAAATAAACAGACCCTACTAGGAGCAAGGAAGATAGCTCAGTCATGCTTCAATTGTGGAATTAATTAACAAATTCAAACTGCTGAAAAGAGGCCCTGAGCACAGATAAACTTGCAGTAAGCACTAAAGTTACTAGGAGTTTTTACCCTGGCAGAGAGGGAGCAAGACTGACAGGAAAGCAACAACAAAAAAAATAGCAGAGGCTTTTTGAGTTGGATGAGCACAAAATGCTGGAAAAGAGCTGGACTCCAAGAAAAGGGAGCACACAGAGCTGGGGTGGGGTGAGGGGGGGTGGCACATACAGCCATATCCTACTCTGGCTATTGACTAGCAAATCCAGGGGGCTGGGGGCTGGCTCTGAGAAGGCTTTTCTCTTTTTTTACTTCTTAACAGCCCATTGGATAGGCCTGTGGGCAATCTTAGGCTTCAGAAGGATAGGAAAAGCATAGATACTAGATACTTCTTAGAAAAGTCTGACAACCTGCTGGGTCTTACCCTCAGTGAAATGTGATACTGATTACTCCCTTCTCCTGAGATGTGAACTTCTCTGGTCTGGGGAACAAGAATGCTTGCCTGCCATGCCAGAGGACCTGGGTTCAATTCCTGGTGCCTGCCCATGTGAAAAAAAAAAAAAAAAAAAAAAAAGACATGGACAGGGCAGGCCACTGTGACTCAGCAGGTAGAGTTCTTGCCTGCTATGCCGGAGACCTGGGTTCAGTTCCCGGTGCCTACCCATGCCAAAAAAAAACAAAAGACATGGGCAGGCAGAATGCATTAAAAAAAGAGAGAGAGAAATAGGACCCAGCTATATGCAGTCTATAAAAGACTCACTTTAGACCCAAGGACAAAAACAGATCATAAGTGAAAGGTTGGCAAAAATCTTTCATGCAAGGAACAACCAGAAAAGAGCAGGAGTAGTTATACTAATGTCTGAAAAATTAGGCTTCTAATATAAGACAATTAAAAGGGACAAGAAAGACACTATATATTAATAAAAGGAACAATTCATCAGGAAAACATAACAATCATAAATATTTATACACTGAGGCAGAGTGCCCCAAACTACAAGATGTAAGCACTGACACACTGAAGGGAGAAGTAGACAACTCTACAATGGATAGAACATTTAGACAGAGGGTCAATAAAGAAACAAATTTTAAATATGATAAATGAACTACATTTAACAGACAGTTATTGGACATTATATACCCTGCAACAGCAGGATACACCTTTTTCTCAAGTGCTTGTGGATCATTCTCAAGTGTAGACCATATGCTGGGACACAAAGCAAGCCTCGATAAATTTTAAAAGATTGAAATTGTACAAAACACTGTCTTGGATGATAATGGAATGAAGTTGGAAATCAATAACAGACAAAAGGCCAGAATATTCACAAATATATGGAGGCTAAACAACACACTCTTAAACAACCAGCGGGTCACAGAAGAAATTACAAGAAAAATTAGTAAATATTTCAAGGCAAATGAAAATGAAAATACAACACATCAAAACTTATGGGATGCAGCAAAGGTGGTGCTGAGAGGGAAATTTATTGCCCTAAATGGCAATATTACAAAAGAGGAAACAGGAAAAATTGAGGAATTAACTGTTCGCCTGGAAGAACTAGAGAAAGAATGGAAAACTAACCCCAAAGCAAAAAGAAGAAAAGAAATAATGAAGAGTGGAAAAGAAATAAATTACATTGAGAATATGAAAACAATAGGAAAATCAACAAAACCAGAAGTTGGTTCTTTGAGAAAATCAATAAAATCGATGGACCCTTAGCTAGGCTTACAAAAAAACAGAGGAGGATGCAAATAAAATCAGAAATGGGAGAGGGAATATAATGACTGACCCCACAGAAGCAAAGGAGATAATGAGCAGATACTAGGAGCAATTATGAGCTAATAAACTAGACAATGTAGATGAAATGGACAACTTCATAGAAAGGGATGAACAACCAACATTGACTCAAGAAGAAATAGACAGCCTCAACAAACCAATCTTAAGTAAAGAACTTGAATCAGTCATCAGGAAGCTCCCAAAAAAGAAAAGTCCAGGACCAGATGGCTTCACATGTAAATTCTACCAAGCATTCAAAAATTAGTGCCAAACCTGTTCAAACTCTTCAAATAAATTGAAGGGAAGGGAAAGATACCTAACTTATTTTATGAAGCCAACATGACCTTAGCATAGCCATACAAAGATACTACAAGAAAAGAAAATTGCAAACCAATTATTTAATGAATATAGATGAAAATCCTGAACAAAATATTTGCAAATCAAATTCAGCAGCACATTACAAAAATTACGGAAGGCAGTTTGGCGGTTCCTCAAAAAGCTGAATATAGAATTGCCATACGACCCAGCAATACCATTGCTGGGAATATACTCAAAGGACTTAAGGGCAAAGACACAAATGGACATTTGCACACCAATGTTTATAGCAGCGTTATTTACAATTGCAAAGAGATGGAAACAGCCAAAATGTCCATCAACAGAAGAATGGCTAAACAAACTGTGGTATATACATACGATGGAATATTATGCAGCTTTAAGACAGGATAAACTTATGAAGCATGTTAATAACATGGATGGACCTAGAGAACATTATGCTGAGTGAGTCTAGCCAAAAACTAAAGGACAATTACTGTGTGGTCCCACTGATGTGAACGGACATTCGAGAATAAACTTGGAAATGTCATTGGTAACAGAGTCCAGCAGGAGGTAGAAACAGGGTAAGATAATGGGTAATTGGAGCTGAAGAGATACAGACTGTGCAACAGGACTAGATACAAAAACTCAAAAATGGACAGCACAATAATACCCAATTGTAAAGTAACCATGTTAAAACACTGAATGAAGCTGCATCTGAGCTATAGGTTTAGTTAGTTTGTTTGTTTGTTTGGTTTGTTTTTTTTTTACTATTATTATTACTTTTATTTCTTTTCTCTATATTAACATTCTATATCTTTGTCTGGTGTGTCGCCAGTTCTTCTTAACTGATGCAAATGTACTAAGAAACGATGATCATGCACCTATGTGATGATGTTAAGAATTACTGATTGCATATGTAGAATGGTATGATTTCTAAATATTGGGTTAATTTCTTTTTTTTTCCGTTAATTAATAAAAAAATAAAATAAAATAAAAAATGCTAAAAAAAAATTACATACTATGACCAAGTGGTGTTTATTCTAGGGATGCAAGGCTGATTCGACACAAGAAAATCTATTAATGTAACACACTGTATCAATAAATGAAAGGATAAAACCATGTGATCATCTTGATTGATACAGAAAAGGCATTTGGCAAAGTTCAATATGCTGTCTTCATGAAAACCCTTCAAAGAATAGGAATAGAAAGGAATTTCCTCAACATAATGAAGGGAATATATGAAAAGCCCACAGCTAACATCATACTCAATGGGGAAAGACTGAGAGCTTTCTCTTTAAGACCAGGAACAAGACAAGGATGCCCACTGTTGTCATTCTGATTCAATACTGTGCTGGACGATCTAGCAAGAGCAATTATACAAGAAAAAGAAATAAAAGGCATCCAAATTGGAAAGGAAGATGGAAAACTCTCATTGTTTGCAGATGACATGACTATATGTCAAAAATCCAAAAAAAAAAAAAAAAAAACTACAACAGAGCCACTAGAGCTAATAAATGAGTACAGCAAAGTGGCAGGGCATAAGATCAATACCAAAAAATCAGGTCGCGGGGCTTGCAAGAGGTGGGTGAGGGATGGGTGACATCGGGTGGGCAGGGCCCTGGTACAGGTGCGCAGGTGTGGGGTAGGGTTGAGATGGGTGCACGCTTGTGCAGGGGATATGATTGCTGAATCATTATACTGATATTTCTTTTAGTCTCCAGTACCTTAGAGTGGTTAGAAGTGAAAATCTAAAATGGTGGAATTGTTAGTCATACCAAATCTGAAATCTGTTCTACAACTAATTGTGGTGATGTGCTTTGAAATTTATTGCTTTTTTTTTTTTGCATATATGTTGTTTTTCACAAAAAAGAAAAAAATATTTCTTCTAGCCTCCAGTCTTTTTGAGCAGCAAGAAGGAAAAATCTGAAATAGTGAAATGGTAACCCATAACAAACTCTGAAATCTATTCTGTATCTACTTATTGAAGTTTACTTTGAAAATCATTCCTTTTTATTCTTTTCTTTGCATATATGTTATATTTAACAATAAATTTTTTTTTTTAATGAAAAGAGAAGTACAAGTGCTGGAGAAGATGTGGAAAGAGAGCTACGCTTATTCACTCTTGATGGGGAAGTAAAGTGGTGCAGCCCCTCTGGAGGACAATGTGGTGACATCACAGGTGGCTAGGGGTGGAGTTACCATATGATCCTGCTACCCCACTGCTAGGTGTATATTTGGAGGAATTGAGTTGGGAACATGAATGGACATTTGCACACTGTAGCATGGTAGCAGTGTTTGTGATTTGATGGATAGAGGTGGCCAAAGGGTACAATGACTGTGGAATGGAATGGTGAACTGTGATGTATACATACAGTGGAATATTGAGCAGCTGCAAGAAGGAATGAAGTTGTGAGGCATCAACTAAGTGAATGAACTTAGAGTACAGTATGTTGAATGAAATGTCAGAAACAAAAAGACAAATATTATCATGCCTTACTCATATGGACGAACTGATATGCAAACTCTGAGAACTGAAATCAAGAACATAGGCTATCAGGCTCAGGCCTATTGTAAAGGATCCTAGAGTGGAAGCTCTTACAGCAGTCACATCCATTTGGGAGTTGTAAACTGTTATTTTTAAATTCGGAGAGGCTGAACTATTTGTGTATAACCTGGTCATTCCCTGGAACTTCAGATATTTGTGTGACACTTGAGAATTGTAGTTAGAGCCCTGAAGCTATGAAAGTCAGCATTTCTCCATACAGGAACTGTTTAAAAATTGAAGAAGTTATCAGATTTTAACTAGAGATATGAATGAAGCTGACCTGGATAGGACTAAGGTAAACTAGAATATAGTGTAAAGGATGATATGGTTTACATTTCAAAATTTCAATTTCTATGTGACACCAAAGGAAGAGATATTTATTTAGTGCAAAATTTTTATTTTTGGTAGCACAGTATCCAATTTAACTTATATGGTCAGTTTATTCAAACACCATAATTACATGGAATCTTGATAGGGCCTGAGATCTGGTTGGTTTGAACACATCAGTGTGCTGTCCCAATACATCCCAGATGAAATTGGGCAGAGAATTAAAACGTTTTGGCAAAGCCCCCTGGGGGGACCGGGAAGAAAGGGGGAAATATTGAACTCCCCAGGTGGTAGATCTGTTATTTTCACAAGCACTGGGGACAACCAATTTAATAGACTGAGCCCTCAGTCTTGGGCCTTGCCCCTATGAACTTATTCCTGCAAAGGAAAAGCTAAGCCTACTTATAATTATGCCTAAGAGTGACCCCTAGAGAGTCTCTTTTGTTGCTCAGGTAGGGCCTCTCTCTCTCTAAGCCAATTCAGCAGGTGAACTCACTGCCCTCCCTGCTACATGGACATATCTCCTAGGAGTGTAAATCTCCCTGATACATGGGACAGGACTCATGGGATGAACCAGGACCCAGTGTCATGGGATTGAGAAAGCCTTCTTGACCAAAGGGGGGAAGAGAGCAATGTGACAAAATAAAGTCTTAGTGGCTGAGAGATTTTAAATAGTGTCGAGAGGTTATCTTGAAGGTTATTATGCATTATATAGGTATCCCTTTTTAGTTTATAGTGTATTGGAGTGGCTAGAGGGAAGTACCTGAAACTGTTGAACTGTATCCCAGTACCCTTGATTCTTGAAGGTAATTGTTTAAGTATATAGCTTTTACAATTTTATTAAGTGATTGTGAAAACCTTGTGGTTGACACTCCCATTATCGAGGCTATGGACAGGTGAGCAAAATATAAGGACAAAAAATAAATAAATAATAGGGGGTATAAAGGGTAAAAAAAAAAATGGTAGATTACAATACTAGTGGTCAATAAGAGGGAGAGGTAAGGGGTATGGGAGGTATAGGTTGTTTTTTTTCTTTTTTTTCTTCATTTCTTTTTCTGGAGTGATACAAATATTCTAAAAATAATCATGGTGGTGAATACACAAGCATGTGATCATATTTAGAGCCATTGATTGTATACTTTGGATGTACTATATGTTGCATGACACTATCTCAATAAAATATTTTTAAAATAAAAATAAAGTTAAAATTCAAAAATAAAGTTTATTAGAGGCAAGCCTCTGGGTGAGTATTTTCAACAGCTTAACAGAGTTTTGTGGAGTTAAAAGGTATAATGATGTTGACTGGTTGTTCCTAAATATGCTGGATACATTTGTAAAAGAAAGTTATGAGCCCACAGTTTCAAATTCCCAGTTTCAGCTCCACATAAAGAATGTAAAAAAATTTCTTTATTTGCCCTAAAAGAAGCTCCTATTTCATGTAGCCTCAGAGTTGAGATTTCTCAAAATCAGGCCCAAAGTCTCACAGGGCTAGTGGCTAAAATCAACATAAACTAATTTTCCACCTTGCATGTGTTATTAAAGTGAGCATATTGATCAGAAAAGAATGGGACCCTGAAAATTGGAGTGCAGACGTGGTTTGACAATGATGGTAGTAGGAACATTTAAACCCTAGATTCTCCTGAATTTTTGCCAGAGAACCCTGTAATGGTCTATCCTGAGGAATCAGCCACGTGACCTCCCACCTGCCCTGACGAACCAGTCTCTCAACCTTCATTTGCAGAGATTAACCCTGTTGTGCCTGATAATCCTGTTTCCACCTCCCCTGAGGAAACAGCCCTCACTCTTCTGTCTGAAGAGATTAATCCTGCTTCACCAGATGAAACTAAAATGGAATGTCTTGAGCTGGTTGGCTTGCAAGAAACTTCTCTAATTCTTCTCCTGGCCATGAGACTAAAGTCCCAACAGACCCCAGAAGACAAGGTATACAGTATGACCCTTGAGTAGGTGTGCTGCACTACAAAAGAGCTGCATAATTTTTCAAATTTAAAGACAGTAATCAGGGGGATATGTGTGGGAATGGATATTAAGGGTGTAGATATTGGTAGAAGGAATATAAATGTGGCTGAAGCTGAATTTACTGCTGTGGACCCACTAAGCAGAGCATCTGGATTCAATGTTGTATAGCTCAAGGGGGCTAGAAAGAGCTATAACAACTTGCTTGGGTGATTAAGAAAGAGCTTTAACAACTTGCTTGGGTGATTGGCTGAAGCATGGGCCCAAAGGTGACCTACATTACCTGTGGCCAAAATGCCAGAACTGCCCTGGTATAATGTAGATGAAGGGATCTTCAAAGGCTTGGAGAGACTGGAATGTTAGGGTGGATTCATCATGTAAGATGTGCTCACAGACGGCAGGAATATCCAGAGGAAACACCTTTTATCAGGACTCTGAGTAACAAACTTTTGAGGCTGATGCCATCATGTCTGTAGATCTCTGTGGCTCTCTTCTCTGTAGGTCAGATATTACTATGGCAACCACTGTCACTGAATTTGAATCCTTAAACACAATGATTGGATCTCATGTTGGCAGAAGCTACGTGGCAGCACTTAATCAGCAGAGACAAGGTTCCTGTGGCTACCGTAATGGATAGCAGACTCTAAGCAGCAATCCAAACAGAGACCTATGATGTTGCCTATTAGATTGTGGGGTACCTGGGAGTAAAATAGATGGGCAGTATACTAAATTCTTACTTGATCTGTGTAAGCAGAGAGTTCTAGGTCAAGTGCATAAAAGTCTGACTTGAATTACAAAAATGGAGAGGCATGGCTCCTTATTCAGTTCTCAGACTTGTGACAGTTTACATACCCAGAGCCCCTTGAATGAAGGGAAGGACAGGTCTGTTTGGAGAAGGACCTTGCTTCACTGCCAAAAATGTATACTGTTAATCTTCTTCCAGGCCTTCCCCAAAGACACTTAGGGCCTTTTACCAGGCTAACTGTGCATTGGGAGAAAGGAAATGATAAGACATTTCAGGAATTATTAGACCCTTGTTTGGAAGTGACATTAATTCCAGGAGACTCAAAATGCCACTGTGGTTCCCCAGTTAGAATACGGGCTTCTGAAGGTCAGGTGGTCAATGGAGTTTTAGCTCAGGCCCATCTCCCAGGGGGTCTAGTGATGCATTCGGTGGCTATTTCCTCAGTCCCAGAATGCATAATTGGAATAGACAAACTCAGCAACAGGCAGAATCCCAACATTTGTTCCCTGACTTGTGGAATGAGGACTACTATGGTAGAAAAGGCCAAGTAGAAGCCACTAGAACTGCCTCTACTTAGCAAAATAGTAAATCAAAAGCAATACCAGATTCCTGGAGGAACTCCAGATTCGTGTCACCATCAAGGGCTAGAAGGATGTAGGGATGGTGATTTCCCTATATCCCCATTCAACTCTCCTAACTGGTTGTGCAGAAAACAGATAGATCTTAGAGGATGACAGTAGGTTATTGTAAACTTTACCAGGTGGTGACTCCACTTGTAGCGGCTGTTTCAGATGTGGTATTATTGCTTAAGCAAATCAATGCGTCCCCTGGTACCTAGTGTGCAACTACTCATCCTGCAAATGCTTTTTTTTCATTTACTGTTAGTAATGGCCACCAGAAATAGTTTGCTTTCAGCTGGCAAGACCTGTAATATAGCTTCACTGTCTTACATCAGGGGTATATCAGATTTTCAGCCCTCTGCCATCTTGTCCGCAGGAATCTTGATCATCTCTCCCTCCCACAAAACATCATGCTGGTCAATTATATTGATAGTCTCACATTCATTGAACCTAGTGGACAAGAAGTAGGAAATACTCTAGACTTCTTGGTAAGCCATTTCCATATCAGAGGGTGGGAGATAAATCCCACAAAAATATTAGGGTCCTTCCACCTCAGGGAAGTTCCTAAGTGTACAGTGGTGTGGGATATATTGAGATATCCCTTCTAAAGTGAAGGAGAAGTGGTTGCACCTGGTCCCTCCTACAACCAAAAAAGTCACGATGTGTAGTTGGCCTCTTTGGATTTTGGAGTTCAACATATTACTCGTTTGATTATTTTACTCTGCCCATTTACCAAGTAACCCAAAAAGCTGCTGGCTTTGAGTGGTGACTGGGACAAGAAGAGGCTCTGCAACAGGTCCAAGCTGCTTTGCTACTTGGGCCATATGATCCAGCAGATCCAAAGACCCTGGAAGTGTCAGTGGCAAATAGAGATACTATTTAGAGCCTTTGGCAGGCCCCGATAGGAAAATTACAACTCAGACCCTTAGGATTTGCCTTGCCATGCTTTGCAGAAAACTACCCTCCTTTTAAGAAAAAGCTTTTTCCCTACTCCTGGGCCTTAGTAGAGACTAAACGCTTAATCATTGGCTACCAAGTTACCATGAGACCTGGGTTGCCCATCATGAACTGGGTGCTTGTTGTCAGAATTGCCAAGCCATAAAGTTAGAGTGCACTGTAGCACTCCAACATAAAATGGAAATTGTATGTACAAGATAGGGGCAGAGCAGGTCCTGAAGGCACAAGTAAGTTACGTGAAAAAGTGGTCCAAATGCCCATGGCCCCCCTCTTGCCACATTACCTCCTCTTTTCCAGACCAAAGCTATGGCTTCCTAGAGAATTCCTTACAGTCGGTTGATTGAGGAAGAGAAAACTCTGGCCTTGTTAGCAGATGGTTCTGCATGATATGCAGGGACCACCCACAAGTAGACAGCTGCAGCACTAAGTCCCTTTCTGGGACATCACTGAAAGGAAATCCTCCCAGTGAGTGCAACTTCTAGCAGTGCACCTGCTTATTCATTTTGCTTGGAAGGAGAACTGGCCAGTTCTGTATACTGATCCATGGGCTGTTGCTAATGGTTTGGCTGGATGGTCAGGGAATTGGATGGAGGATGATTGAAAAATTGGTGACAAAGAGGTCTGGAGAAGAGGTATGTGGACAGATCTTTCTGATGGGCAAAAAACGTGAATATATTTGTGTCCCAAATGAATCCTCACCAGAGAGTGGCTTCAGGAGAAGAAGATTTTAATAATCAAATAGATAAGATGACCTGTTCTGTGGATACCAGTCAACTTCTTTTCCTAGATCTTCCTGTCATTGCCCAATGAGCTCATAAACAAAGTGACACTGGTAATAGGGATAAAGATTACGCATGGGCTCAGCAACATGGATTTCCACTCACCAGGCCAACCTGGCTACAGCCACTGCTGACTGTGCAATCTGCCAGCAGCAGGGACCCACGCTCAGTCCCTAATATGACACCATTCCCTGAGGTGATCAGTCTGCAACCTAATGGCTAAGATGATCACATTGGACCACTTCCATTATGGAAGGGGCAGAATTTTGTTCTAACTGGAATAGACACATACTCTGGATATTCATTTGCCTTCCCTGCATGTGTTGTTTCTGCCTAAACTAATGGATATACAGTATGCCTTATCCACCATCACAGTATTCCATACACCATTGCTTCTGATCAAGGTACCCACTTCACAGCAAATGAATTGTGGGAATGGCTACAATTCTCATGGAATTCACTGGTCTACCATCTTCCCCATCATCCTGAAGCAGCTGGGTTGATAGAATGGGGTAATGGCCTTTTGAAGAATCAATTACATTGCCACCTAGGTGGCGATACTCTGTAGGGCTGGGTCAGTGTTCCCCAGGAGGCTGTGTAACCTCTAAATCAACATCCACTGTATGGTGCTGATTCTCCTATATCCAGAATTAATAGGTCCAAGAATCAAGGGGTGGACATGGAGTGGCACCGTTCATTCTTAGTAATCCATTAGAAAACAATTTGCTTCTTTTCCCTGAAAGCTTAAGCTCTTCTGGTCTGCAGGTCTTTGTTCCAAAAGGAGAAGTGCTCCCACTAGGAGACCCAACAATGATTTCATTGAACTGAAGTTAGAACTGCCACTTTTTGCCTTCTATGTCTCTGAAACAGTAGGCAAAGAAGGAAATTACTGTACTATTGTACTGACTGGGGTGATTGAGCCTAACTATCACAGGGAAATCACATTGTAACTACACAATGGAGGTAAAGAAGAGTTGTCCTGGAATACAAGAGATCCCCTAGTACATCTCTTAGTGCTACCATGCCCCGCAATTAAAGTCAATGGAAAATTGTAACAACCCAATCCAGACAGCACTACCAATGGCCCAGAAAGCTCAGCAATGAAGTTTTGTGTCACATATGCCCCAGGCAAAGAACCACAGCCAAATGAGGTGCTTGCTAGGGATAAAGGGAATATGGAATAGATAGTAGAGGAAGGTAGTGATAAATACAAGCTCCAACCACATGACTGTTACAGAATGAAGAGTGTAGTGGTTATGAATATTTCTTCCTTATTTTGCTATGAGCATGTTAGTTTATGTATATATTTCTTCCTGGGGTTGGGGTGGGGATACCCTTATCATATGACAGAAGCTATATTAGTTTTAAGTCACATTGTTTAAGTTATAGGATGTCAAGTTTAAGAGTGACTGTTTCCCAAGTGCTTAAGGGCTTGGACCATATTCTGGAGAGAGTTAATGTGTTCCCAGTTATATGCAGGACAGTTGAATATTTGTAGGTGAAAAAATAGAATTTTTTTAAATTTAGAGATTAAACGCAGTAGGTGGTTTGTATGGCTGCCAAGTTGACAAGGGTTGGACTGTGATGGTTACATTCAGATGATGGTGATGAGTCCAGTTGTTTACTTAAGCAAGCACTGGACTAATTGTTGCTGTGAAGACATTTTGTGATCTTAAACCATCAGTTGATTGCATCAATACTAATTACATCTACAATAACTGAAGAGATTGCCTTCAGCAAGAAGAGAAGTCTCATCCAATCAGTTGAAGGCTTTAATAGTTGAAGGCTTTAATTTAAAGATGATGACCTCATCAGTCAGAAGAGAGAATTTCCATCTCCTGGGGGAA
Organism: Tamandua tetradactyla; assembly: GCF_023851605.1. Taxonomy (NCBI): domain Eukaryota; kingdom Metazoa; phylum Chordata; class Mammalia; order Pilosa; family Myrmecophagidae; genus Tamandua; species Tamandua tetradactyla. Next base: position 120,205,352 of record NC_135327.1, on the reverse strand, counting down.
TTAGCCAGCATCTCCTAGGGAATTCATCAAAAACCTTCATCAGAGTTCTCAGCCTGTGGTCTGTCTTAGGGAATTTGGACTTGCTCATTCCCACAGTCACATGAGACAATTCTTACAAAAAATAAAATCTCATAATATTTACATTTTAGATATCTCCTTTCAATCCTGTTTCCCAAGAGAACCTTGACTAATACAGTCACCAGTATGTTAATGGTATAATTTCCAATGACTTAATGTCTTTCTTAAACTCTTTATTGTTTAAATCTTCTATAATGAGAATGTGTTATTTACATAAACTATGAGAAATTATAGCAGTTGTAATTGGGGAAAAAAACCAGCATGCTCATTTGGAAAGTTGTTAGTTTGCCATTATTTTAAACAATGTAATGATGAACATCCTTTGATATACTGGGACTACTTCTTTAGGATCGAGTCTTCATCTCAAAAGGTCTGATGTTTTTATGGGTCTTTATATGTAATATCAATGAACATTTCAGTGTTGACTAATAGGGAATTATTCAGAAGAGCAAAGGGATTTAGGGATTGAGTAGAAATTTTTAAGGGAATGAAATGGAAGGTGTGGCAGGTAGACTCTAAGATGGCCTCCAATGATCACTGTCACCCATTCAAATCCTGTGGGCCTTTCCTCCAGAGAGAACAATACATCCTTGAAACCTGATTTTGACCAATACAATTTAACAAAGTTAATGGGATATCATTTCTGTAAAGTAGGTTACCAGATTGTGACTTGTTGTGTTAACATGGTATTTGCAGACTCCTTCTGTCTTGTGACAAAACTTGAAGGAAAGGACCCAGTTAAGGGGCCCATGCCTGGATCCATGACTAAGAGAAATGGTGAGATAATATGTGTGTTGTTTTAAACTGCTACATTTTGGGGTCATTTGTTATGCATCAGCAGATAACTAATACAGAAGGTAAGAGAGACATTTCTTGACTGAACAAAAATAATCACAAAAGATATTCATGCTTGCACAGAGTTGTAGAAATGTTGAAGGTGAAAAAACATGAATGTTAGCAAGAGGTAGTTAGAGGTTTAAGCTCCAGCTCTTAATATCAGATGTATGCACTCAGACAAGTTACATAACCTGGCTGAGACTCAGTTTTTCACTATAAATTTAAATAATCTTCCTTTTATAGATTTCTGTGAGGATTACAAATAATACATATGAAGTGCTTGGAAGTGTGTCTAACATATAGTTGGTGCTCAATTAATATTTGTTCTTATTTTTTTGTTCCTAAATATATTTTGAAAATAGTTTATATTTTATGTGTTAAGCATTGGGGATAGAAAGATAAAATGAGTTGTAGTTGCCCATGGAAAAAGTAAGACAAAGTTATAGAAAGTTGGTATAAAACAATATGAACTCTTACCATTTAGAGCTAAAACCTCTCTCCTTCTTCCATGGATATGGAAAAAACATGAGATCCTGCAGCTGGGATTCTAGGAAAAACACATAGATATATTTTCTTTTGTTGATTAAAAATTTTCTTATTACATTTTTGATAAGCAAAGACCTTGTGGCTTTGATCCTAAAGATGTCATAGTGATATAAAGTTCATATTTACCCAGAGTCATAAGCACTAAAGTAAAGACATAACTGAACGCTAAAAGATTCTTTTTTTAAAAAAAAAATGGAAAAAATGGAAAGGACTGGAGAATGAAAAAGTTAAACATTATTAAGAATGATAGTAAACTGCATCTTTAGTTTATCATTAAATAGAATGTAGGATAACAGTGTTATGCATGGCTACTTTTACAAAGTCACATTTTTATATTTGAAGTCTCATCCTTTAACTTATTCTTTAAGTCTGGACTTAAGATGCTAATTACAAGATCAGGGTATCTGCTGGCTATGTAATATGTTGACATTTTAAGAGGGAAAATCTTCAAAAGAAAGTAAGAGGTGGTTAAGAGCATCAATTTTGGAGTCAGACCTAGTTTGGAGACTCAGCTCTGTCACTGCTGGATGTGTGATGTGGGGAAAGCTATTTTAAAGTTTCCATGCCTTTGTTTCTTCATCTGCTAAGTGAAGATAATATACCTGCCTGATAAGATCAAATGGGTTAATGTTTAAAGAACATCTAACATGGTACCTAATATGTGCTTTAAGTTAGTTGCTTTTGTTGTGCAGTGTAGAAGTATAAAAACTGACAGCCTCAGAATTGGAGGCGCACACTTTCAGATTTCATTATTTAACTTCACTAAGCAGTATAGCCTAAAATGTGGGGCCCCAATCTCTGCTTAATATGGGAGAATGCAGAAGACGCCCTCATCTTGCTCCAAATATAGAGAAATGCCAGATTAAAAAAAACTTAATTCATAGCTGAACTCAAATTACAATCATTTTCATCATCACCATCACAACAAACTCAAAGCTAATCTTATTAAGCTGTTATGTACTTGGAAATCTTCTAAGTGTTATACTTATTAATTCATTTACTTTTAATAAAAACCTAAAGAAATATATTATTAATATACCCTTTTTCTGTGTGAGGAAACTAAGGGACAGAGCAATTAGTGACTTGCCTATGTTTATAAAACAACAAGTAGTAGAGTTAGGAATTAAACTGATCCCTTTCAATGTGAGAGTCACAGGCATAACTGCTGAAAAACTAATGACATAAACCTTCAGGTTCCATAAGCAAAAAGCCAGAGAAATGAGTAGATAATGAATCTATACCACTCACAGGTTTATTGAAACTATTTATTTTCCTTCATCTGAGGTCTGCAGTATTAATATGTATACACTGAGAGAAGGTAAGACTTATGTGAAACAACAAGCTAGGAATGGATTTCTTAAAAAAGGGCAGGAACATGATGGGTTTCTTTATCATAGAAATTAAGTCTAGTAAAACATTCTTCCCAGGGCAGAGTGAAGGAGGGTTTCCATCTGTGTGGCACCTGGAGAAAAGTTTCATCCATAAGAAATTAAAACACCAATCCTATGATAAATACTTGTGGGAAATTCAATTTTTGCAAAACTCATGTGATGCAGGAAACTCAAGTGAAGTAATTCAAATTAAAAATAAGTCTAGAACATGTGAAAGTCATAGAGCTTCAGTGACTGAAACAGCAAACTGCCTTACAGAAAAACTAAACTTAGGGCATTCATGGTTCCCATGCAGGAAAAAATTCAGTCCAAGAATAAAAAATTACTAATCACATGAGATAAGATACCATCATGAGAGAGAATCCACATGTGAGAGAAATTATAATCCAATAATTAGAGAAAACAGACTGAAAGAGTTTCAAATAAATGTATCATAATTTTCCATGTAGTAAAAGAAGAAGAGATAGAAACCATAAAGGGAGAATAAACAGTGTGAAAAGGCAAGCATATTTGAAAAAGAATGAGTTAGAAATTCTAGAAATAAAAAAAAAACAATGATGAAAATTTGTAAATATGAGTACATGATGCATTAGTTCCACTTCTGGGATTGAAAGCATGAGGAGTTCTGTAAATCTGCTCCCCAGTACAGCAAGCATAACTGTGAAAATCATATAAAACCCAACCATTTTAAGTCTCTGGAACTTGTTCTAGGGACATATAGCAAATGAAGAAATATTTATTCAAGAAAATCTATTAAAACTTGGTAAGAATAGCAAGAGGCTGTGGCACTTGAGCCATGACCTGCTCCCTCCCCCTGCCCCAATCCATCTTGACTTGATGGAAGCTCCACTCTAAGTAGACACAGGGATGCTACTTTCCCAGCTCCCAGGTCAGAGTGATGATATTTTCCCAGGAGGCGCACCCCATCAGCATATCTCACCTCCCTCCTCAGCTATATGTTGCAGAGGCTAAATTCATTATGGCCAGGAGGTCAGGTTCCATCCTTCAACCCAATCTCCACTCAAAGGGCAGAGGCTTTACCTCAGGTATGGCACACTAAGAATACTGGGATCCTAATCCCTCTCTTCCCGATTCATTTGTAGGACCTAAGTCCGAAGTTCCTTACTGGGAAAGGCAAGCCAAGAAGACCAGAGGCTACTCCTTCCAGTAAGCACCTTGCAACTAAAGAAGGGGTGTCTCTCCGAAATAGTGAGCCACTGTCAAAGGCCAGATATCTTACCAGAGGGAACCAGGTAAAGAGACAGCTAGAAAGAGCTTTCCTCAGGTCAGAACAAACCTAAAACACTGACCACAAACACTAACCCTGCAAAAAGGCCTAAATTTAATTGGATCTGACTATGGAGGAAAATATGCCCCAGGGCGTTGTTGAGAACAGTAGAGCAATCTGCTGGAAATTAATGGAGCATAATGGCTGGATATGATCAAGGAAAGAGACAGTTGAAAAGAGCCCTGCTGAAAGGACTGTCATCCCAGGGTGACTGCGTGCATGACCAAGGCTGCACCATCTGAGTGGCAACATCAGAGGCTTCACACTGTGAGAGAAACTGACTTCACTTTCGTAGTCCACTCAGCCACTAATTAAGTTAACCAGAAAACAGCAATAATAACCCCAGAGAGGAAGGGGAAGCCAATATCTGGGAGTTACTACATTATCTAAAATATCTGGTTTGCAACAACAGCAACAAAAATATGAGAAATACAAAGAAACACCAAGAATGAGCTGTTGTGGTAGGTTGAATTACGTACTCCAGAAAAAAGGCATGTTCTTAGTCTCAATTCCTTCCTGTGAAGGTGAAGCCATTATATATAGGACCTTTGGAAGATGCTAATTTTAGTTAAGGTGAGACCCAATTGAGTACGGTTGGGCCTCTCAGTCTTATTACTGGAGCCGTAAGAAGACAAAGCCACCAAGGGAAGCCCAAAGCTGGAAGTCAGCAGGACCCAGAAGGAAACGATGAAGGTGTCTCCATGCACATTGCCGTGTGACACAGATGCCAAGGACCCAAGCCAGGACTAGAATGCTACAGCCCTTGGGGAGAAAGCATTGCTTTGCCGATGCCTCAATTTTGGACTTCTCCTGGCTTCAAAACCGTGAGCTAATAAATTCCCATCGTTTAAGCCACTCTACTACATTGTATTTGTTTTAGCATCTGGGAAACTAAGATACCCACACACAGAAAAAAAAAGCAGACCACAGAAACTTCTTGTGAGTTGGACGAGAGGTCAGATTTAACAGGCAAAGACTTCAAAATAGCCATTATAAATCTGTTCAAAGAACTAAAGGAAGTCATTTTAAAGAATGAAGTAATACAAGATAGCAGTGTATCATCAAACAGATAATATCATTGCTAGCAGACCCTCTTTACATGAAATGCTGAAGGAAGATCTGCAGGCTGAAGGCAAATGACCCCAGACCATAATGTGAATCCACACACACAAAGCCAATGGCAAAGATAATTATATAACAGGACAATATAAATTCATATTTCTTTTTTTAACTGGTATAAAAAGCAATTGAATAAGACAGTATTTACATAATTCCATTGTTGTTCCTATAACATATAGAAATCCACAGCAACAAACAAAGAGAAATAAAAATATATGTCTCACAAAAACTTGCATACAAATGTTCATTGCCACATTATTCATAATACCCAAAGGGTGGAAATAACCCAAATGTCCATCAACTTATGGATCAATAAATAAAATGTAATGTATCCAAACAGTGGAATATTATCCAGCAACAAAATAGAACAAAGTACTACTATATGATGCAGCATGAATGAACCTTGAAAACATTATGCTAAATTATAGAAGCAACTCACAAAAGACCACATTTTGAATGATTCCCTTTATATGACATTTCTAGAAAAGGTAAATCTATAGAGACAGAAAGTGGACTAGTGGTTGCCTAGGGCTGGTGGAGATTGGATGTGAGATCTAATGGATACATGTTTTATTTAAAAGTAATGAAAATGTTTTAAAATTAATTGTGGTGATCTTTTCAGAACTCTCTGAATATGCTAAAAACCAGTTGATAGATTAATTAGCAGTGGACCATACTCATTGAAGAGGGAATTTGTAAAGTGGAAAGTAGACTCAAGGAAGTCATCCAATGCAGCACAGTGACATCAAGAGATAGAGAATATGAATGAGAAATATAGTTCAAAAACCTCTGTCATGTATACTTGAATATCAAAAACAGGAAATATGAAGAATGGAAGAAAGAAAATAGTAAAAGGATCATGATTAAATAAGGTACATAAGTTAAGACAGATCACAGTTCCCAGGAGCTCATGCTGAAATCAGATAATAGGCAAAAAGGAAACCTTAACTGCTAATAGATAGAAAAATCATATTACTTATAAAGGAGTGATATTTAGACTGACCAAACAATTGCATTCAGTGACATTGATTCTATAAAACAATGAAACATCTTTAAAGTGTTGAGGGAAGATAAACTCTTCCCTAAAAGTCTATATCCAGCTACCTACCTTTGAAAAGTTTTAATGAAGAAATCTCAAACAAATAAAAAGTGAGAGTTTCACTATTCATGTATCTTTACTTGAAGAACTCTGAATTGACAAATCAGCAAGAAGGAAATTAAACCTGGAAGAAAAGTATAGACTCAAGAAGCAATGGGGAGCAAAGAAATGATAAATACAGTAGTAAGGTAGGACTTCACTGAGACCCATCCAATCCTGTTTTTTCACATCAATGTCTTAAATAACATGATCAAACTTGGTATTGTATAGATGTGGGGTCTTAGGCTAGATCAAGAATCTCTCTTTGGCTTGAAAAAATTGAGTTTGTGACAGGTCAGACTGAGATACATTTTAAATTTTCTTCAGGTATGTATGTGGAGTGGCAGGGACAGACGTGACCGATTTACTGACAAGCCTTTTCTCCTCCACACAGGGAATTTGTGGTCAGCAGAAGACCAAATTATTGAAATGCAGTCATCTTTGGTCCAAGCACTCTCTATCCCTTGATGCCTTTCTCTCTCCCTCCATTCTCCAGGTCTTACTTCCCTGTTCTCATTCCCTTCCTATATCCTCTATCTCTATTAGTAGTGACCATTCACACTGCAAGACACTGAGTGAGGAGTAGAAACGCACTTCAGTATATTAAAACTGTGGAATCCACTTGGGACTTCTAATTCAGAATCACTGACAACCATGAAAAGTGGATTTTTACCTTTTTTCAATTAAATGAATATATATCTGGAATAAGAGATAAAATGTAGCTAACTCATGACCATGTCTTTGGAGAAGTAAGTCTCCTATAAATTCCACAATGTAAATAACTCTGAGGCTCAAGGAATATTTGGATCAATACTCTTATGAAGTACTGCTGTATGTCTTGTTACTCCATCCACCAAGTTCCCAGGTGACTCCCTTTCAGGGAAACCTATTCTTTCTGTGCCCATGCAAGTTATCCCTGGATGGAGACTGTTGGTATAGTGAAGTGTTATTTATGCCTCAGTGACCTGATTCATTGCCCCATGGTCCATTCCCTCATTCAGGTCACTCTGTTTACTTTTCCCTTTCCCCTTGTGAGGGACTACTTTTACAGCATGCTCCATCTAATCTTTGACGTCAGTGAGCTGTTGGCTTCCATGCAGTTGGTGGAATTAGCTCGCAGTTCTCTCACTCATCCACTTGAACAATCACAAAAAGAAAGCCAAACAGACTCTGATTTTTATGCTATATTTATTCGTAGCACTTTGCTTGGCAACAGCCAATGGAATCAGGAGATGTTTTGTTTGGATTATATGAACATCATCCTCTGAGACTGTCATGTATCTTCTTTGGTTTGCTTCAGTGGTCTGTATTCTAATATTCTATCCAACTCATGAGCTGCTTGGATAAATATATCTAATAAAAATATAGAAAGTGGTATCACTGGTACTTATTTATTTTTGAAATTTACATTTCATATTAATCATTACTAATAAAAATAATGTCAAATATATGGCTACCAACCTTATTTCTGCATTAAAAAAATATGGGTGTAAACTCTCAAAGAATTCCAGTTTCCATAAACTATCCAGAGATGTGTAAATACATAGCTGCTTAGAAAGACAATTCTTATTGCTCTTATCATTTCAAATATTTTTAAGAAGATGTTTTGCTTTCTTTCCTTGATATAGCCTAGTAACTTTTTTTAAAAGAAAGAAAATAGTTAGGGAAATGAGGTATATACTCTGCAGAATGAAATTTGGTTCCTAGTATTTACAATTCCTATATAAAGCTCTTATCATATTTGCTTTGTATTTGACTTTGTACATCTCATCCCTTTAAAATCCAAGATTGCCTAAATCAAATATTTAGAACCTCTCATGAGTTCTGATACTTTTGCAAAATAGCTCTCACCCTGTCGCCATATCACCCATCTCACCTTACTGCACAACACGTCACAGTTGTCAACCTCTGGTGTCTGCTTTGGTCTTCATAAAAGATCTTGTGAGTTGGAGGAGTCAGAATATTGTGTATAAGTGATTTATGTATGTATGAAGTGACTTTCCATTTTACTTCTGGTGTGAAATGTCTTTATTCTTAGAATTATTATAATTGTAATGGAAATTAATTATGCTTCAAGAATTTTAGAGTGCCCAGTGAGATACCAGGAGAAATGGTAAGGAGTTATAAAAACTGAATGGGGAATTCATGGCCTAAGAGGCCATGCTATCCTCAGCGTACAGTGAAATACGTTGATGGGCCCCAGCTAATGGGAAAGAGGGTGGCATCTGGTTAATGCAAAACAGCCAGCACTGAGGATAAATAATGCCATGGTTGGCTTCTTGGCCTCTTCCACTTTTTTCACACATGCCTCTAGGGCCACATGGTGATCTTTAATTACATTTTCTTCCTTTTGCTTTTCCCTTAACAGTGTTCTGAATTGAACAAAAAATATTTTACCTACATCAAAGCATTTGATCATATGGAGTGAACAATTTTTGTACTACCTATGGAAAAGTAAGTAACTGCTAGCTGCTTTAACAGTCAGTGGTCACTCTCCAACTTCTCATTTATTTAACACAACAAAGAATTAATTCTTGTCACGTCCAAATGAAGGCCTGACAATTTTTCTCCAATTATACCTCAGGAATACACAATTCCATCTCAACATTATTTACTTCCAGTTTCATAGATGGGAGAGAGAAGGAGCATGTGGGGAACTAACACTGGTTTTTAACGGCCTTGACCCCAAAGCACATCTATACTCTCATTCCTATTGGCCAGAACTAGCTATGAATGTTCAACCAAATTATAATGCTGAACATGTGGGTTATTTGCTGAGTACTTATTATCTCTGCTATAAAACGCCTAATGATTTTGGTTCTTAGAAATTTGGAGCAGGAAAATATTTTAGAGAACATCTAGTTTATTCTATTTCCTTCATTTTATGCATGCAGCATCAGGTTAGAGTGATTGAGCAACTTAGTCGAAGTTACATACACAAGAAGTGGCCGTGGGTGAAGTTTGTATCAGAATGACTGATATTTATTAAGCTCTTATTATGTGCCATGCACTGTGTTATCACATAACACATTTATGTGCCTTATCTCCCTGAACCATCAGACTAGACTTATGAAGCAGGTACTGTTCTTATTTTTATTTTTAGAAATGAGAAAAATTGAGACTTAAAGACAGGTAAAACATTTAATATCACACTAATAAATGGCAGAAAGGAGATTCAAAGTCAGCTTCCAAACATCAAATGCCTGCATACAATCTATGTCTCTTGATACCCACTCTTTTTTGCCCTAGTCGTCAAAGCTCCCATTCTGATCATATAATACCAGACTACTCAGCATCGAGATTAAGTGTAAAACTCCTCACCAGAGAAGGATGCTACAGGGACTTTAAAACAAGCCCCGGTGTCTAGTAGACAGGTTGAAATTGCTTGTGAGAGGGGAGAGAAGCAATGTCATAAGCGTGGGCAAATCCTTGGATTAGTAAAGTGAGACTTGCCTCTAGCTATAAACAGGATCTTTCCTGGTACACATCGGAATATTTCTGTCACTTGGAAAATATCCAAGTCAAAGCATCAAGCAACAAATATTAACTTACACCCACAGGGTGTATGGATTGAGAAAACAAATGTTAAAGTATGTATTTAAGAAGCAAGTATTAAATCAAAGTCATTTCTTTTTCTTCATGATAGCAATATCAGTTTTGTTCAGATTTGTTCACATTAATGATTAGATAATAGAAATCAAAGTTTACAGTTCAATAAAAGTTAAATAGAGGATTGTTGGAAGATGGCAGAGTAGGAAGCTCCATAAATCTGTCCCTCCAGAACAGAAATTTTCCCATCAACTATTTCGAAACTCCTGAGGGTAGTATAACAGTTTGTTATCCAGGGAAGAGCAAGAGGAAGAGTGTGGTAAATTGCAGTAAATATTGGGGAGTTCAGGCCTCCTGCAGTGGCTATGATCCCCAATCTTCCAGCCTCATAGTGGGGGGCCCTGGGACTGCAGACTAGTGGGGTCAGTTTGCTATTGCCAAAGTGGGACATAAAGACCCAAACTCCAAACTCCTCCAAACTCCAGACATGTGCAGTCCAATCTCTAATCACTATTTTTGATCAGCTACTTCAGATCACTGGGGGGGCCTGGCTCTGAGGGAAGCCATTATTTCAGTGGAGGCTTAAAAACAGTAAGTACCCTTCCTCACATGTACAGAAAACAGATAAAGGGCTGTATTTATGGGGCAAGTGCTGAATCAAGAAAATGCAGCTTCAAGAGTCATAGGAGAAACAGCTTCCTCATACCTTCCCCACAGCAGTTGTTCCCTTTGTGAATTACTAGCTTCCTTCTGGTAAGCAAATTCCTCTTCTGCTTGACCTCCCTCCCAGAATTTGCTTACCTGCTCTAAGTCCTGTGGTGGAACAATTGGGAAAGGGTGAAAGTCTATTTCCTAGGGATAAGATGGGCATTCAAATTCCTGTAAACAGGGGACCTCCTAGGGCCACTAGCAACCACAAGTGCAGAGTAAAGCACAGGCTCAGAAAACTCACAGAGGGCCTTGCAACTGTGTGGTAGTCTTGGGTTGACCTCGACAGTAGAGCTGAACTCTGAAAGGGAGCACCAGCCTACACTAAGCACTGTGAACGGTGTTTTTGCATTGGTTTGTTGGTTTTGTTAGCTCCTAGCACTCAAGAAAATCTCTGTCATATTACTGGAAACAGCTCAGGGACTAAATCCCAGTGACAACATTTTAAAATATTAAAATATACAATATACAAGAAAAGATTACAAGACAAAGAAATAGGAAATGATAGCCCACTCAAAGGAAAAGGATAAAAATCCAGAAAACATCGACAAAGAAGACAGACTATGACTGTGCTCCACAAAGCCTTTTCAAAACTGATTTTCAGTGTGCTCAAGGAGAATACAAAAAAGAACTATGATGGTTGGGTTCAGTTGTCAACTTGGACAGGTGACAGTGCCCAGTTGTCTGGTCAGGCAAGCACTGGTCTAACCATTACTGCAAGGATATTTCATGGCTGGTTAATAAACTGAGAAGGCTGGTTTATTAAATCATCAGTCAGCTGATTGTATCTGTGATTGATTACATCTAAGGTTAACTACAGATATATCTTCTTCAATGACAGAATCCAATCAACTGGATTTAAGCCAATCAGATGAAGACTTGATGAGATTATCTCCATGGAGATATGACATGCCCAACTGTGTGTATTAACCTCTGATGAGAGGGAGATGTGACCCCACCCATTTCAGGTGGGTCTTGACTGGAATCCTATAAAAGAGGAAGCATTTTGGAGAAAGCTGGAGAACGACGAGAAAGTCACAAGAGAGCTATGAGAACTGCAGAGTCTACACAGCCAGGGACCTTTGGAGATAAAGAAGGAAAACATACTCCAGGGGGCTTAATGAAGCAAAAGGCCTGGAGTGAAAGCTAGCAGTTGTTGCCATGTTAGCTATGTGCCTTTCCAGCTGAGACAGAAACCCTGAACTTCATTGGCCTTTCTGAGTGAAGGTAACCTCTTGTTAGTGCTTTAATTTGGACATTTTTATAGATTTGCTTTAATTAGGACATTTTCATGACCTTAGAAATGTAAACTAGTAACTTATGAAATTCAAAAAGTCATTCCACTTCTGGTACATTGCCTTCTGGCAGCTTGCAAACTAGAATAGATGTTATTAAAAGGAACCAAACAGAACTACTGGTGTTGAAGATCACAATAACTGAAGTAAAAATTCCCAGGAAACTTTCAACAGAACATTGGAGCTGGCAGAAGAAATAATCAGTAAACATAAAGATGAGACAATTGACATGAATCATGCTGAGGAGAATAAAGAAAAAATAAACAGAAAACTTCCCAAATTTAGCAAGAAATGCAAACATGTATGTCCAAGAAGCCCAGTGAACACCAAGCAGGATAAACTTGAAGAGAAATATGCTGAAACACATGGTGGTCAAACTTTCAAATGCAAAGAACAAGGAGAGAGTTCTGAAAGTTGGAAGAGAAAAACAATGTGTTGTGTACAAGGGAGTCCCAATAAGATTAAGTGCTGATGTTTCACCAGAAACCATGGATGCAAGAAGTGCTGAGAGAAAACAATTGTCAACCAAGAATTTTATAGCCAGCAAGACTGGACATCCCACTGTGGGCACCTGGTTTGGGGAGAGACTCGGGGAGAGAGGAAACAGAGCTAAGCCAAATCCAACAATTGGCCAGCAAGAGACACATTCTGGGTCCCACTGCCTCTGTCCTTTCTCCACAGAGGCCTGGGGTGCTCATGGCATACATAGGCAAAGAGGTGAGGAAAAGAGAGAGAGTACACTGCAGTGCCAGAAACTCTTTCCTCACCCAAGAGGGCTGCAGGTGCACACTGGCCTGGAACTTTCAGGCCAATGAAAAGCAGAGCATTCCCAGGATGGCTGTGGGCTGGGGAAGGTGGCCTCTCAGTCCTACAGCCTAAGTTCATTCCATACCAGGAGCCTGGGAATCAGTAGATGCATCATGCCCACAAGGGGATTCTCTGCTGAGATGCACAGTGTCCACCTGCCATCCCCTGGGCTGGTGGCTTCCAGCACACACAGAAACCTGTGGCATTGACTGGCTTTTCACCTGGTCTGGATATGCCCAGAAGTCTGACACAGTTTGGGAGAGGCGCGCTTGGGAGAAGAGGTGGCCCAAGAGCCCTGTCTTCTGAGAAGACAGGGAAAGTGCATTCTGGCAAACTTGTGGCATTGACTGGCTTTTCACCTGGTCTGGATATGCCCAGCAGTCTGACACAGTTTGGGAGAGGCGCGCTTGGGAGAAGAGGTGGCCCAAGAGCCCTGTCTTCTGAGAAGACAGGGAAAGTGCATTCTGGCAAACTGGTTTTCTGCCCAACCTTTAATAGACCGCTAGCTAGAGTTGCAACCCCTGCATGAGGCCTGGCCTTGGTTTGGCTGGGAATTACAAACTAAATGTCCAAGGAGACCTTAACACAAACCCAAGTAACTACAGAATCTTGAGCAAGTGAGGGAAATCAAATTAAAAAATAATTTTATCAAGATAATCAAATGCCTAGGAACCAAAAAAAAAAAAAATCACCTGGAATGGGTGGAGTCACAAGTCCATCTAATCAAATGTTAATATCCACAATTGGGTTTGTCACATCTCTGTGGAAATAATCTAATCTAAAGATTCCAACCTACATTATTGAATAGGGATTAAGAGAAACTGTTGCTTCCACAAAACTGGACTAGGATTTTCTGGGATACATAAATCCTTTCAAACCAGCAACTATGTATTAATAAAAGGGACAATTCACCAAGAAGAAATAATCATAAATGTTTATACACCCAGCCAAGAAACTCAAAAAACCAAGGCAAACATTGAAAAATTGCATGGAGCAATAGATGTTTCTAAAATAATGGGAGACTTCAATACACCACTCTCTTTTATAGATAGAACAACCAGACAGAGAATCAATAGGAAATAGAGAACCTAAATAATATGATACATTAATTAGACCTAACATATATATAGATTGCTGCACCTCAAAAGACCAAGATATACATTCTTCTCAAGTTGCTCACAGAACATTCTCCAGGATAGAATGTTGTGTTTTTATTAGACAAGCAAAAGCAGGTCTCAACAAATTTTAAAAGCATTGAAATTATTTGAAGCACTTTCTCTGACCATAAGGAAGAGAAGCTTGAAATCAATAACCACCAAGAAACCAGAACATTCACAAACATATTGAGGTTAAGCAACATACTCTTAAACAATCAATGGGTCAAGAAGAAATTGCAAGATACAACAGTAAATATCTGGAGATGAATAAAAAGGAGAATACAACATATCAAAACCTCTGAGATGCAGTGAAGGCAGTGCTGAGAGAGAAATTTATAGCTTTAAATACCTACATTAAAAAAAAAAAAAACCTTCCTACAGAGAAAGGTCAAGGGCCAGACAGCTTCACGGGATTTTCACCAAACATTCCAAAAAGAACAAATACCATTCCTGCTCAAACTCTTCCAAAAAAAACAGAAGAAAAAGAAACACTACCTCACTCATTCTATGATGCTAACATCACTCTAATACCAAAACCTGAGAAAGTTACTATGAGAAACAAAACTATAGGGTAATCTCCTTAATGAATATAGATGCAAAATTTCTCAACAAAACATTTCCAAATCAAATCCAACAATGCATTAAAAGAATTATACACCACAGCCAAGACTCCAGGCATGCAAGGGTGGTTCAACATGAGAAAATCAATGAATGTAACACAACACATTAACAAATCAGAAGGAAAAAAATCACATGATCATCTCAGTTGATACTGAACAGGCTTTTGACAAAATTCAGCCACCTTTTCTAATAAAAACATTTCAAAAACATAGGAATCAAAGGAAACTTCATCGATATGATTCAGGGCATATATGAAAAAACCACAACCAGCATCATACTCAACAGTGAAGGGCTGAAACCCTTCCCCTTAAGATTGGGACTAAGACAAGGATGCCCACTGTCACAGCTGACATTCAACTGTGTGCTAGAAGTTCTAGCTAGGACAACTAGGCAAAGAAAAGAAATAAAAGGCATCCAAATTGGAAAAGAAGAAGTAAAACTCATTATTTGCAGATGACATGATCCTTTATTTGGAAATTCCCAAGAAATCTATGACAAAGCTACTTGAGCTAATGAAAAAATTCAGCAAAGTGGCAGGATACAAGATTAATGCACAAAAAACAGCAATGTTTCTTTCTCTACACTGGTAACAACCTAATCAAGGAGGCACTAAAGAAAAAAAAATTCCAGTTACAATAGCAACTAACAACCAAGCATTTAGGAATAAAGTAAACCAAGGATACTTAGTTTAGCTTTCTGTACACAGAAAACTGCAAAACATTGCTAAAATATCAAAGAACATCTAAATAGTTAGATAGACATTCTGTGTCCTTGGATAGGAAAGCTAAAGGTCATTAAGCTATCAATTCTACCTAAATAAATTTACAGATTCAACACTATACCAACAAAAATGCCAACAACTTACCTTTCAGACTTGGAACGCTAATAATCATATTTATTTGGAAGAAGAAAGGCTCTCAAATAGCTATGAACATTCTAAAACAAAGAACAAAGTTGGAGGATTTACACTTCCAGACTTTAAAGTTTTATATAAAGCCACAGTGGTCATAACAGCATGGTACTGACACAAGACAGACATATTGATCAATTTGAAGGAAATAATTTGATATACTGTAATTCATATTATGCATGAAGTGAAAAGAGGAATTGACATCGTGTCTAAGGGGAAGGTATGACTTGGGGAGAAGTGGTGGGTGAAAAACACACAAAAAAGAGGAAAGAAAATTAAGTAGTTGGTAGGTGGAGAAATGAAGCTCCCTTGAATAGCATATAAAATATTTATTATCTGGACTATTAAACCTATTACTCAAGTTCCTGGTTTTGCTCCATAGTCCCCTGAAAGATATCACATTTCCTCATCAGTAACAGTGGCTTCCCAAGACATGATCCTCTCTTACGGGTAAAGTGGGGGGTGCTCATTTGTAATATGTTAGAAACGTATCAGAATTTCCAGGGCTTTGCATGCAGCTTGGAAGCACTCCTCCCATTCATCTGGAGACTCTGACCTTTCAATACTGAGAAAGAGAAGAGGGACAAAGCTAATCATGTAGCAGTTATCTTAACTTTATGGAGGGGAAACTGCTAAGAGGCAAATAATGGTATTCGTTATCGATGACTGGAGCCCAGTGGGAAGGCTTTATTCAGGTATTGATAAGTGAGAGGACTGGAAGTAAGAAAATAACTCACTCATACTTTTCTTTAACAAAATCATTCATTTTCATTGCAAAGATTTTAAAAAATGCAATTAATTATAATATTCTGTTACTCCAGTTCTGGTATTTTCCCTACAAATTTTATTCACTAAGAGTTTATTAAAAGAAAAAAAAACAACCCAGAATCCTGCCACCTTAATAAATAAATGTTCCGGTTTTTGTGTTTACTCTTTGTTCTACCTAATTTCACGTAGTTTTAGTCATAGCATAGAAACAGACTTGTAGGTTGATTTTTCCCCTTTTACAATGGTTTTCAACATCAGGCAGTTTTGCCCTCCCCTTTCTAAGGGACATTTGTCAATGTGTGGAGATGTTTTTGGTGTACAGCTACTGGGATTTTGTGGCTGTTGGTATCTGGTGGATAGAGAGCAGGGATCTTCCTAACACCCTGCAACAGCGCCTCACCCCCAGCAGAGCACGGTCCAGCCCAAAATGTCAATAGTGCTGAAGTGGGAAACTTTGACCTTTAATAGAATGGCATAAATGTTTTCCATACTGTTGCTGCATGGTATTCATGCAGCAGATGGTGGCTGCGTGATATTCCGTTGACTTGAGGTATTATAATTCATTTACCAATAAAAATATGGTGTATTATTCAGGTTGTTTCCAACTTTTCATCATTATAAATAATGGTGCATTTTTTATAATTTTTATTTATATGGCTTTTCAAATGGTCTTGAAGAAAAATTCCAAATACCAGGGTTTAGATTAAAGGACATGAATAAATCAAATATCAATTAGTTCGCTTATCACTATGTAGCTGCCGCAAGCTTTATTTACTCTTATATTTGTCTTACTTTCTAGACACAGTTCTTTTTCTGATTTCTAAGCTACTCAGGCCTTTCACAGTTATGTCCTGGATTGTCTTCAACTGTCTTTCACATCTGAATAATGAGATCAAAATCTACCTGTTTCCCGGACCATTATTTGTTCTTTATGTCATTTAGAGGTCACCTTGTCCAACTTTGCATCGATTCAATCCCATAGTCATCACTGCTGTTGGCTCTGAATAGCCTCTCTCAGAACAGATTACATCCACTTGGGCACAGTGTTCTCCTCATTCGCTCACGTGAAGTAATGAGTTATCACAGGCTAACTCTTATCTTAAAGGGACTTCTTCTTTTTCCTTTGGAATAATATAAAAGTGCAGAATAAAACAACACTTCATAAAGCACTGAGCTTGGAACTCTTGAGAGCATGTTGTTACTAAGCAAGTAAATTGTTAGGACCAAAAATATATACCAGGACCTTCATCCGTTTTCATGCTACGAAAGGCTCCTTTCCGGTCACTGTGGCATTCCTTCAAAGATAAACAAATGGTTACAGGTGATTGAAGGGGACTTTTTCCATGGCGCTGAGAGACAGACCACCCCTTCATCCCCCACCCTCCCCAGACACCCCAAATGAGGTGAATGTATAGCCAGGTCTCCAATGAAGTGATGTCAAGCACCACAGGGAAAACATGGAATGGGAATGGAGACAGCTGCTGCCTGATGCTGAGCGTGGGAGTAAGCAAAAGTGGAGTTACGAAACACGCATTGAAGAATTTGCCCTCTCTGACCCTATGGGGCAGGGAAGTACTAGTTGTATAACATTCTAATATTACAACTTGAGATTGGAGTATTACAGACGTTTCCGACCTATTTGCAATGCTTTCATCACAATTGGCCAGTGAGATATATCATAATTATTTACCTTTGGCCCACCGACTCCCATTTCCATGACTACCAGAAACCAGGCAGCAATAGCCAAAAACAAAACCCAAGCCTTTGTTTTCCAGAGGCATCTCAGATCCCTCCTTTTTGTTTCAAGGAATAATAAGAGCAAAACATGTATATATGGCCAGAATTTCCCAGAAAAGCAGAGAACTTGACAGCAGGTTCTATTATACCTGTCTTATGTAATCCTTAATACAAACGCCAAGTGTAAAAGTGACTCAACATACTAAACAGGAATAAATGTAAAACCAGATCTAAAATAAAATTCAGAGAAAAGTTCTGGTTACTTTAGGTTGTCAGCAGCAAAACCAAGTCTAAATATTTTGAACATCTATAGATTTTTGAAATGTAAGCATGAAACAAATTAATTATAGATTAAAATAATCTACATGACAATGTTTATGTCAGGCAATGAAAAGGTATAAGGGACAATTTAGCATGCCATGATTATCGTTTCTGGATTTCTCAGAGAGAGAGAGCGCAACTATAAAAGAAGTAGTTTAAAATAAAGATAATTATTTATAAAATTGATTGTTGCTTTGATATTTAAGGGGTGTGTTGGTCTAGCCGGACTTTCCCCTCAAAAAGTGAAGGCTGTATGCAGGTAGTGCATTTTGGGAAGCAATCCCAAGAAATGGAGGTGGAGAGAATGGAGCCAGGAAGGAGAGAAAGCTGGGACAGGGGCGCGCTCTCCAGTTAGTCACTGATGTGGGCACTTAGTACAGTGGAGACTGCTTCTGAGTGGAAGAAGGGGACGTTTATCTGCTACCTTTTGTTCCCCATTAGTAAAGAATTGCCCTATGGATATTAACACCCTTGTGGGCATGTAGCAGGTTCCCAAAAGGTCCTTTGAGGTGGTGGCAGGGAAGCCCTAAGACAGAAGGAGGGCAAAGCAGTGAAACTAACGTGAGGTAAGGTCAGGATGCATCTGTAGGTAGAGGAGCAGCTGCAGCCGTGTCTGCAGTGCAGCCGTGTCTCTTCCTAGGGCATGAAAGACACGGCACAGGAATCCAAGAGATCTCCAGTAGTAATGGATTCACAGTAACTCTCAGAAGGCTTGTGCTGAGAATTCAGAGACTGATTCTAGATGCAGCAGTAAAGAGCTCAATGTGTGAGAGTGGGAGCGATGGCATTCCTTAAGTTCATTTTTCACTCTATGTCATCTGAATGGAGAGTATCCTAACCCTGTCCCCTGGTTTCCATTTTTAAATGGAGCGAGGTTAAGGAGGAGTGTAGCTAATGGGGCAACCAAAGTCAACATGATTTGGCTGTAAATGTTCTCACTCATAGGAATGTTTAGATACCAGGTTAAGATACATAACAACGTGTTTCTGACAAAAGTCTGCAGAAGTTGGGACTTGTAATTACCAGTTTGGATTGAAGAGAATGGCCCATAAGAGTGTGGTAATGGGTGTTTTAAAGAAGAAAGAGATTTGTATGCTCCATATTACCTGTGTATCTCTGAGTCCTCCATTATCCGCATACACAACTTATTTCAGCAACAACAAAATCATGCAATTCCCATGCTGTGTAGCTTTGAGAAGTCCAGCGCCTTCTCTAATAGCGCTGAAATGGGAGAAGTGTACGTTCCTCTGACTGCTCCTTGCACTCTGTCCCTCAGGACCACTCCTCCTGGTCTTGTCTCTTTCACTGGTGCGAGCTTGGCAGCCATTCCTGCTTACAGCTTTCCTTCCTGCCCCTTAGCTCCAAATGGGCATAAGCCTCACCCCCTCCTTCATTCCCCAGGCAGCTCTTCCACACTGCTACTATTGTTACAGGATTTTTGTGAAGATTGGGGGAAAATAGATGGAACTTAGCACAAGCACAAAAACTAACTGGATGGGAGCCTTCACTAGTCCTGAAGCACTGTGACCATCCCTTACGCAGGGTTTCCATCATGGGCCATCTTTCTCTTCAGCCCTTGATGCCTCTAGTTACTCGAGTTTCCTACATCCTGTCTTCTCAGTTCCTCACGTTTCCTGGCATCTTTACTACTTCCTTCCCCTCTAGTTGCCAGGGGACAAGTCAAGATCCCTATTACTTTATTATGCAATACAATTTCACTCCCGCTTTTTCTCAGTCTCTTTCTTCCAATCTAGGCAAGAGGCTATTCTTTAAAAGAACAACATAAGACCCAGGAACAAATCTTCCCAAATAAAAGTGATTAATTCTGCCACTCAATCAGAACACAGCTACAGTCTGTTTACTTTTATAAAGGTATTTTATTTTCCACATGTATAAATAAAAGTTCTGTCTCCAAAATAGGCTTGGAGCTTGGTAAGTTTGAAACCTAGAGAGAATTTCAGGGAAATGCAGGATCGTAGGTGGCCACAGAATTTATTTTTTTATGGAAGTAGAAAGAGGTTTTTTATAGACAAGATAATTTAAACCTTATATAGAGGATGATTTAAATTTATCTCTAAGCTAGAACGGAGAAATGACATAAGGAAATGTTTTCCCCAGAGTACTGGAGAGAACCAAGCACCAGAAATTCTAAGTATGATGACTTGACTGATGAATCATATGACTTGTAAGTGCCATGTGTGGTGAAATGCATAGGCTTTGCTGAATTGAATATTTAACCAGGTAAAAGAAAGGGTGAATAGAGGAACCATGCAACAGTATTATTAACTAAAAGTCTTTAGTCATGAACTAACACATTAAAACTTTTACATTGGGATTAGTGAGTACAGTCATTTCCCGAAGAGATTGCTCCCCATTCTAACTTGAGAAGGAATAAATCCTCTGGTGTGGGAGGTCAAATTTGAGGAGATTTATTTCTTCGGAGGTTGGAGGGCATTTGGATAAAAGCAGTCCTTTGTTGTTAATGCTCAAAAGTACCCAGGTGATTTTTTGCAGGTGATTAATGTAAGATTATGTGGGATAGAGGAAAGAACTACTCATTTTACCAAACGTGAAATCAAAATGCTCCTGGTGCCTTCAGTAAAGAATCATGTTTAAACCACATGACAAACTACATCCAAAAGCATAACACATATACTGAAACTAATTAAAGCTATAGAGGAAACTTAAGTAGTTAAAAGCAAATGTTTACTGTATTAGAAAATTTCCAAAGCCTGAATTGAGAGGTAAAGTAGGAGAAAAAACTACTTGAAAGAGTTATTCTGAAATTGGTTAGGTTTTAATTCCATAAATGCAATTTTATTCCCTTGGAAGTGATTTTCCAAGCCTCCCATACTTATGCAATTGTTCATAGTACTTTGAAATGAATGACACGCTCCGTTTTGCAATGACTACTTTCAGGAAACACTCATTCTTCGAACATCAACCCTGTATCTGACATAACCAGACATCTTTGTGAATGGCATTTTCCTCTGTCATTCCTAAGAACTAGTAGACAATTGGCTCAGGCTAAGGGGTGTAGGTTTGGGACTGTGGCCTGCTATGGGCACCAACTCTACTGCGCGCTCTCAATTCCACTCTGTCATTCCAAGATGGGATCTTCTTGGTTCCTTGCAGGTAAAGCCCTCTCACCTCAGCTATCAAGACCCTTAGACATGTGCATGGCGTGCCAAGAAGTCTATGACTTTGTTCACATCTATATACTTTCTCTCAATCCCTTCACATCCTATAAAATAGCATTTGGAGATATCTTTGCTAGCACCAGTTCTGCCCATGGTTCCAAGCCTGCCTGCCCTTGGTTTGGATGGCATGACTGGCTAGCATCTAGTTTCTCTCTACCATGCTGCTTCACATCTATTCACTGGTATGTACACTGCTGTCCAAAGTTAAGCAATGTTCGTTCCCCTTGCCAGCAGGAGTTCTCTGGAAATAGTACCCAAAATTAGCCTAGAGCTCCTGGACATGTCTTTCTCAGAGGAAAGACTGTTAATTTCAGTCTTGGTAGAGCCAAAAACCAACTCTGCATCTAGTCAAACTTGCTCTGACCTTGTGTCCTCTTGCTTTGAATTTGTGATCAGTATTTAGACTTCTTTCACATTCCAGCATTGAAATCCTCATTTCCTGCCTCTCTGCTACACTCTGGATCAGAGTCTTTATCTTGATTACCCATCTGCTTACCCAAGTTTCTCTGTGATTGACCTGTAGTACAGCTTCTTCCTACCCTCCTTTCCAGAGAATGGAGATATGTCCTTGGGTAGAAATCCCCATGTCTGAGTCATTGATATCCCTGACAAGGCCAGTCTTAAAGCAATTTCTTTCATGTTTGGTGCCTCCTCCTTACTTCACCATGGCCAGCCCTATATAGCTATTGGACGCAATTCCTTACCTCTGCCCTCCAGCTTCAGCTCATGCCTGTACATATCACTGTGATTATACCTTCTCCCTGTCCCCAGAGTTTCTCTGACTCCAGGTTCTAGTCATCTCTGATCTTGCTTTTTTAATAGCTAGTCAACATCCAATATCAATAATATCTAACTTTTGTTGAGTAGTTCCAGTGCTAGATACATTATCTTTAAGCCTCATGACATCTCCAAGGTAGGTCTCATTACCCCATTATAGAGAACAATGAGTCTTGAAGAGACCATATAACCAGAAGGTGGTAGAGCAAGAATCAGACTTGGGTTTTTCAGGCTTCAAAGCCCAAGTGTCTTCATTTAACCAAAATTCCCCCCCATTAAGGATAGCTGCAGTGTGTTTATCACATTTAATCAGCACTCATATTATTATCTTTATTTACAGATCACTATACTGAGACTTAAGGACCTAGTGAATGAAAAAAGGTAATATTTGGTTAAGTTTGACTCTGAAAACTTTTTCTACATATGCTGTTTTCCACTATGGCACTTAAAGCCTTATAAAGCATATACTTTGTAAACACTCAAATTTCAACCAACAGTTAGGTCAAGTGACTTTATGATAAGATGTTTTGTTATTGCATCTGAATGCTGAATTACAGCTTTACATAATAAGTTCTTTCCTTCTGCTTCTCTGCCTCCTTCTCAGCCTCCACCTCTGCTTGCTCTTGGAATGATTCATCATTTGATCTCTTCAATAGGCATAAATTGTCCCTAAGGATGCTTACAAGACTTGAAATACCAGCCAGAACGCCAGCCTTAATTACACTGAGGAATGGAGCTGTCAAGCTTCCAGTGACTCATGTGTGCAGACAGGTGCCCTCTCTCTTTGTGGGCAAATCTACATGGGATGTTAAATTTGTAATTAGAATATAGGCTGGCAAAAGAAGATTTTGAACAAGAGAAATAAGATGAGGTGACCTGGCACGACAAATTACAATGACCTGGTACATCCTGAAATTGGGATTTAGCTGCCATCAAGCTGAGCCACGTGAGCCCCTGGACCTGGACACAGACTCCCTCATATTACACTGCTGCAGAGTGTTGGCAAGTTGTTATCGTGGTTGATAAACAATTTTAAGTACTTTAAAAATGAAATATTCAATAAATATAAAATTACTTATGGAAGATGTAAAAGGTGTAAAGTGAGCAGCCACTGAACCATTGCTAAGGCAAGAAACAGACCATTCCCAAGAACTTTGAGGTCTCCTGTAGGTCCTTTCCTCATCCCATGCCATTCTCTTTTCCAAATAACTTTTGTTTTTGTTTCCTTGTTGCTAAAGCACACACCATGCAGTGGGTGGGCTTAAAACTGGGGTAATTTACAGGAGGTGCAAGGGTGGTTCAGTGGCAGAATTCTCGCCTGCCATGCGGGAGACCTGGGTTCAGTTCCTGGTCCATGCACTTCCCCAAAGCAGGCAAAACAAATAAACAGAAACAAACAAACACACACACACACACACACACACAAAATTCAGCAAATGGTACCGCAGTAACAGGATACTCACATGGAAAAATAATGAAATGTGGCCCTGTCATATAGCATACCAAAAAAAAAAAAAAAAAAAACCCTTTGGTAATGTATTGGTTCATGGTTTTGAAGACAAGGGAAGTCCAAAAGTCAAGGCATCATCAAGGCGATGCCTTCTTCCAAAGACTGGCTTTCTGGGACTGGCTGCCTGGGACCCTTGGGCCTGAGGTCCATGGCAGTGTACAGAGTGGCCTCTCCTGGCCTCTCCCTTCTCTTCTGGGTACTGTTGATTTTCTTCTCCTGGCTGCTTGTTTTGTGGCTTTTTTGTCTGACTTTCACTCTGTTTATAAAAGGTGCTAGTAATCTGGACTAAAGCCCACCCTAATTCATCTGAGCCATACCTTAACTGAAGTGACATCTTGAAGACATCTTATTTATAATGGGTCCAGACGCAAAGGAATGGATTTAGTTTAAGAACATGCTTTTACTGGGGTACCTAACTCTAAACCACTACAATTGTTATCCAGAATTTTGTGTTTATAATTTCATTTCTTTTGATAAAAGAGTTACATTTTCCATGAATCTCTAAACAACATTGTGGCTTTATATAAATGGACTCATGCCAAATATATTTTTCACCAATTGTCTTTTTAAAATTCATGTTGTCTTGTGTAACTGAATTGATTAAGTTTCACTAGTGTATAATAATAAAATCACAATTTATCTATTCTGCTGTTGATAGACATTGGAGTTGCTTATAATTTTGGGAAATTACAAACAGCACCATTATATACATTTTTGGGTATTTCTCTTGGTGCATACATTCCCAAGAGTGGAATTTCTTGGTCATGGAGTATACACAAATTTATCAGAGAATGACAAATTGTGTTCCAAAATGTTTGTAGTAATTGACACTCCTGTTAGCAGTAAAAAAGAACACACACACACAGAAAACATCCTTCCCCCACATCCTTTTAGCATGTGATGCTGCCAGACTTTAATTTTTCTCAATTTTGTGCCCTCTCATTGTAGTTTGATTTTACAGTTAATGATAACTGATAAAGTTGAGCAACTTTTCGTGTGTTTATATTTGCTTATCACTCTCCATCTGTGAAGTTTCTGTTCAAGATTTTGCCCCATTTTCTGTTCGGCTGTTTTTTGTTGTTGTTGTTGTTGTTGTTGTTGTTTTGCTTTGCAGTTGTTGGGTTTTCTTTTTCTTCTTTTATCTTTACATATTCTGGATAATAATCCTTTGTTATTTTTAATGTGTTAAAAATCTCTGTTCCTATTTTATACATTCAAGAAATATGATATTTACAACTTATATCAGATTCTTAGAAAATAGAGATAGACAGATGAAAACAGAAAGACAGGTGGATAAATAGAATGATACAGTAAATGTAGCAGAATGTTAAAATTAGTGGGTCTGGTTATCTGGGAGGGCGCATTACAGTTCTCTGTTTTATTCTTTTTGCAATTGTCCTGTAAGCTTTAAATTCAAAATTATCCCAAAATTAAAAGCTTAAGGGAAAAAAATCTCGGTTCCCAGTTTTGGATCTTTTGAATAAAAAGATAGAATTTAACTTTTCCTTTAATGGTCTCTGTGTGTATTAAGAAATTCTTCCTTATATGGAGGTCATAATGACATTCTTTTACGTTGTTAGCTTTGCATTTCTTATCAAGGTTTTTAATTTAACTGGAACTGTTTTTAAATATGGTTTGAGGCCAGTACGACGGAGGCTTAGTGGCAGAATTCTCGTCTGCCATGCCAGAGACCCAGGTTTGATTCCGGGTGCCTGCCCATGCCCAAAAAAAATTTTAAATAAGTAAATATGATTTGAGTTAGGAATCTAATTTTACTTTTTTACTTGTGTATAACCAAGTGTGCCAAGATGATTTCCTGAAAATGCATTCCTTCGCCAATGACTTTCTATCATTTATCAGAGATGTATATATGAGTAGATCTGTTTTTGAGCTTTCTGTTCTGTTTTATTTGACTATCTTGATGACAGGGTCCCTCTTTTTAATTATTATGGCTTTATAATAATTCCAAGCATGTGATAAGTACCCCCTTTTTTCTTCTTCTTTTTGGCCTTTTGCTCTACCATATAAATTTTAAAATCAGTTTATCAAGTTCCAAAAAAGTCCTATTGGGATTTTGATGGGAATATCATTCCAATTACTGCTCGACTTGGGACTTCTATGGTATCGAGTCTTCTTGTCCATGTATGTGATGTATTTGTCTGCATCATATATATATATATATATATATATATATATATATGATGTCTTTCAGCAAAGTTTTCTAGATTTTTTCATAAAGTTCTTGAATAATTTTGTTAGGTATTTTGATATTATTATAAATACATTTTCAAAATTACATTTTCTTTGTTGAAATTTATGTTTGTGCATTTAGCTTTCTTTCTTGCAAGTGTGATAAATTCTGTTATTTATTTTTAGTAATTTATCTGTAGCTTTCTTTGTATTTCTAGTACACAGATCATATCCACAAATAATTGCAGTTTGCTTCTTTCTTTGCAATCTTCATATGCATTATTACATTTTCTTGCCTAATTCCTGCCTAAGTCTTTTAGCACAATGTTACACAAATGGAGCTAGCAGATTTCCTTATTTGTTCCTGATCTCTTGAGCCCAATTATTTCAATATTTCACCATTAAATATTTTAGCTATAAATTTTCTGTAGCTAAACTGTCAGTTTTAGGAAGTGCTCTTTTATTTGTTTGTGATTATTTTTATTTAATTTAGAAAAAGATGTGGAATTTTTCCAACTGCCTTTTCTTTATCTATTGAGATGATTATATGATTTTTTCTTTTATCTGTTAATATGGTGATATATTAATTGGTTCTCTAATGTAAAATAAAACTTGCACCCTTGGGATCAACCAAGGGTCTCACGATGTATTATTTGAAAATACACACTCACACATACGCACACCACACCCTTCTGAATTATGTTTGTTAATGTTTTGCTTAGGGTTTTGCCTCTGTGGTCATAGACACAATTGATCTGCAATTTTGTTTTAGTACTTCATTGGGTTTTGTATCAAAGTTACATTAGCTTAATAAATTGAACTGGAGAGTATGGGAATACTTTTCTATATGCTGAAATACATAGAATGTATTTTTTGTATGAGACTGGAATTACTTTTACTTGAATGTTTGCAGACTTATTTTGGGAAATTACTGGTAACATTGACTGGAGCTGGTGTTTTCCTTTGAGGAGAAATGTAATTTCTTATTTAACTTATTTTATGGTTATATGATTATTCACATTTCCTCTTTCTTCAGAGGTCGATTTCTAAACCATTTATTTCTAGAGTTTTACCCATTTCATCTGTGTTTTCAAATGTATCAGCATAAAGCGTTCATAATACCTTCATATCATCTTTTTAATCTTTGAAGCCATTGATTTTTTATTCTAATATTCTTTATTAGTGCCTTCTCACCTTTCCAAAAATCAGTCTTCAGAGATATTTGTCAATTTTATTAATTCTATCAAAGAATCTTGGTATAATTTTTAAACTGAAATTTTCCCAGGACATTTTTCTCCTCTCTCATGAAACTATTTCCCTAGTCAAGCTGCGGCATTCAGGATTTGATATTGTATTAGACTCTTGAGAAATCTCTTTTTTTCTCCCAAAAGAAGTTCAAGTTTGAATTAAACTCTGCTAGAAAAAATAATCATGCAACCAGTTTAACTGAGGATTTAGGATATTAAATGTTCTCTTGCAAAGTGTTAAGTAAAAGAAAAATTGAATATTCGTACAGTCCTCTCCCTGTTTTACTTCTGTAAGCTTTTGTAGACAGGCCTTAACAGCTTGGTTTCCAAATCCTCTAAGCAGCCTACCAGTACAGAATGAAGCAATCATCAGAAAAGAACAAACAGAACCCTAGCTCCTTCAACCTGGGAGCAAAGATGAAGGGTGGGATTAGAGCTGAAGGTCATTGAATCTGTTTCCAACCACTTTTTTTTTTTTTTGCATTTTAATCCCTCACTGTTCTCTCCAAATCCCCTGGTCAGTTAAATTGAATCACATATTGGTCTTCAGACAGGTCCAACACCTACTGGCTATTGCTTTAATTTTTTCTTCTGCTTGGAATTCTCTTCTGATATCTCTACCCAAAACATACCTATTCTTAAACTATATGATGGACTCCTCTTAGGGGTTCTCCCCAGCCCATGCACCTCCTTTACAAACACATCTCATTCTCCACCCACAGAAGTGACTTCTGCTGCCCTGTTATACATGATCCCTCCACCTTTATCACTGCTAATGTGATCAGCTGTGACACTTGAGTCAAGTCGAGACACTTCAAATCCTTCCCTCTGGTAACTTGGACCAAGGATTTAGAAATTTTAATTGGTCTCTGAGGGTCCCCCATGGACCTAGATGATGCAGGCTTGGTGGCTGAAAATGTTATTCTGTAACAACCATGCTTGGCCCACTTGACCAAAGAAGTAGAGAAAACTGTATGTAAAGAGAAGTAATGGGAGATGCACAGAGGAAAGCAAAGAGCATGGGTCTTGTGACTCTATAGTAACCTCTTTTCCGTTTGGCACCAGTTTCCTGGTTCTAGTCCCTCACTACTCTCCACTGTACTTTACAGATTTGAGTCCCATAAACTACTCTTATATCCTTTTAGTAAAAGCTCCTTTAACAAGTAAGTCAGATGGGAGGCTGTTTCATGAAATCAAAACTAATTTTACTAAAATACTTCTTCCATGAAGCCGTACTTATTCCTCCTACTGAAAGAAAAGCCTTTCTATATACTACCATGCAACTTTATTCTTTCACCACTTACAGTATATATCCTATTTATAAAAACACTCCTATACTGCTCTTTTTTATTGTTCAATCTTGGACTTTACATAGATGCTATATACTGACTTCCTGCTACAGAAGATGAGACTTTAGCTGTGAAATGTCAGCATTTTGGAGAGAGTGCTTGGTGTGACCAATTATTACCCATATTTCCCAATAGGTTTGAGTCTAACCTCTTGAAGATTCCCAGGAACCCCTGGTTGTGGGGTGTGGTTTTCCTCCATCATTTGGCAGTATTGTGGATATTACTCTGAATGTGAGGTCATATAAACCCAGAGTAACTTGGGTGTTTCTAATTATATATGCAGCTTTTGAGTAAATTACATTTAGACATTGAATAACTTTTTGGCAAAAAGTGGTCAGAATTTGCAACTTTCATATATTATGTTTTTTTCTAAAAGATCAGTATTTTAACTTGCTAAAAACATTGTGTTATATAAATAAGCAAAGAACACTGTGTTCACTTTTATTTTTCAGGAAAGAGAAAATAGCTTGTCCTTGAGGTGAGAAAGAGAACATAAGCTACAATATAAAAGAGAAAGAGACTCTTTAAAGAATGATGAATTGTCCTCTTCCTTAACCTTTTTTATGGTAACAGCTTTCTTGTGATATAATTCACATACCACATGACTCACCCATTTAACGTGTACAATGCAATGTTTTCAAGCATAACCACAGGATCATAGAACCATCGTGACAAATCAATTTTATAAAATCTCATCTCTTCAAAAACAAACCCTGTACCCTGTAGCTATCATATTCAGTCCTTCCAGCAACCCTTCTCCAGCCCTAAACAACCACTAATCTATTTTATGTGTCTCCATATTTGCCTATTCTGGACATTTCATATAAATGGAATCATAATATACGGTCTTTTGTGACTGGCTTCTTTCTCTTAGCATAATGTTTTCAAGGTTCACTCATGATGTAACGTGTCAGTAGTTTATTTCTTTATATGGCCAAATAATACTCCATTGATGAATACACCATATTTTGTTTAGTTATGAGTTGATGAGTCTTTGGTTTGTTTCTACCTTTTGGCTATTATGAATAATGCTGCTATGAACAAATTTGTATGAGTTTTTGTATTATGTACATTTTTATTTCTCTTGGGTATATATCTAGGAGTGGAGACACTGAGTCAGATGATAACTCTATATTTAACAATTTGAGACTGTTTTCCAAAGTGATCGACCCATTTTCATTGCCACTAGGAATAGGTGAGGGTTCTGATTTTCCACCTCTTCACCAACACTTGACATTTTTATTATGTCCGTTCCAGTGGATATGAAGCAGTATCTCATTGAAGTTTTGACTTGTATAGCCCTGATGGCTAATGATGTTGAGCATCTTTTCGTGTGCTTATTGGTTATTTTGGAGACATTTCTTTGGAGAAATGCCTATTCAGATATTTTGCTCATTTTTTAAAGATGTCTTTATAAATTCTAGTACAAGATGATGTCCAATATTTTTTCTTTCGTTCCTTGTGCTTTGATGCTGTATCTAGGGATACACTGCCTAATACAAGGTCCTGATGTTTTACCCCTGTATTTTCTTCAACGCATTTCATTGTTTTGGCCCTTACATTTAAATCTTTGATGAGTTTTGAGTTAATTTTTGCATATAGTGTAAGGTAAGAGTCGAATTATATCCTTTTGCATGTAACTATCTGGTTTTTCCAGCACCATTTGTTGAAAAAAAATATTTCGCCCATTGGATGGTCTGGGCAAACTTGTTGAAATCAATTGACCATATATAGATGGGTTCATTTCTAAACTCCATTCCATTCCATTGATCTACATGTCTATACTTATTCCAGGAACACACTGTCTTTATCATTGTTGCTTGATAGTAAGTTTTGAATTTGGAATGTATAAGTCCTACAAATTTGTCCTATTTTAAGATTGTTTTGGGCGTTCTGGGTCTCTTGCATTTCCACGTTAACTTTCCTATCAGCTTGTCAATTTCTACAAAGCAGCCTGCTAGGATACTGATGGAGATTGCATTGAATTTATAGACCGAGGTGGAATAAAAGCCATATACTTGAAAGAAGGAACTGCAGTTTGTAATTCAGTTGGCATTCTGAATAAAGCTGAAATAAACTTTTTCTATTTTCTTCCCACTCTAATGATAAAAACTTTACAAAGCCTGGAAAAGAGAATAATTTTCAAAAGGCATACCTTATTATTATTGTTGTTAATGCTAGTAGCAATAATACTTTCATATACCTTTTCCAATTCACAAATTATGTTTGCATATATTATAGCTCTACATTATTCTCTTCACCATCTATTTAAAATTAATTTTATGATACCACCACCACAAATAGGCTGTCTTTTGTCTGTTACATCTGTGAATGTGTGGTTTGAGCTGTCCTTTTCTATCGTGTTTGACCTATAATATGGAGCCGGGGTTCTTGGCCTGCTTTGTGCAATAGATCTTTTGGCAGTTTCTCTTAAACAGAAACATATATTTAAATGCATAAAATAAAACACATAAAATTATAAAGAAAACCACATTTGTAGTATGGTAATATATAAATATACTTTTTATAAACACATTAAATAATGAGATCTAGTTATGATATATTATCTCCTTTGGGAGTTGAGTTTTTGAGGTAGAAAAGAGCATAAACTATATTTTAAGATGCATGCAAAAATTTAATGTAATATAAAATATTTTTTATTTTTCTATTACATGTGGTTTCTATTGTTGAAAAGGACAGATTTGTTGCCTACATTCATAATTGAAGGAAATGTTAAATTTCAGTTAGAAGTAATGAAAATAAAAACACAAGTTTTTTCCCATCCAAGTTTATGGATCTCTGAATTACATCTGTGGATCCATGTAAAGGAAAGAGGAATAGAAAGAGAAATTAATTTTGTCACAGTTTTAAAAATCTTGTCACCACATTGCTTTTTTGTGTGTGCTTCTGTTTGTGTTTAGCTGGAACTTTGAGATTTAGTTCATCAGTCACATCGATAGTTTCTACAGTGCTAGGAGATATTCAAGATGAACACGTAAAATTGTGAAATTGAGATTCTGGGAGAGACATTGTATATGTTTAGAGCAACTGTGGTTATTGTATTTTTTCAACCAATTTGTTATGCCATTTTTCTCAATCACCAAGTTGTGTCATCCATTACAGAAGCAATTGAAAGAGTTGAGTATAAACCTAGGAAGTGATCCTTAAATATGTCTCATATTACTGGTTGAAATACACTTTTTAAGTCTTTGCAAATTTTTTACACTTTCTCATTATTAGTGCAGACCCTTTCTGCCTGACAATCTGAAAATGTTACCAAGTGCAACCCCGAGTGTTGCCTGAGGATTTCACAGTCCAAATTTAAGTCTAAATTCAAGACCCTGAATGTGATGGAAAAAAAATGAAATGGATGGTAGGGATTAGGAGGCAAATAGCAAGAATAGACAAAAATAAATTTAAGACCTCTTCCTAGTGACTGTGGGCATTACTTAAAAGACACAAGAAAATACTGAAATTTGAAATAGTCCTTTTTTCCAGGTAAAAAGTGAATTCAAATCAGAATGTACTTTCAAATAAGCTAACACACTGACTGAAAATATGTTGTTTAAAAAATATGTTTGTTTAAAACAAAAATTTTGTTGTTTAAAGCTTCTCTTCAATTATTGAGAAGATATCCCATAGGGACAGAATTAGAAGCTGTATATGACATTAAGGATAAATAATTTCTTTGTTTTGTTTCACTTCCATCCTACATGCAGGAATACATCTACTAATCAACAAAATATGTATGAGAATATGACCTATCAGGAACACTGCATGGGGTTCCCTGACCAAACACATCAATATCTCCAGTCTGTACTTTCATCTTCATAATTTCATTCCTTCATATTCTGAAGGATTTTTTTAATCTTCACCATTTTTCCATATTTTTAAGTGCCTCTGGAAAGCATTAAGTGTGAACATCTATCCCTATATTGCAGCAGGAGGAATAATTGATAGATGACTGCGAGCTCGATTCAAGGACCATGAAAAGTGTGTGACAGGAAAAATCCTGGGTGTGGATTCAGAAGGCTTGGAACAAATCTTGGCTGCATTGTTTTCTCTACGCATTGGTTTCCTGATCTTTAAAAGGGGGGTGGATTATCGTGTCTTCCCTGCCTTACTCACAAGGATGTCATATAAAGTTGCAATGTAATTAATAAATGCTACCTGTTCTTTAGTGTAAATCTAAGAATCAGAAAGGTGAATAACAGGTGAAGTATAAAATGTTGCCTTTTGATTTACCCAAGACTGGTCAGCAGGGCCTATTTTGAGATTCAAAAGTATGACAGAAATTCAAGATGCAACTGCTATAGGAAATTTACACCTGGAGGGTGGTCGTTTTTAATTTATACATCCTTCTTTCTATGTATCCATCTAACTGACCATCCAGCAAATGATTACCTAGTACGTATTCTATGCCAGGTGTGCAAAGAACAGAGATTGTTGAAAAATCTGCTGCCACCCTCCCCAATCTAGTTTTGGGTGTTCCCAGGTTATAGATTATATTATCTTCACTCATTCAATTTTCTTCCATTTAACACATTCAAACCAACATTTTCCAAAATGGACAAACCACTAATTAAAGAGGTCCTTCTTTGCGGGATGGTCTAAGGTTTTCCAAAGCCGTGGAAGAAATCATTTTTGTGAATGAACCTAGAAAATTATCTGAAAGTATACAAATTCTTAAGACATTCAGGCATGCATGTGTATATTCACTATTTTTTCATGTGGTGGTTGCGGCATGGAAGATAGAATTGAGCTCAGGGAAGGATGCATGGCAATGTCGGAGTAGACACTAAGATCACTGGAAAATAGTGAAAAACAAACAATTGATACTTTTCATTTCGACACACTTAA
Source organism: Tamandua tetradactyla (assembly GCF_023851605.1). Taxonomy (NCBI): domain Eukaryota; kingdom Metazoa; phylum Chordata; class Mammalia; order Pilosa; family Myrmecophagidae; genus Tamandua; species Tamandua tetradactyla. Next base: position 120,171,949 of record NC_135327.1, on the reverse strand, counting down.
GGTACTCCACAAAGGTCATAGTAAAATTATCAAAATAAAAATAATTTTAATTAGAGAAAAAGTATTGAGTAGATGCCACACACCGATCTGTTATTTTAAAACCAAATATATAAGCACAATTTATCACGATTCTATGAAGTTCATAGAACACTATTTTTCAAGTTCTTTTTGCATCACTCCTTTAATTTCCCATTACCTTTATCTAGCCTCAAATTCCACATGAGAACGTAAGACAAAAAGCTATAGTAGGAATCAGAGAGTTTATGTCAGCTTGAGAACACACTTAATCCCTCTGAATATCTGTGAAGATGGCAATGAGCATAACTTCCCTACCTATATCATCAGGTGATTGTGAAGATCAAACAAAATCTTACATGAAAACTCTCTGGATTTTTTGTTTTCGTTTTGCCAAAAAGCACCATACACGTGTAGAATATTGTTATTTTATTATTATTTGCTAGGTTTCATTTCTGCTTCTTGGTTCTGCAATTTTATTCTATGTGTATCGTCCTCATTTTGCCCCTGTTAGAAGCTTCCTAATGAAACAGAAAGAGATCTTCTTTTATTGATCATTATATCTAACAGTGTAATGGAAATGTAGTGGCACATATGCTGGAGACTATCCCCATCACGTTTAGGACAATGTGGTGTGACCTTGTTACAAAGAGTGTCACTGTACACAAACTACCAAAGGACCCAATCCTGTCTCCTCAGTGCGGATGATTTACAGGGCAGGCTATAATGCAGTGGTTATAATGCTGCAATCAGGGCACAGAGATACTACTTGCAGTACAGAATAGAGCACACATAACTCTAAACACAGGATACACCATCTTACTTTCACTGTCTGAGTAACAGTAGTAGAAGAGCAAAAGAAAGTAATAAAACCAGTCTGTTATTAAGTGATCCATAGCACTGATAGCTCCCAAAGTATTCTTTGTTCTCTACATTTCTTTCTACAGTAAAAATTAACAATATTACCCTATCTATGTGTGCTATGTTTCACTTTACAAGAGTTTTATGAAATTTAATGTAATCTCTACAGTTTTTAAATAAAGCAGAAAGAGAGGAGTTTTTTTATTTTAGTTATATAGAAAGAGAGACCAGGTTTTTTAAAAAATAGGCTAGACATCTTATTCAAATTCATGCACGACTAATTGGATCAAACTCCGGTCTTTGATTCAGCATTTTTGCTTTAGTTTTTTTCCCAGAAAACATATTCTAAAAGTACAGACATCCAGTACATCTAAAAAGTACTTACATCCAGGATAAACACTGGATGGCCATTAATTATACATCTAAGAGTTCTTCCAGTTTGAGATTCTAGGGTTTCTTCACCAATCAGGACAACAAATGCATTAAATCTTGATCAAATTAAAACTATATTACCACAATAGTACAGAAAATAAAAGCATCACCATATTTATTAAAAGTTATTTTGTCCCAAAGCAGGATTTCTGAGATGCTTTAGTTGGATAAGTATCAGCTCACTGAGTAAAAGCATCAGATTGTATATATCATTTTCAATTATTGTTTATTTATATTATGTATTTTAGTTTTACACAGAGGGTTGTAGAAAATTTACACTGAGCTCAAAGTAAGTTCTTTGTTTCCCTGTAATAATAAATAAAATAAAAACTTAGCCATAAGAAACCAAGCTCTGTCCATTGAAGTAGCCAATTCAGCAAAGGGAGTGACATTTTGCATTCTAGTTCGCTCTCTTATTATAGGTACTACCAAGGCAATCTTGACAAAGTCATATTCATATTTATCTATAAACTTTGTCCTTTGTTACACAAGAGGATACATTGTTACAAGACGAACTGGTAGCACTGCTTTTGTGACATCAGAGAAGTCCTCATTTTGGCTCCGTTTCATGCTTATGGAATATAAAGCAATTCTAGTCAACAGCAAAGACATGGTTAAATTCAAGACTCAAGGAGAAAAAGAGGGATGTTTTAAAAAATGGTAGGAGAGGGGAATTTCTGAGTAAGATGGTGGCACTGGGAGGTTCAAGATTCAGTTTGCCATCTAGAGCAGCTAGTAAACAGCAGGAACTGTGTGAAACAACTGTTCAGGGACTTCAGAGACCAGAACACCATACACCACCCAGGAAAGAATGAAGGAAGACTCTGATAACCTGTGATGAAGAGCTGTGAGTAAAACTTTGCACACTGTGGAAATAAAAGTTCCCTGACTGGAAATAAAAGTTCTCTTCCCCAAGAACAAGGTAGAGAATAGCTAAGCACTGGTTGTGGACTTGATTAGTGAATTTAGAACACTGGGCCCTGGATCTGAGGGCTGCTACTTTTTAACACTCCCAGGGCAAAAGGCAGCTGGCAGGCTCTATTTTAACTAGCCATGACAGGGTTACAGTTGGTTGGGACTTAAAGGCACAACACCACCTCAGAACTGCAGGGAACAGTGTACAGAAGAGTACTATCTGCTAGGCAGGCCAATAAAAAAATATTTGAGGAACCATCAAAGAAAAGTTTGGTTTCCTTTTGGTCTCCTCCCAAGGGCACTTTGGAACTGATCTACACCCCATTCATAGGTCTCTGACCCTGTTTGGGAAATTCTGACTTAGGAAAGTCCTCTCCGGGGCAACTGTCCTCCTAGAATTTTCCTTTGAAGCAAAAGCAATTAGAGAAAATGACAGGAGTGTTAAGCACCTATAGAAGCAAACAAAAAAACAAATAGAACAGATCAACATTCCTAAAGGAGAAACAGGGGGAAGGAAACTCTCTCCTGGGGGTGAAACAATTGCACAAAAAGTGCAATCTCAAAAAGTTTACTATATACCCAAAGCAAGAGATGTGAATAAAAGCTGAAAATTTTGATCACTTAAATAGGAGCTATTCTTAAGTTCTGGAATAAGTTGAATCAAGTGTCAAAGAAGTGCCTTAGTACAAATCCAGTCAACAAGACCCCTAGGTAGGAGAGAAAAACTGGTCTCTCCAGAGTAAACTCATCAAGACAATCAGATGCCTAGACATCAGCAAAAAATTACAAGAAACAGGAAGATAGGGTCCAGTCAAAGGAACAAATTAAAGCTTCAAAGGAGACACAGAATTTGAACAACTAATTAAACATGTTTAAACAAATCTCCTAAATCAATTCAAGAAGATGAAAAGAAATATGTCTGAAGAGATAAAGGATATTATGAAGATACTTAGTGACTACAAAGAAGAATTTGAAAACATAAAAAGAAACATAACCAAATGACAAGAATGAAAGACACAAAGAAAAAATTTAAAATACGCTAGTGGCAGATAACAGTAGATTTAACAGGCAGAAGAAAGACTCAGCAAGCTAGAAGGCAGGAGATTTGAAATCATCCAGACAGAAGAACACATAGAGCAAAGAAGGGGAAAAAATTGATCAAGGTCTCAAGGATTTCAATGACAGAACAACTTGCAAAAACATATGTATCATGTGTTTCCCAGAGGGAGAAGAAAAGGGAAAAAGGGGTAGAAAGACTATTTGAGGAAATAAGGGGTAGGTAGAAAGAATATTTGAGGAAATAATGGCTTAAAATTTCTAAACTCCTATAAAAGACATAACTATGCATGTTGAAGAAGCAGAACATACTCCAAAGTGAATAAATTCTAATAGACCTACTCCAATACACATACTAATCAGAATGTCGAACTCCCAATATACAGAGACAATCCTAAATGGAGCAAGAGAAAAATGATTCATCACATACAAGGAAAACACAATAAGGCTAAATGCTGATTTCTCATCAGAAACCATGTAGGTAAGAAGGCAGTGATATGATATATTCAAAATATTGAAGAAAGAAGAACTCTCAGCCTCAAATTCTTTATCCAGCAAAACTGTCCTTCAAAACTGAGGGAGGGCTTAAAATATTCACAGATAAATAAATACAGAAAGTTTGTCCACACGATTCCTTCCCTACAAAAATTACAGAAAGGAGTTCTGCAGACTGAGAGGGAAAAAAGGAAAGAGAAATTTGGAGGAAAGTGCAAAATGAAGGCTATCAGTAAGGGTAACTAAAAGGGTAAAAAGAGAGACCAAAATAATATGTAACATATAAAAAACAAAAGATGAAACGGTTGAAGTAAGTACCGCCTATTCAGTAATACATTAAATGTTAACTGATTAACCCCCCTCCAATCAAAAGGCACATATTGGCAAAATGGATTAAAAAGTATGATTCATTCATATGGTTTCTACAAGAGACACATCTTCAACTCAAGGACACAAATAGGTTGAAAGTGAAAAGTTGAAAAGAGGTATTCCATGCAAACAGTAACCAAGAAAGTGCCGGGGTAGCTATACTGATGTCAGACTAAATAGATTTTAAATGCAAAACTGTTAAGAGACAAAGACACTACTATATATTATTAAAGGGTAATCCACCAAGAAGAAATAACAATCAAATATGTATGCACCTAACCACAGAACCCCAAAATACATGAGGCAAACATTGACAAAACTGAAGGGGGAAATAGACATCTCTACAATAATAGTTGAAGACTTCAATACACCACTCGCATCAATAGGTAGAAGACATAGACAGAGGATCAATAAGGTAACAGAGAATTTGAGTAATATGATAAATGAATTAGAGTACCAGAAATATACAGAACACTGCACCCCAAACAGCAAGATATACATTCTTCTCAAGTGCTCATGGATTGTTCTTCAGGATAGATCACATGTTGGGTCAAAAAAAAAGTCTCAATAATTTTTAAATGATTGAAATCATGCAAAGCACTCTCTTTGGCCATAATGGAATGAAGCTGGAAATCAATTTCAGGCAGAGAACCAGAAAATTGAAAAACATATGGATGTTAAAAAATCAGTGGGTCAAAGAAGAAATTGCAAGAAATCAATAGATTCAGGAGATGAATAAAAATGAGAACATGACATATAAAAACTTATGGGATGCAGCAAAGGCAGTGCTGAGAGGGAATTTATAGATATAACCACCCACATTAAAAATAGAAATAGTTAAAATCAAAGATCTAACTGCACACCTGGTGGAACAGAAAACTAATCCCAAACCATTCAGAAGGAAAAAATAATAAAAACTAGAGCAGAAATAAATGAAATTGAGAATTAAAGAAAAAAATAAAATCAATAAAACCAAAGTTGGTTATTTGAGAAGATCAATAAAATTGACAAACCCTTAGCTGGATTGACAAAATAAAAATAGAGAAGATCCAAATAAAGAAAATCAGAAATGAGAAGGGAGATATTGCTACTGACCCCACAGAAGTAAAAAGGATCATAAGAGAATACTTTGAACAATTGTGCTAACAAATTAGACAATTTAGATGAAAGGGACAAATTCCTCAAAGCACATGAATAATCAACACTGACTCTAGAAGAGATGAAACGACTTCAACAAACCAATTACAAATAAAGAGGTTGAATCTGTCATCAAAAACCTCCCAACAAAGAAAAGCCCAAGACCAGATGGCTTCACAGGTGAATTCTATTAATCATTCTAATAATTAATACCAATTCTGCTTAAACTCTGCCAAAAAATTGAAGTAGAGCATAACACTACCAAACTCATTCTATGAAGTCGGCATTGCCCTAATACCAAAGCCTGGTAAAGATACTACAAGAAAAGAAAAGACAAATCTTTCTAATGAATACAGATGCAAAAATCCTTAGCAAAATAATTGCAAATAAATGAATGAATGGGCTTTATCTCAAGTATGCAAGGGTGGTTCAATATAAGAAAAGCAATTACAGTAATACACCACAATAACAAATCAAAGGAGAAAATCCACATAATCACCTCAGTTGCTGCAGAAAAGGCATTCAATAAAATCCAGTATCCTTTCTTGCTTAAACATTGCAAAAGATAGGAATAGAAGGAAGCTTCTTCAACATAATAAAGGGCATGTATGACAAACCCACAGTTAATGTCATACTCAGTGATGAGACTGAAAGCTTTCCTTCTGAGATCCTGAACAAGACAAGAATGCCATTGTCACCACTGCTATTCAGCATGGTGCTAGAAGTTCTACCTAGAGCAGTTAGGCAAGAAAAGGGAATGGAAGGCATCCAAATTGGAAAGGAAGAAGTATAACTTTCACTATTTGCAGATGACATGATCATATATATAGAAAATCCCCCCCAAAACTACAACAAAGCTACCAGACCTAATGAATGAGTTTAGCAAAGTGGCAGGATACAAGAACAGTCTCTTCAAAAAAATGGTGCTAGGAGAACGGATATCTGTATTTAAAAGAATGAAAGAGCTCCCCTATCTCATACTTTATACAAAAATTAACTCAAAATGAATCAAAGACCTAAACATGAGGCAAGAGCATAAAACTCCAAGGAAAAAATATAGAGAGGCATCTTCAAGATCTGGTGGCTCAGCAGGCAAGAATGCTTGCCTGCCATGCCAGAGGACCCAGGTTCGATTCCCGGTGCCTGCCCATGTTTAAAAAAAAAAAAATGATCTGTGGTAGGCAATGGTTTCTTACAATTTACATCCAAAGCACAAGCAAAGAAAGAAAAAATAGATAAATAGGACCTCCTCAAAATTACTTTTGCTCTTCAAAGGACTTTGTCAAGAAAGTGCAAAGGCAGCTTACTCAATGGGATGAAATATTTGGAAACCACATATCCAATAAGATTTGATATATCCAGATTATATAAAGAAATCCTACAATGAACCATATAAAAACAAACAACCCAATTTTTAAAATGGGCAAAATACTTGACTAGATATTTTTCCAGAGAGGCAATACAAATTGCTAAAAAAGCATAGAAGAGACCTTCAATATTACCAGCTATTATGGAAATGCAAATCAAAAGCACAATGAGATATCATTTCACACTAATAGAATGATCACTATTAAAAAAACTGAAAACTGCAAATGTTGGAGAGGATTAGAGAAAAAGGAACACTCATTCTTTGCTGATGGGAACGTAAAATGGTATAGCCACTGTGGAAGACAATTTGGAAGTCCCTCAGGCAGCTAATTATAGAATTGTAATGTGATCTGGCAATTCCACTACTGGGTATATATCCAGAACAACTGAAAGCAGTGACTCAAATAGACATTTGCACACCTATGTTCATAGAGGCTTTATTCAAAATTGCCAAAAAATGGAAGCAAACAAAGAGTCCATCAACTAACAAATGGATAGACAAATGTGGTATATACATACATAGGAATATTATTCAGCTGTAAGAAGGAATAAAGTCCTGATGCATGTGACGTCATTGAACCTTGATGACATTATGTTGAGTGAAATAAGCTAGACTCAAGCAACAAATAACAAATATTGTATGATCTTATGAATATGATAATAAGCAAACTCATAGAGATAGAGTCTAAAATATAGATTACTAGGAGATAGATTGGGGAGCTGATGCTTAATTTGTGCCAGAATTTTCAATTAGGCTGACTGCAAATGTTTGAAGGCACACATTGGTGATGGTGGCACAATGTTGTGAGTGTAATTAACAGCACTGAATTACGTGTGTGCTTGTGGGTGAAAGGGGAAGTTTAGGGTCGTGTATGTCATTAGAATGAAAGCTAGAGGATAAAACATGGGACTGTATAACAGTGAATCTTGTTGTGGATAATGACTGGGGTTAATAGTACAAATATGAGAACGTTCTTCCTTGAACTAGAAAAATGCAAATTACTGCTACATGGTCATAACAATAGGGTGGTATATGGGAAAAATATATACCTAATAAGAACTATATCGACTGTAGTTAACAATAAATTCTAATATTCTCTCATCGGTTGTAACAAAGGTATCACACCAATGCTAAGTGTCAATAAGAAGGGGGTATAAGAGCAATGGGGATTTTCTCTCTGTGTAATGAAAATGTTCTTAAGTTGATTTTGGTGATGAATACACAATTCTGTGAATATCAAAATGAATAACAGGAGAAGTTTAGGTGGAATGGGTGTGTTCTGCATCAAGTACATTGTCCTTACTTTCAAATTATGTGGCATCCACATAGCATCAAGTGGAAATTTGGCAATTATCTATCTAATGTGATCAATGGCAATGAACAGTCTGGTTAATTTGGCTTTTTAAAGTAAATTTTAGCTTTTCCCCCCTGCCCCTTAGTGCTCCTGGGCCTGCAGGTCTGTGGCAAGCCACGGATGCTGGTCTCTTGTTCTGCAGCATGGGGTTTGTTGAAGTTGTCAAGAACAAGGCCTATTTCAAGAGATATCAAGTGAAATTTAGAAGATGAGAAGGTAAAACCGATTACTATGCTCGGAAGTGCTTGGTAACCCAGGATAAAAATAAGTACAACACACCCAAATACAAGATGATAGTTTGTGTAGCTAACAGGGATATCATTTGTCAGATTGCTTATGCCCATATAAAAGGGGATATGATAGTCTGTGCAGCTTATACTCAAGAACTCCCAAAGTGTGGTGTGAAGGTTGGCCTGACAAATTATGTTGCAGCATATTGTACTGGCCTGCTGCTGGCCCTCAGGTTTCTCAATAGGTTTGGCATGGATAAGATCTATAAAGGTCAAGTGGAGGTCACAGGAGATGACTACAATGTGGAAAGTGTTGATGGTCAACCTGGTGCCTTTACCTGGTATTTGGATTCAGGGCTTGCCAGAACTATGATAGAAGTTCTGGGGCCTCTGAAGGGAGCAGTGGATCCCTGGTTATGATTCAGAAAGCAAGGAATTCAATGCAGAAGTACATCCAAAGCCCATCATGGGTCAGAATGTTGCAGATTATATGCATTACCTAATGGAGGAAGATGAAGATGCTCACAAAAAACAATTCTCTCAATACATAAAGAACAACATAACTCCAGACATGAGGGAGGAGATGTACCAGAAAGTCCACGCTGCTATTAGAGAGAATCCAGTCTACGAGAAAAAGCCTCAGAAAGAAGTTAAAAAGAAGAGCTGGAACCATCCCAAATTGTCTCTTGCCCAAAAGGAAGATCGGGTAGCTCAGAAGAAGGCAAGTTTCCTCAGAGCTCAGGAGCGGGCTGCTGAGAGCTAAACCAAAATGCAATTTTCTAAGAAGATTTTCAGATAAAGACAATAAATTTACCAACCTTCTATTTCTGTGTTAAGCTCTTGTGTTTTGAAGTTGTGAGAAATACCTTGAAATATAAGAGTTTAACAGTTATTTTCTCCAAAAATCAAGTATAATTTTTCCAGAAAAATGTTTATCTGCATATTTACTCCAACAAAGTTCAACATCTACTACTTGGGCTTCTCTTCTCCCTGACAGGAGTCCAGCCCTTCCTGAAAAAATTATCTATTATCACTAATAGATAATTCTTCCATCCATTTATTGTAACCAGATGATTAAAGGGAAGAAAAAATAACTTCAAAGCATACCATCTTAAAACTGGTGTTAATCCATGGCTTTAATTTTTCTTGAGAAACTATCCAACAAAAGACACACAACTTTACCACACTCACTTTGGCCACGTGACAACTTACAGCAGAAATATGGGTCTTTTCTACAAAAAGAAGTGTTTAGTTTTGTGGAGATGTTGAAAGATAAATGCCAAATCTGAATATACATATTTGAAAATAACATTCAAGGGAGCGAATATTAGCCCTACAAACCAAGTTTACATGAAAAAATTTTTTTACATGCATTAAAAAAAAGCCCTTTGGCCAACAGGGAATACTGCTTAGAAATGGAAAATTACCAGAGTCTTGCCTTTCACATAGTTGAGGATATATGGGTCAGGAGTGGGTTTTAAGATGGCAGTTTTGAAGGGCTCACTAGGCTGGTTGATTCTAAATGGACTCAATTTTATCTAGGATGAAAACTCACCACGTTTTGGCTGCATGCATATTTGGCTGTATATTGTCAAGTAGAACACTTGCTGAAGGATTTTGAATTTTAATAGGGTCAGTTAAAGCCACTTAAGGAAACATTCTGAAACACAGATGGGTACTTGATGTCTAAATGAGGTTTAAAATGTGTGTATAGGGTGGGCCACTGTGGCTCAGCAGGCAGAGTTCTCACCTCCAATGCTGGAGACCCAGGGAGACCCAGGTTTGATTCCCAGTGCCTGCCCATGCAAAAAAAAAAAATTGTGTGTATACATCTGTAGTACAACAATCCCTGTTATTAATCCAGCATCTGTTTTATGAAAGAGTAAGTTTACCTGCTTTGCAGTGTTAATTACTGTTAATGTGCTAAACTTGACCATACTAAGACATTAGTAAATTTATAAATTCTCTTAAGCAGCAGCTTCAGTGCAAACAATGTTTCCAGCAATGGTATTTTGGCTAACGTAAATCTACAAATTACACTTACTGCTGATGTCTAGGGAATGTGGCTTTTTATAGCATTTATTTTTATTTTTATTTTTTTAAGTCTTTAGTCAAAGTAGTTGCACAGTGAATGCACTGGGAAATGTAACAGCTTCTCAAAGGGCAGGAATGAAATCTTGGTGGTGTTGATCCTGTACATCCTAATACTTAGTACTCACGTGTACTTTCGCATGATGGTTTCTCAACTATGCCCAGGGGACAGAATTCAGTATAAGTAATTGGCAGGGATCTCTGGATCAGAAGCCATTAAAAATTTTGTTTTTTTTAGAAGTGGTAAGTTTCCTATAGTGGTAACAATGTTAAAATGTACTAAGAGTCATTGAGCATAGGAAATTTTCTTCCACAGCAATGTCTTTAGATTATTTAGTATCAAAGAATGTTCTATTTCTGTTTGATTTGCTGTGACTTTGAGAGCAATACAAGAATAAAGCTGCTTTTCTAATTCTTCACGAATTTTACTTGGAGCACCACGCAGCAGGTAATCTTTGAGTAACTGGCAGGCTTTTGCCAGGTTTGGTCGTATCGCTTCTAAAGCATACTTCATGGTACTCTACTCAGAGCTACTTCTACAACCTGTGCCATAGAGTCCAAATCGGACCCACAGTGACAATCCTTAAGTTCTTTAAGGTTTGTCTCTGGCACAATTTTTCTCGTGTCCACCATTTTCAGATCATACTTATCATTATAACCCAAGGATTTTGGCACTAGTATTACACATGAGGATGTTTCCATAGGGGCCGTGGAAAACATATTCCACACGTTTTAGAAGTCCTATGGCTATTTTAGCCTTTCTAGGCCATGATGGTGTGAACAACTGATCCATGCTTCTTCTGAATCCAGACAGAATAAAAAGCTCAATGACCCATGGAAAACTTATTCTGTAAGGAGAGGTATATTCAACACTTTCCACCACAGAATCCCATTAATCTGGGGGTATGTTCTTTATCTTGAAGTATTACCTTGAGGAGAAATTCATTTAATTGAGGAAGTGCCCATGGTAACTTGGCTTCTCCCAAGGAAACCTGGCCATCTTTGTCTCCATTAGTTACTGTCAAGATGAGATTAACCAGTTCAGAGGGGTTTTCTTGATCACCCACCTTGGCCTAGTAAAGGTAAGAATTTGATCAATTTTACAGGAGGAATGAAAAAAAAAATCTGTTATGTAACAAGTTTGTTTATGGGGATTATTACCATGCTAAGTAATAATTTTGCTACTGAATTCCCATAAAGGAACATATGTTCTATCTTCAAATATTTACTATAATTTGTAAGTGAAGTAGAACTATATTTTATGTAATGGCAGGGATTTCTGGATCAGAAAATGTTTTTAAAATGCTCAAAGTTGTTTTTTTATTAGAAGTGGTAATTTCCTACAATGGTAACAATGTCCAGATGAACTAATAGCTTGGTATGCTTTGCTAAATTTGTTTATTAAGAAATGGCGATCAGGATTCCTATAACTGTCTTAGAGCCCTAGGTAAATATAGTTAACCAAGACACTAAATATTTCCTTCTCTGCTCATATATTTACTTGCAAAATTGAATGTAATGTACCCAAATCCAAAGTCTACTGAATTATATTCTCTTGTTTTTACTTACCACATTTTTAACAGAATTATTTTGTTCAAATTGTATTGATTTCAAAGTATTTTGCTATTAAGATTCCCTGGGATAAATCACCTGAAAATGCAAAATGGCCAAAGAAAAAGATTTTGAGTGAAATAGGAATAAAAATTGAGAAAAAGAAAATTCTCCAAAAAAAAAAAGTAAATTTTAGTAGGAAGTAGTGAAATGTCAGGAGACCTCTTAAATGAGTTTCCTTTAATTTTCAAGTGAACTTGCAGTTCCTGACTTTATTTTCCAATTACCATATGATTGTTGCATTAATAATACTTTGTTCTTAGAGTCCCTTGGATTCAATTAGCTCAAAGTACATTTAGGTATATATGTAGGTTGCAGTTTCCATTCAGATGTGTGAAATAGATTCAAGAAGCAAATATTGGATACTATGCTAATTTACCTGTCCCTATAATTCTTTTCTGCATTCTAGCCATAGTGATTTCTTGTTTCCTTTGACAAGTTCACTGATATATACTGACAATTCTTGATACATTTAGAGGGATAAAATTTTGACATGCCTTACTTTGAAAGTGTTAGCCAGACTTGACTTCTTTCATCGTTGAATTGTATTGCTCATATTTATCAAAATTTTCATTCACTCATTTAAATCAGTATTTACTTGGCATACCCTAATTTTATGCAATGCACTAAACTAGATTTTAGATTAAATCATTAGGAAATTGCCAATGTGCAAAGAATTTTGACCAATACAAGTTCCAATTTCGTATGCTTCAACCAAATATATGCCATGTGGTAGATATTAGAAAAAGTAAGGCCAGAATGAAGAGGAGAGAATTTTTTGGAGGAAGTTAAATTTAGTATTTTGCCTAGCATGACTAGATTTCAATAGAGATATAGTAAGGAGATTATTCCAGAACATAAATGGAATGTACAAGAGGATAGAGGTAGATTAATATACAGTGTGTTCAGAGAATTCCAAGTTGTCCAGTCAATCTCCTTATCTCCTAACTACTGCTTAAGGAGATTGGATGGTTTCTGAAAAAAAAGAGAGTTCAGTAATGGAGGCAGTGCCCATAAAGGACCAGAGTAGATTACAGGCAAAGGGAGCCCGAGAAGGTGATGGCAGGGGCTCAGCTGAGAGCTGATGAGGAAAAGCCATGTGGAAGAAGACCTGTCAGGCACTGATTATCCAGGATAAGGAAGAGTCAATTATGACTTTTATTTATTGAGACTAATGACTGCGGAAAATGGTGCTATTTCACAGATGAATATGACAGAAGGAGAAACGGGGTAGTGAGAAAAGATTCTGAGATCAGCGATGGAGGTACTAACAATGCATCCATATGTGTAACTCAGAGTAAGAGTTAGGAATATTGCAGATGGTAATATCTGCAAGCTCAAATTAAAGGAAGATATGGAAATGATAATTCATCTGATGGGGTACATATCACTAACTCCAGGGAGAAATTATACAGAAAGAAAAGAGTGCCAAGTCCAGAGACCTGGATCATAAAAACCTTTCATGGTGACACAAGGGTTAAAGTATACAGAACCCTGTGAAGGAGACTTCCATTTCTGAGATAAGCTTGTTTGGATCAACTCCTCACTGAACTGAACATTCTATAACAAATATTTAAAAAATTCTAGATCAAATATTTTAAAAAATAAAATTTTAAATGCACCAAAGAGATGAGAAGAGAGTAAGGAATTATGAAGCCATAATCCAAGGTCAAGTGGGGGCCCAGAGCTTCAGTGCAGCACTGAGCTTGTTATTGTCCTCAGAGACTTTGAAATCAAGTTCTGTGGTCTGTCAAATGGGAGAGTCAAACCGGATCCCTGCTTGCAGGAAGCTGAGATACCAAAGGGCCACACTATCAGGGTAAAGGAACATGAGGCAAATTCATCCCCCCACCAGCCAAAGTAGCCCTAGGGGACTGCATTGGTGCTGAGAAGAGCAGAGGAGAAATAAAAATCTTTCCCTTACAAGCTGTGTCTACCAACTGGTCCTCGTGCACATTTTCATCCCACATTCACATCATCTAAGCAGTCAAAAAAGTACCAAGTCATTAATTTCATCTAATTTTACTCTAAGTTGGTCTTAGACTAGTAATACATCTAAATTCCTAGCAGAAATATAAATGTACATGCTTTCTGGAGGAAGGTATCTTCATTCATTGCCTCAAAGATTCTCTACAATTAATGTTTCAAGGATAATATGCAAAAGCAGCAAGAAAAAACCCAACAAATTATACAAGAAAATAAGATACTATGAGTGAGAAAAAGTGGGAAAATAGCAGAAACAGAACCATAAAACAAGAGATAAGAATTATCAGCAAATATTTTACAATGATTGTGTTGTGTAAGTTTAAATCAGTAAAGGAAAATCTTGAAAAAATCTGCAGGGAAAGGAGACTACACCAAATAGTGTAACCGAATTTTTAAAGGAATCAAAACTTCCAGACTTAGAAAGTATAACAATTGAGAAAGTCTAACAATTTTTATTGGCATACCATTGGGATGGGAGAGAGAGGATGGTGGCAATATTTGAAGAGAAAATGGCTAAGAAATGTTCAGAAATGATAAAATATAACAATATACAGACTAACACAATCCAACCAACTGCAATTAGAGTAAATAAAAATAACTCCAAGTTAAGATACACCATAATGAAGCTGCATAACATGAAAGGAATACAGAAAAATCTTAGCAGACAACAAATAGACTAACATACGGTCATTAAAATTATCTTGTAGAAAACATGGAAATTGTTCCTGACATAATGGTAGAATTTGCTTTTTAAAGCATAGTGTACATAAAAGTCTCAATTTTGTAATAAAAATGCACAGGGTTCCCAGTGTCTGCCCATGCCAAAAAAAATGCACAGGACAAAAAGATAAAGCTATACATGGAAATGCTAATGCTTAGTTTTGAGTAGTGGGATTTTAGGTAATATTATTTTGTTTCTTTTGATTTTGATTTCTGCAATGAACATGTTTTACTTTTGTGAAGAAATTATTTTAAAAGTTTTTTTTTAACCCG